>NC_087179.1:9341879-9344379 GCF_035594125.1 Scylla paramamosain | reverse complement strand
ACGGTTTATTATTTAGGCAGTTAACAAACTGAAAATGTACATAGGGGGTGGAGAAAAACTTAACATTAATCCTAAAGGTAAGTCTAATCTAGGAGGGAAATACTATTGATTGATGGCTCACATCATAGTGGGAATCGCACTGAGTCTGTACCGGTCCGTGCGCGGCGCCTTCAGGGGCGTTATTTTGTTGTGGTGTCTGGTGGCACGGACCGGGCGAGGCGCGTCAGGCGGCAGCATGTTTCTGAGACGTGGATGAGGCAGTAGTCCCCTCCCAAACTTCTCCAGAGCCTCTCGGTGCCTGGTGGATATTCTGGACAGACTCAGGATGGTCAGGGCTTCTTCGTAGGTGGTGTATGCAGGGCCAAGAATGACCCTGCACGCCCTTTTCTGCACACTCTCTAGCTGTAGCTGTTGAGTGTGTGTGAGGGAGGTGGACCACGCTGGGGAGGCGTACATGAGTTTGGGGAGGATGAAGGTAAGGTACACCCCCCCTTAACTCATCTGTCGGCGTCCCCAGCGACCTGAGTCTGCGCAGCATGTGCAGCCTGTAGGTAGCTGATCTTACGGTGCTGGCGACATGCTGCTTCCAGGTCAGCTGGTCGTCCATCGTGACTCCGAGAAGCTTGGCACATTGGACCACCTGGAGGGGGTAAGGGCCCACTGTGAGCCGGGGAGGGGGCACTGGTACAGAGGAGGTACAGAAATGCATCACCACAGTTTTGCTGTGGTTGATGGTCATCCTGCTCTCCTCCATCCACGTCTGCAGTCGCTCCAGAATTGCTTGCAGTGGCGAGTAGTCCGGGTTCTTGGTGGAAACTGGGACGCCCACGGTGCAGTCGTCCACATACTTCCAGCGATGGGGGGGTGTCAGTGAGGGCGTCGTTGATGAGGAGGAGGAAGCATAGAGGACCCATCTTGGTCCCCTGGGGGACCCCACATGTCAGCTGTTGGAAATTAGAGACAGAGCCCTGATAGCGAACGGCCTGACGTCTCCCTGTGAGGAAGTCGGCTAGCTACGCTATCAGATTAGGAGGGAGACCCAGACTTACTGCCTTGCTGATGACTGTAACAGTGTGATCAACAAGATCAAAGGCTTTTTTGAAGTCCACAAAAGCAACAACTAGAGAGGTGTTTCGCTTGTCCAGGTGGCTGTGGATGAATTCAAGGAAGCTGGTCAGGTAATGTGAGGTGGAGGTGGCTTTAATATTTCCGAATTGTCTGATATCCACGGTGTTACAAATTTTGGTGTAGGCCCAGTCATATACAAAATCTTCACAAATAAGGCTAGGGATGGGAGTGATAGAGACTGGCCTGAGGTCATTGAGTGACTGTGGACTGGAAGTTTTGGGGATGGGGGTGACGTAAGATGTCTTCCAGTCCGCGAGGCAAGAGTGTTGGGAGAGTGAGGCGTTTATTATGGAGCATAGCGGTGTTGCTAGCTCTACAGCAAATTCCTTGTAAATGTTTATAGGAAGGTCAGTGGGTGTGGTGGATCTTGGTTTAAATTTAAGTATTCTCTTAAAAACATCCATCGCCTGGACAGTGTGTGGAGGGGAGGGAGCGGGAAGATAGGCAGGAAGCGGAGTGGTGTGGAGGGGAGGAAAGGTTTGACAGATAGCAGCAAAGTGATCGTTCATCTCCTGAGCCGCGAGATTAGCAGGAAGGTGTGAGGTGCAAGGAAGAGATGAAGTGTGCTTTTGTAAGCCACACAAAGCTTTGATCTTAGCGTACCACTGTCTGTTGTCGGTCAGCTTGAGGTGGTGTACTCGTATCTTGTCTGGGTAATAGCTTGCCTTTGCATTCTTAATCTCCCTGATTACTCTGTTTCTTAGTTTCCTGTATAGGACCGGGCAGGAGTGGAACGCCCAGGTCCGCTGACGCATGAGTCTTTTAATGCGGGGCGTCATCCAGGGAGCATTAGACGGGTGCGTTGTGACGCTCTTGGCTGGGAAGTAGCGGTGGAAGGCTTCTGTGGTGGTGGCGACGTAATTTTGCCATTTTAAGTGGACGTCCTCCTCATTCCTCATCCAGCACCTCGGTCCACGGGTGTTGTGTCACCCACTGCCCAAACTCCCTCATGGCTGAGTCAGGCATGGGGTGGTGGGTCCTGGTGACAGCTGACCGGGGGGTCGAGGTGGTGGGTGTGGGTGTCCACAGTATGGAGAGGTGGGTGCTCCGTCCCATGGGAGGCAGCAGCTTGGGTGGCGAGTACTGCTGGGCCAGGTCTATGAGTATAAGGTCGAGGATGGTTTGCTGGTGGGTGGAGAAGTCCACGACCTGGGTGAGGTGTAGCTGGTGTAGGATATCGTTGATATCTAATCTGTTAAAGTCTCCACAGATGACCAGCTTGGCAGCAGGATACCTCACTCTCAGGGCATCAGCAGTGTTGATGATGTGAGCGGTGAGTAACTGTGCTGTGGCGGCTCGTGGGGGGTGGTACACGACGCAAACTATGATGGAGGCCGTGTTGCTGGGATGGGAGGGGGGCGTGACTCTCACC
>NC_087179.1:9329379-9339379 GCF_035594125.1 Scylla paramamosain | reverse complement strand
TAGTGCTAAGTTAATTGCATGTATTGTTAATGAACATTGTAATATGTTGAAAGTGTTTAACATCCGTGTATAATGTTATTTTGTAAGAAATTGAGACCGAGAACTTGTTCGCAGTTCTTACGGTCATGCCTACCACATCAATAAACGTGTCAGGGAGAACTGCCTTTCCTCGACCCTACGATGATGGGTGTGATCAGTAAAACAGATCACCTGAGAGCCAATTGATGCCCACCCGGTGCGGCTACAGTAAGAACTCGGCCTACAAGCAAGAAATTGACTCCATGTGAAACCGTAGCAAGAGTGAGTCACAGGACGAGGGGACGCTGACGTAAACCTATAGGTTGACCTCTGAGGCCCCGGGGTCAGCTCTACCCTTGACGACAACCACTCCCTTCTACCCACTGTGCCTCGCCACCATTTTGTAGAACCCATGGTCACAGGCAAGAAAGTATAATAGTATGTATGTGCACTGAATTGAGTAGCCTAAGTGAAAATTACCCACAATTAGCTAGTATTAAGAGTGGTAATTTTAAATTGCTCTTTCAGTGTCTCAGTATTGACACAATTAAGTTGTTAGATATGTCTGATACTGAGGAAATTAATGCCGTAGATGGCCTTAGGGAAGGTGAGGGTGAGCAAGTGGACAGGGATCAAACTTGTATTGAAGAAGTTAGTGTCAGGGAGCGAGTGCTGACCGACAAAGGAAGAGAATATCAAGTCAGTGTAACCAAAGGAAGAGCAGAGTCCTGTAAGCGTAAATGGAGCAGTGTTACCAGCAAAATTAAGAAAGGACTAAAAATTGTAATTAGCCCCTTTGAATTAGAGCCCATGTCAAGTGAAGTAATAGAGGCATTTCATCAGTATTATGTGGAATACACAAAACTGGTGGAACTACAGCCAGAAAAGTCAGAGGAGCTAAATGAAGAGCTGGAACACAATCAACAAGTTCACCATGAAATATTAGAAAGTATAGAATGTAAAAGAAAGGAGTTAAAGAATGACAGAGGATCAATTTGTTCTAGCAAACGGTCTAGGCATTCTAGAGTCTCATCTACTTCATCACGTTCATCAGCACAAAGAAAGCAAGAAGCAGCAGCAAAGGTAGCCAGACTTAGAAAGGAAATGGAATATCATGATAGTTTAGCAGAGGCAGAAGTTATGTTAGCTAAGACAAAAGCAGAGGCAGAAGTTATGTTAGCTAAGACAAAAGCAGAGGCAGAAGCAATGTTCTCAAAGAAAAAGAAAGAGAGAGATTTAGCAGTTGCTAGTGCAGAACTTAATGCTCTTAGCTTAGTTGAAGAAGAAGTAAAAATGCTTCCAGGTAATGATGAAAGTGTAGAGAAGCAAAGTTATCTTCAACAATACATAGAGTCACAAAATGAAATGAAAGCACAAGCAATTGCAAATCAACAAAGTGACAATGCAATGCCTCACAAATATGTTACATTCCATGACCCACAGAAACCTTCTTCTTGCAATAGAGATAATGAATTGATGACAAATGAAGTACATAGACAAATATTTAGTGAACCTCAGGTAATAAATCTCAACCCTACAGCTCAAAGTCTTGTACCAAGCTCTCGTAGACACACTCATAATGTCAACATGCCTAATAATGTGAATAATGTGGGACAGAATCATCAATCCTTTTCCCATCCTGGGGGAACCTTTGCAATCAACATACCTGATCCCAAGTGGAGCCTCCCTCCAATAGAGTCTAACACTTTTGATGGAGAACCCATGGAATTTCCAAGTTGGTTGAAAAACTTTGAAACTTATGTAGAGTCTAAAACTTCTATTGGTAAAGAGAGACTTGCCTACTTAGACAGGTATACAACTGGTGAGGCAAAGGATGCCATTAAAATGTTAATGCACTTTAACTCTGATGCTGACTATGTGCAAGCAAAGAAAATTCTTAGTGATAGATTTGGAAACAAAAGCATCATAGCTGATGCTTACACAAAAAAGTTAATGAATTGGCTACCAATCTCTCCGCATAATGGTCCAGCATTAACAGCATTCTCAGATTTTTTTAAGTGCTGTTTAGCTGCAATGAAACACACTTCTTATTTGTCATTTCTGAATGACCCTAGAGAGCAGAGAAAGGTGCTAGCAAAACTCCCTGAACATATTGTTCATGACTGGAGAAAGCAAGCGATGATATATCTTGATACTAACAGTAATAACAACACTTCTAGTAGCAATGAAGAGCACCACCCACCCTTTGAAGTGTTATGTGAATTTGTCCAGAAAGAAGCAAAAGGAGCAAGCAATCCATTTGTTTCCTGGAATTCAGTAAGTAGGGAAGTAAATGACTGGATCAAAACTCACACAAGGGCAACCAATTGGAAACCAAGGGAATCAAACATCATGACAAAGAATAGAGGGAGTAGAACTTTCATGGCTAAAGCAATTGAGGAAAAACCAATGTGGTCATTCCAAAGTAAAGTAAATGTACAAGCCAACAAACAGTATCCCAAGGACCAGGAAAGAAAAGGACGATTCTGTCACTACTGTACAAAGGATCATGATTTAGATGATTGCAAGGAATTTGCCAAACTTGATGGTAATACTAGGTACAAATTTGCTAAAGAAAAATGGTTATGTACAGGGTGTCTAAAAATGGGTCACAAAGGAAAGGATTGTAGAAGAAGGAAAGTTTGTAAAGTATGTCAGAGATACCATCCCACAGCTCTTCACAATGATGACATGACAAGAACTGAGAGCCAAAAGGTGCCAGCATAAGCAACTCAGCCTAAAGATGATAAACCCACAGTAGTAGCCAATAAGGTCAAAGTTACAGAATCAGTGACACATGACATGCACACCATGATAGTTCCTGTATGGTTACATCATGTTAGTAATGAAGAGAATAAAGTTTTAGTGTATGCCCTGCTGGATGAGCAGTCTGATGCTTCATTCATCAAGGAAAGCACTCTGAATAAATTGGGAGTTAGTGAACCATCAGTGTCACTCAATATCCACACAGTAAGTGGAAAACAAATCACTGATTCTATCAAAATTCATGGACTTAAAGTAAGAGGTTATAATGAAGAAGTGGAAATATCAATCCCTTCAGCATATTCAACAGAAAACATTTCAGCTGGACGGAGTCAGATACCAAGGCCCGAGACTGCTTGTGACTGGCCCCACTTAAAGGCAATCTCTGACAAACTAATGAAATATGACCCAAACGTTGACATAGGACTCCTCATTGGTCTTGATTGTGCAGAAGCCATTATGGCAGAAGAGCAAATAGCAGGTGATAGCAAGAAGCATCCCTATGCTCGTAGGACAGAGCTAGGTTGGGGGATCATTGGTAAAATCTCACCCCATTCAAGTCCATTGGAGGATACAGTGGTAGTCTACAGAACAGTGACACAAGAAGTAGAAATCAATGAAGAAAAGAGGGTTAATTTCTTAGTGGTTCCTACTAAAACCAAAGAGATGATTAATCCTTCTCAAGTGAGAGATATGTTTGAACTTGACTTCAGTGATAGAAAGTCAGCTGACACTCCATTATCATATGAAGATAAAAGGTTTATGAGTAAGATGAAAGAAGGAGTACATCAGCTGAAGGATGGCCATTGCCCCTTCCTCTTAAAGATGATAACGTCAAGCTTCCAAACAACAAACTATTAGCAGAGCAGAGACTCAAGAAGTTAAGAGCTAAACTTGAGAAGGATAATCAACACAAAGGTGATTACAAAGTGTTCATGGATGATATGATTACAAAAGGTTATGCAGAGGTTGTACTGACAAAGGATTTAGTTAGGAATGATGGTAAGGTCTGGTACATTCCACATCATGGAGTCTATTATCCGAGAAAGCCAAAGAAGTTGTGAGTTGTCTTTGACTGTAGTGCAAACTACAGGAACCAGTCATTAAACAGTCACCTGTTACAAGGCCCAGACCTTACCAACAAACTTATTGGAGTGTTGTGTAGGTTTAGGCAAAAAAGCATTGCACTTGTATGTGATATAGAAGCAATGTACCATCAAGTGAAGGTCAACCCAGAACACAGAGACATGTTAAGATTCCTTTGGTGGGAAAATGGTGACCTTAATAATGAGATAGCTGAATACAGGATGACAGCTCACCTGTTTGGAGCTACTTCATCTCCAAGTGTAGCCAACTTTGCTCTTAAGAAAGCTGCAGATGACTATGGGTGTGGATCTGATGCAGCCAAGTTTGTAAGAAACAACTTTTATGTTGATGATGGTTTGAAGTCAGTAGCTACAATGGATGAAGCTGTCACTCTTATTCAGCAGAGCAAAGAATTATGTTACAAGTGAGGTTTTAACCTTCATAAGTTCTTGTCAAACAACAAAGATGTATTAGCTGCAATTTCTCCTCATGAGAGAGCAGATGGAATTAAAAGTTTGGATTTTAGTAAGAATGAAGACACACTGCCTATAGAAAGAACTTTGGGAGTTGAGTGGTGCATAGAATCTGACACATTTCAATTTAGAATAAAGCTGAAAGACAAGCCACTCACCAGGAGAGTCATTCTGTCAACAGTGAGCTCCATATATGATCCATTAGGTCTAGTGTCACCTCTCATACTGACTGGAAAGCAAATTTTACAAGAATTATGTAAGAATGCAGTTGATTGGGATGATGAGGTGCCAGATTATGTCAAACCTAAATGGTTAAAATGGAAGGATGAGCTGCACAAACTAGATCAGTTAAAGGTACCTAGATGCTACAAACCTGATGACTTTGGGGAAGTAGAAAAGGTTGAACTCCATCACTTTTCAGATGCCTGTCAAGAGGGATATGGCCAGTGCTCATATATTAGATTAATTAGCAAGACTGGCCGAATTCATTGTGCATTAGTAATGGCAAAGTCACGTGTCACACCTCTAAAAACCATGACAATTCCCAGACTAGAACTAGCAACAGCAGTGGTGTCAGTTAGAATCCATAAACTCTTGAAGGGAGAACTTGAATATAATAATGTGGAAAAAGGAGTATGTGCAATTCCTACAACTTAGAAATAAGTGGACAACACCAAAGAGGAATCTCAGTGTAAATGACATAGTTATCATCAAAGATCAGAATGTAGCAAGGAACCAGTGGAAACTGGGAAGAGTAACAGAAGTATCTCCTGATCATGATGGCCTAGTAAGAAAGGTTAAGGTACTGGTGTCAGACTGTAATCTCAACAACCAGGGAAGACACATACTCGTAAAGGCAAACAGGACCATCATAGAGAGGCCAATACATAGTCTAGTATTGCTGTTAGAAGGTAATGCATAATAATAAACCGGAGAATCCCCGCCAAGGAGCCAGTGTAACAAAACATATGTGCTAATCCTAGTTTTAAGGTACATACTAATGTTAATTTAAGGTAAATTGTTACACAATTTAGGGGAGCCATGTTACTGTATGTAAAGCGTATGTACCTCACGTCATTATTCCTCGGCATTTATAAGTGAAATGTTCAATAGTTTTCTATTTGCATGAAAACGTGTAATATGTGTAAGTATCAGTATTTAATGCTATATTAAGCACCGAAGCCGATGCTCACTTGTTAGTAGTGTGGGGTTAACCTGCTGACCTGCTGACTTAACCTGCGCGACTTGGCCGTGAGTGATGCCTGCGGGCATCACTCACGGCCAAGTCGCGCTCAAAGATGGGCAGGATGGTGACCGAGGTAAATACTTTAATTTTGTAGTAAAAACTGATTGTCATAGTGCTAAGTTAATTGCATGTATTGTTAATGAATATTGTAATATGTTGAAAGTGTTTAATATCCGTGTATAATGTTATTTTGTAAGAAATTGAGACCGAGAACTTGTTCGCAGTTCTTACGGTCATGCCTACCTCATCAATAAACGTGTCAGGGAGAACTGCCTTTCCTCGACCCTACGATGATGGGTGTGATCAGTAAAACAGATCACCTGAGAGCCAATTGATGCCCAGCCGGTGCGGCTACACACCTTGACCACCAAACAATTTAATCTTGCCTTAAATACCACATAACTTTCTATTCTAACATTTAATTCCACCGTAACAACTACCCAATAACCCAATTTTCCCATAAAGACCGCTTAACTACCTATCCCAACCTTTTATTCCTCTATAACGACTGCCTAACTCGTAAATATCACATTAAACACCACCTAACTACCCAATAGCCTTTACTTCCACCGTTATTGCCATCTAACAAACATAGACATAAGGGACAACGCTGATATGCGGGCAATCTCAAACAACAACAACCTAACAAGCAAATATCACCTTAAGTACACTTCAACTACCCAACAACCTAGCTGCCTACCGTGAACTGCTCGTGACTTCTGGCATCTAGCCAAAAATATCTCCAATAACTTTGCTTCTTCTTTCCCTCTGTTTCAACCAGATGGCACCACTGCTATCACATCTATTTCTAAAGCTGAACTCTTCGCTCAAACGTTTGCTAAAAACTCTACCTTGGATGATTCTGGGCTTGTTCCTCTCTCTCCTCCACCCTCTGACTACTTCATGCCACCTATTAAAATTTTTCGCAATGATGTTTTCCATGCCCTCTCTGTCCTAAACCCTCGGAAGGCTTATGGACCTGATGGAGTCCCTCCTATTGTTCTCCGAAACTGTGACTGCGTGCTTGCACCTAGCTTAGTCAAACTCTTTCAGCTCTGTCTGTCAACATCTACCTTTCCTTCTTGCTGGAAGTTTGCCTATATCCAACCTGTTCCTAAAAAGGGTGACCGTTCTAATCCCTCAAACTACCGTCCAATTGCTTTAATTTTCTAAAAGCTAATTATCTAAAGCTTTTGAATCTATCCTCAACAGGAAGATTCTTAAACATCAATCACTTCACAACCTTCTATCTGATCGCCAGTACAGGTTCCGTCAAGGCCGCTCTACTGGTGATCTTCTGGCTTTCCTTACTGAGTCTTGGTCATCCTCTTTTAGAGATTTTGGTGAAACTTTTGCTGTTGCCTTGGACATCAAAAGCTTTTGATAGAGTCTGGCACAAAGCTTTGATTTCCAAACTACCCTCCTACGGTTTCTATCCTTCTCTGTGTAACTTCATCTCAAGTTTTCTTTCTGACCGTTCTATTGCTGCTGTGGTAGACGGTCACTGTTCTTCTCCTAAATCTATTAACAGTGGTGTTCCTCAGGGTTCTGTCCTGTCACTCACTCTCTTCTTATTATTCATTAATGATCTTCTAAACCAAACTTCTTGTCCTATCTACTCCTACGGTGATGATACAACCCTGCACTTTTCCACGTCTTTTCATAGACGTCCAACTCTTCAGGAGGTAAACATATCACGCAGGGAAGCCACAGAACGCCTGACTTCTGATCTTTCTAAAATTTCTGATTGGGGCAGAGCAAGCTTGGTATTGTTCAATACCTCAAAAACTCAATTCCTCCATCTATCAACTCGACACAACCTTCCAGACAACTATCCCCTCTTCTTCAATGACACTCAACTGTCCCCCTCTTCTACACTGAACATCCTCTGTCTGTCCTTTACTTATAATCTGAACTAGAAACTTCACATCTCATCTCTAGCTAAAACAGCTTCTATGAAGTTAGGTGTTCTGAGACGTCTCCGCCAGTTTTTCTCACCCCCCCCCCGCTTCTAACTCTGTACAAGGGCCTTAACCGTCCATGTATGGAGTATGCTTCACATGTCTGGGGGGGGGGGGATTCCACTCACACTGCTCTTCTAGACAGGGTGGAATCAAAAGCTTTTCGTCTCATCAACTCCTCTCCTCTAACTGACTGTCTTCAGCCTCTCTCTCACCGTCGCAATGTTGCATATCTAGCTGTCTTCTACCACTATTTTCATGCTAACTGCTCTTCTGATCTTGCTAACTGCATGCCTCCCCTCCTCCCGCGGCCTCGCTGCACGAGACTTTCTTCTTTCTCTCACCCCTATTCTGTCCACCTCTCTAACGCAAGAGTTAACCAGTATTCTCAATCATTCATCCCTTTCTCTGATAAACTCTGGAAATCCCTGCCTGCTTCTGTATTTCCACCTTTCTATGACTTGAATTCCTTCAAGAGGGAGGTTTCAAGACACTTACTCATCAATTTTTGACCACTGCTTTGACCCTTTTATGGGACTGGCATTTCAGTGGGCATATTTTTTTTTATTGGATTTTTGTTGCCCTTGGCCAGTGTCCTTCCTACAATAAAAAAAAAGAACTATCTATTAAAACCCTTAATTCACCATAATTCCTACCTAGCAACGAAATAGTACCTTAAATACACACTATCTACCAAACGACCTAACTAATTACCTTGAACAGCTCCTGGATGGCGGTGGAGTTCCCGATGAAGGTGGCAGCCATCTTCATCGCACTTGGAGGAATGTCACAAACAGCGGTCGTCACATTGCTAGGGATCAACACTACAAAATAGGCTGAGTTCTTGTTCAAGGCTGAGTTCTTGTTCTGCACTTACAACATCTGCCTTTCCACCTCCTTCATGGGCATGTAGCCTCGGAAGATGGTGGCCACGGTGAGAAGCGGCCGTGGCGGTGGTTACAGGCTGCCATCATGTTACAGAGTTAGCTGCTGGAAGGGTGAGGAAAACTGGCGGAGACGTCTCAGAACACCTAACTTCATAGAAATTGTTTTAGCTAGAGATGAGATGAGAAGTTTACAGTTTAGATTATAAGTAAAGGACAGACAGAAGATGTTCAGTGTAGAAGAAGGGGGCCGCTAAGTGTCATTGAAGAAGAGGGTACAGTTGTCTGAAAGGTTTTGTCGAATTGACAGATGGGGGAATTGAGTTTCTGAGGCAATGAACAATACAGAGTTTGCTCTGCCCTAATCAGAAATTTTAGAAAGATCAGAAGTCAGACGTTCTGTGGCTTCTCTGTCACCCTGAAGGGTTGGATGTCTACGAAAAGACGTGGAAAAGTGCAGAGTGGTATCATCGGCGTCGGAGTGGATAGGAAAAGAAATTTGGTTTAAAAGATCATTGATGAATAATAGGAAGAGAGTGGGTGACAGGGCAGAACCCTAAGGAACACCACTATTAATAGATTTAGAAGAACAGTGGCTGTCTCCCACAGCAGCAATAGAACGGTCAGACAGGAAACTTGAGATTAAGTTACAGAGAGAAGGATAGAAGCCGTAGGAGGGTAGTTTGGAAATCAAAGTATTGAGCCAGACTCTATCAAAAGCTTTTGATATATCCAAGGCAACAGCAAAAGTTTCACCAAAATCTCTAAAATACGATGACCAAGACTCAGTAAGTAAACACAGAATAAAATATCATCAGTAGAGCGGCCTTGACCGAACCCATACTGGCGACCAGATATAAGGTTGTGAAATTATAGATTTTTCAGAATCTTCCTGTTGAGGATAGATTCAAAAACTTTAGATAGGCAAGAAGTTAAAGGAATAGGACGATAGTTTAAGGGATTAGAACGGTCACACTTTTTAGAAACAGGCTGAATGTAGGCAAACTTCCAGCAGGAAGGAAAGGTAGATGTTGACAGACAGAAATTAAAGAGTTTGACTAGGCAAGGTGCAAGCACGGAAGTGCAGTCTCGGTAAATAATAGGAGGGACCCCTTCAGGTCCATTAGCCTTCCGAGGCTTTAGGCCAGCGAGGGCATGGAAAACATAATTGCAAAAAAATTTAATAGGTAGCATGAAGTAGTCAGAGGAACAAGCCCTGAATCATCCAAGGTAGAGTTTTTAGCAAAGGTTTGAGCGAAGAGTTCAGTTTTAAAGATAGATGTGATAGTAGTGCTGCCATCAGGTTGAAATAAAGGAAGGAAAGAAGAAGCAACGTTAATGGGGATGTTTTTGGCTAGGTGCCAGAAGTCACGAGGGGAGTTAGATCTTGAAAGATTTTGATAGTTTCTACTCATGAAGGAGTTTTTCGATAGTTCGAAAACAGACTTGACACGGTTCTGGGCAGAAATAAAAAGCGCATGAGATTCTGGTGATGGAAGGCTGAAGGGCCTTTTGTGGGCCACCTTTCTATCATGTACAGCACGAGAACAGGCTGTGTTAAACCAAGGT
>NC_087179.1:9254379-9326879 GCF_035594125.1 Scylla paramamosain | reverse complement strand
GAGGTCAGCCCACCCTGGACACCCCCTTAGGACTCTAACCTAACCTAACCTAATAGGAAGTGGAAGGTCCAGGGAGTGGTTTGTCCACCTCCTCTTGCTCATCCTCACAGGGTGCTGGCGCCACCGAGTGTTCAACACCCGCTGGATCTCGGCAACACACCGTGCCATCTTAAGAGATGAACACCCGAGACAGATCAATGTGACGTCACCATGCGTGGCCACAAAACAAACCCCCACACACGTGTTGTGCACTGAGTGTTCATCACCATAGACGCATCATTTTGTTGCTCCATGAGGAGCCGCTATTGCTAACATCTAATTACCTAATTACCGCAAAAATTCGGGCAGTGCAATGAAAAGTTAGTTGTAGTAGTAGTAGTAGTAGTATCAAAAAGTATCAATAACTACTTAATTGTATCAAAAATTCTAACAAGGCAATGACAAGTCAGTAGTAGTAGTAGTAGTAGTAGTGGTAAAAATAATTAAGTAATTACCGCACAAAAACATTTCAACACCAATAAATGCCAACCCTAATTAACCACGACTAATACAACAACACATTTCTGTGCAAACACTCACCACACACTTCACAGTCCTCACCAAAACACCTTAGCTAAACTTTTCCCCACGACATGCGTGGCACAGGACGCAGGAGCTGCGCCGTACATACCCTCTCTCTCAGGCTGCCGTGGGGTAACTGACTCGTGACTGATGGATTGGTTCTCTTCTCTCAGGTTTGCAGTTCTCAATACGCTTGTTTTCAATTTTTAACATAGACAGTAGACTGTTGATTTGTGGTGTGATTAGTGCACGTATTTTTATTGTTTAATTATTATATTTAATTATTATAATGGGATTCTCTTATGACGAGATGTTAATTTTGTTAGCTTTTTTGTTTCTCGTCTCGTTAGAAACACTGGTAGATACGCTAAGCTGTGGCACATTAATGTGAACTGCGTAGCTCACGACACTCACACTAAGAGTATTATTGCCAAGGTGTTTCCGCGCTGCCTCTTCTAGTGTTTTTTGCCCCGTGTCGTGTTTGCAGCTGTTCCCTTGTCCTCTCTTTGCTTACAAAACAAAAGCCTGACTGTTGTGAACACTTTACAGGGTCTGCTACCAGTAGCAGTAGCAGCAGTAGTAGTAGTACCAGTAGCAGTAGTAGTAGCAGTTGTAGCAGTAGTAGTAGTAGTAGTAGTAGTAGTAATAGTAGTAGTAGTAGTAGTAGTAGTAGTAGTAGTAGTAGTAGGATACATACAAGGTCCATCCACGAACTCGCCACCGGCAACATGCGAGAAATCAGGATTATTTGAATTATTCTTCACAAACAAAAATGACGAGCAACAAGAAAATGTTAACCCTTCGGGTGCAGGTGACGATCTCTTACGGAGGGAAGCGGCCGCAGCGCGTGCGTGTGGTCGCCAAGGACCGCGGCGCGCTGCTGTTCCCCTACCGCCGCAAGCTGGCCTCCATCCCGCTGTACAAGGCGGGGTGGACGCGCCTGCCCGGCGACTTGTGGCGCAACGAGCAGGCCATGGCGGTGCCCGTAGACATGGCCAAGCTGCTCAAGTATAAGAACCTCGCCCTGCAGCTGTACTGCCTGCGCGGGAGTGACGTCAAGCACAAGGGCGTCTTTAACTTCCGGCGGGTGATGGCGCAGCAGCAGCAGGAAGACGAGGTGTTCCTGGCCATGCGCTACTCCGCGCTCTGCTGGTGGCACCGCCTCACCTTCGGCTGCTGCCGCAAGGCTGCCGACGACGAGGCGGTGCCGGTGGTGGTGCGAGGCGGCGGCGAGGTGCGGGGCCGCGACGCCGGAGACGGCGGCCTGGTCAACATGTGGCGCGGCGTCCCTGGCTCAGGGACCCCTGCCCTGTCCCAGGCCACACCTCTGGCGCGCGTGCCAGCCCCCGCCGCGGACTCCCCCGCCACCGGCGTCATGGAGCAGCTTGGGGAGCTTCCGCCCCCGCGACCAGTGCGATTCCCCGACTCTGGCGCGGTGTTTCCCGAGCTGCTGCGGGAGCACGACCTGGGGGCCGCGGAGGTTGTGAAGCGGCAGCAGGCTGAGGAGGCAAGGGAGGAGGCCCCACCACAACGCGGTCCATGCAGGCAGGGAGGGCTGGCGCGCGGCGTGGTGGTTGCCCTTGGAGTGACGGGCGGCCTGGCGGTGGCCGCGGGCACGCTGGTGGCCGGGCAGGACGCACCGCCCGTGCACTGGCTGGTCTGCGGACTGGCTGCGGCCCTCCTCCTGGCGTACGCATTCGCCTACACCCGTGTGAGGCGGCGACGCCGGCGAGGCAGAAGCAGAGGGCGCGAGGGGTTTCCATCTGAGAGCACCGCGCCCTGAGGAGAGCTGCCCGTCCCTCCGCCAGGACAGACAGCTCTCAACACATTGGCGGATCACCACACACGGATGACCATCTCTATGATCATAAAAGGTGCAGGGATTGTGTGAAGTGAACTTGGAAGTGTAGTGGACGGGACGGCACTGATATCCCGTCCCGTCACGAAGCACTGGTGACGTGTTTCCCCCGTGAGGCTGTAACTGCTACAAGGCATTTGCTGTGCCTTTGTATAGAAGAGATGCAAGTCTGTCTGTGTGTGTGTGTGTGTGTGTGTGTGTGTGTGTGTGTGTGTGTTCTGGTATTATTTAAAGAAATCGTTGAGAAATTTCTTCCACTTTCATTATCATTTCTATCATTATTATCATTGTTACTATTATCAATAGTAATATATTATTATTATTATTATTATTATTATTGTCATTATTATTATTATTATTATTTATTATTATTATTACTATTATTATTATTAGGCAGACAGATAGAGAGATAAACAGATAAACAGACAGATCGATAGAGAGAGACAGACAAATAGATAAAGTGGGATGATCATCATCATCATTATTAACATTCATATCATTATTTATTGTGCCCTGCATTTCTCAACAACTAAGATACATATTACTACTACTACTATTACTACCTCTACTACTTTCTAGGTAGTAGTAGTACTAGTAGTAGTACTATTATTATTATTAGTGGTAGTAGCAGAACACTACTACTACTACTACCACTACTACTTTGAAAGTTTCAACTACACAGGAAAATAAGGGAAGCTTCAAGAGGCCATCAGGCCAATACGTGGCAGTCCCTGCATGAAACATGCCTGTCTATTACCACCTATCCTCCCTCTCTCTCTATTGATCTGTCTGTTTATCTGTCTATCTCTCTCTATCTGTCTGTCTGTTTATACAAACACACACCACCACTCACTCACTCACTCACTCACTCACTCGGGAATGAATAAACAAGGACGTTAGTTCATCGAGTTTTAATCAATTTCATAATTTTCTCTTCATGTTCCTACTTGTGCGGCGTCTTTGTTTGTTTGTCTGTGTGTCATTCTGTTTGTTTGTCTGTTTGTCTGTGTGTTCACTCTTGCGTGGTGTCTTTTCTGGCTGCTGCTCAATTGACTGTGTGCTGTTTCTGTCTACCTGTCCGTCTGTCCGTCTCCCCTCTGTTGTCTGCATAGTACTGTGTACTGTATCACCTGCTGCCTGCTGTCTCCTCAAGGGACGTGAAATACAAAGCAAACAAATTCTTAAGGTTCCCATAAAAGACAAAACTGAGAAAACGAGTTGTAGCTGCAATCACGTTTTCTTTTTCACTCTGACGAAAACGAAGAAAGTTCAGTACGTGATTATGGAAAGCTATTAGTCTGTGTATCATTCCTGCTGCAATACAAGCCACAGGAACTTGACAAGGAGGACTGCACACCATGGGAACACCCTTGAAAACCCCTTGACAACCTCCACCAGAGCTGCATTCAGAGGCGCCTTGTTCCCTCAGCAGAACTGTTTTAATAGGCAGCAGAGATGGTCAGTCAGGTTCTCTTGGGTGTTTTTCTTCCCACCAGTGATGTAGAATCCTTCCTAAACTATTACTAGGAACATAAAAACACCCTTGAAATCCTAATAACTTTCTCTAGAGCCTGTTAAAAGCCTTGAGTTGTGAAAATACACTTCAAAATCCTAACGACTTCCACTAGAGCTTCTTCAAACTGTGGAATCATGAAAACACTAGAGCTTGTTTAAAAGTGTAGAATCGTTGCTAAACTATCACTAGGATCATGAAAACTCCCTTGAAAACCTGAATGACTTTCCCTACAGCCTACTAAAAACAGAAAAAACAGTAGTAGTAGTAGTAGTAGTAGTAGTAGTAGTAGTAGTAGTAAAGATGAGACACCGGAAACGTCGGAACCTCCAGGCCATCGTATCGTATCTTCTAAAAACGCCTCAACACTTTATTCGAATCCTTCACAAACAGCATTCCGTTAAAGAAGCAACATTCTTACGTGAAAACAAGAAGAGACAGACTCAGAAACTTTCCACCAACATATAGAAGGAAAAAGCTAATGAGAAATAGAAATCACGAAAATAAAAGAAAACAATAACAAAAACGAAGAAGGAACAGAAGCTTACTTCTGCTCAATATTAACAAGAAAAAGCTAATATGAAAAAAAACACACACAAAAAAACAAAAAAAAAAAACAAAGACATACAATTCCCTCAAGCGTACTCCTGTTAAATATTAAGAAAAAAATAACGAAAACAACGAAAACAACAACCACAAGCACCACAAACACAAGAAAACAATACATACGAAGATCAAGTCCCTTCAAGCGTACCCTTACAAAAACATAAATAAACAAAAAAGGCAACAAAAAACAACGAAAACAATCAACCACAACAACAATCACAACAACAAAAACAAAGAAAACGAAGAAATCAAAACAAAAGACGGAAAGAAGGCACGCGTGTGTCACCCATCTAAGCGTATTCCTCCTCCTCCTCCTCCTCCTCCTCCAAGTCCCTCCTTCCAAGTGGAATAATGAAATTAGATGCTGCCTTCTGGCAAAGAAAAATGCGTACCACAAATACATACTAACACAAAATAATGATGATAAACTAGAGCACGAAAGATTACGTAGAAAAACAAAAAAGCTGATCAAATGCAGCAAAAAATCTGTCGAAGCTAAGATCGCGAACTCATGTAAAACGAACCCAAAAGAATTTTACAGTTATGTAAAAGCAAAAAGGGTCTTAACATCAACGATTGGTCCATTAATAACAGAAAATGGTAAACAAATAATAAGCGAAACAGACATGGCGAACACCCTGAACGAGTACTGTTCAACAGTCTTCACGACTGAGGATGTTCAGGGCAGTCTGCCGACCCCCACGCCTCAGTCACGAGGTACCACGCTGCCAGACTTCACCATCACAGAAAGTGAAATCCTCTCAGTCACAAAGAGCATGAACGTAAACAAAACACCCGGGCCAGACAAGATATCACCCAGGCTTCTTAAAGAAGCAAGAAATGAGCTCGTGAAACCGCTTACAATTTTATTCAACAAAACTTTACTAGCGGGTAAAGTTCCCCACGAATGGAAACAAGCAAATGTCACGCCAATCTTTAAAAAAGGAAATAAATCTCTCCCAGCCAATTACAGGCCGATCAGTCTCACTTCAGTAGTGTGCAAGCTGATGCAAACAATAATCAGAGATAAAATTGTTAAATATTTAGAAGAAAACAAAATCATAAAGGATTCGCAACCCGGTTTCAGAACCAAGCGTTCCTGCTTAACAAACTTACTAGACTTCTTTTATGAAGTATTTAACTCGTATGATGAGACAAAAGCTGTTGATATTATCTACCTTGATTTCCAGAAAGCTTTCGACACTGTTCCCCATAAGAGACTCATCAGTAAAGTAAAAGCTCACGGCATTGCCGGAAACACCCTGAAATGGCTGAGAGACTGGCTCTCTGACAGAAAACAGCGTGTTGTGATAAATGGAAAAGAGTCAGAGTGGCATAAGGTAAATAGCGGCGTTCCTCAAGGCTCTGTATTAGGACCAGTACTCTTCATAATGTACATAAATGATATTGATGAAGGGATAAACTGCAAAATAGGTAAATTTGCAGACGACACCAAAATAACAAGTAGAGTAACGTCTGTGTCACAATGGCAGGAACTGCAGTGTGACCTCAGTAAACTAACAAGCTGGGCAGAAAAATGGCAGATGAGATTCAATATAGAAAAGTGCAAAATTCTACATATCGGAAGCAACAATGTTCAGGCGAGATATGTAATGAATAACATGCCACTGTCAAGTGCTGATAAAGAAAAAGATCTTGGTGTCGTTGTGTCAAACGATCTAAAGCCGAGTCAACACTGCACAGAAACAGTAAAGACGGCAAATAAATTAGTAGGGTTCACTGGAAGAACCTTTGAATTTAAATCAGAAAAGGTTATACTTGCCTTAACTCACTGGTGCTCCCTCATCTAGAATACTGTGTACAGTTCTGGTCACCATACTACAAAAAAAGACATTGAAAAACTAGAAAAGATACAGCGCAGAGTCACAAAGATGATTCCAAGATTGCGCAATAAGCCGTATGAGGAACGACTGGAAGAACTAAACCTATTTAGTTTAACAAAGCGCAGGATAAGAGGAGACCTAATTGAAGTGTTCAAAATTTTCAAAGGATATAGTAACATTGATGCACATAAATATTTTACCAATGATCATTCTAACCTAACAAGAAATAATGGATTCAAGATTATACCCAAACGTTTTAAATCCCACGAGGCCAAACATTTTTTCTTTAATCGTATAGTAAACATATGGAATAAACTTCCTGCAGAAATTGTGAACAGCAATACTATTGAATCATTAAAAAATAAAACAGACAAATATTTAAAAGCAAATCCCCAACAAGCTCTCTTCTTGTCCGAATAATTACTAAATTCACTAATAAACTCTTATTCTACAGACACCAGTTTTAATATAACTCGTATTAACTTTCAGATAGGCGTATAGAGTTCACCGTAGGGTGAATAGTAGAACTTCCTTTCATCCTTTCCTATGAAAATTTCCATGTCAGTTTTTCCATACTGCATGGTACTTTTCCCAACTATTTCCATGCCAGCGCAAGCTGGAGGGAGTGGTGGGTGGGGAGGAGCCTTCTGCTATGCTGTCCTGTCTCTCTTCCCTGTAGCTAGTTAGAAGTAGTTACCAAATAGCCTTGCAAGGACCAAAAGGTCTGTTGCTGTTTGGCTTTCCTTTGTATTCCCTTTGTAAGTCGTAGGTGGCGGCGTCCTGGTACTGCAGGTAGTCGCTCACCAAGGCCCGTATACATAAACATTTTTAACAGGCTAAAAGTACTTTCAGTGACCAGTTTTACTTTTGCTACTAAAAGTTCCTTAAAAGCAATGCACCATCACTTTTAAGACCTAACAGACTCTTAGCGGCTACGAGTGGTGACGGCTACTCCTAAGCGCCTAAAATTACTCTTAGGCGGCAGGATGACAACTCAACACATCAATTTTCGGCAAAGGAGAGGCGTCTACGAGAGTATAGTGATGCTCAGCTGATCGAGAGAGTTCTGCCTGTCCTTGGTGACATTGTGTGACAGAAGTTGAGGAATGCACTAGGGAGGCGCACTGCAGGGAGTAAGATTAGATAAAGGCCATAACTCTGGTACAACGCAGCCAACCATCGGCACTACACGCCATCTTCAGATTTATTCTCTCTCTCTCTCTCTCTCTCTCTCTCTCTCTCTCTCTCTCTGATGGCTGTTATGTTGAGACAAACACGTTATGTAAGCTACAGGTTTCCCCGCTGTCACACATATAAGAATTATTGCATCCAGAGATTAGGGTGCAGAATATGTAAATAAGCCATAAATAAAGCTAATTGTGGAATGCAATTGTACCTCATGGCACCGAAATCCATTTTAAATTGTGTTTTGGCAAATGTGTGTGTGTGTGTGTGTGTGTGTGTGTGTGTGTGTGTGTGTGTGTGTGTGTGTGTGTGTGCGCGCGTGTGTGTGTGTCTGTATGTGTCAAACTAACTTAATCCGTCACCACTCAGTCCAAGTAAATGGAATTTAACTTGCCTTTCTGTATTTAACCTAATAACATCACCCAGACACCCCACAGTCCCTTGCTGAGAGGAAGTACAATTTAACGAATCCTTCTGAATTCAACCCAACTTCACTCACCAAGTCATCTCACAGCTGCTTGTAGGGAGTTAGTGGTATTTAATAAAGCCAACTGCATTCAGTCTAACTCAACCATCCCCACAGCTGCTTGCAGGAACAAGCACAATTCTGAAAATTATCTTGAACTAAGAAGAAACTAGTATGTCGTCAGTTAACCTGACAGAGCTGCCTCTCTCTCTCTCTCTCTCTCTCTCTCTCTCTCTCTCTCTCTCTCTCTCTCTCTCTCTCTCTCTCCTTTGTTTTAAGTATAATATTAACCTCGTAACGTAACTTATGGCAAAGTACAGTATAATATTAACCTTGTAACGTAAATTATGGCAAAGTACAGTAGTGTAACCCTTATCTGGGGCCCGTCATGATAAGAACATAACAAGAAACCATCTACAAAATAAAGTACAGGAACTACAATCCAGCCGGTACTGAGCCGGCGGCTAAACGGAGTACTGATATATTTTATGAGTTTAATTATGTACATGAGGTGAGTTCAGACTCGAACCACCCCGGGGAAGGTCAACACAGCGGTGGGACAGCCTGGCCAATCGCTCGTGAGGGTTTCCCTCAGGGAGGGGATGGAATCGTTTAACAACCCGGCACTTATTAGTCTCCTCGGTGATCGATCTGTTGATATGGAAACTGTTCAAGTTTGCTTGATCGGATATCTTTTTAATAGGCTTCTTTTAGTTTAATTAAGCACTTTAAGGAATAAAACAAGAGAGTTTGTATGTTCAGTGTTAATTACCATAAATATCATTTAATTTATAATGCCAAAAATCGTTATATTCTTATGTTTACGTAAAGGGACCCCTATTGTGAAAAATGCTCAAAACTGAGAAAGGGTCAGCAGGTAGAAATGTGTTATTTAGGTGCAGAATGAAGTAAAATAATATATATATATATATATATATATATATATATATATATATATATATATATATATATATATATATATATATATATATATATATATATATATATATATATATATATATATATAGCGAAAACATAGATATCAAGGACAGGGAAGAAAACTGCAAGTAAAATGCCAAAGCGTTGGTTTCTGCCGCCGACGTCAGAGGCCTTGAGGGAAAATGTTATGAAAGCATATCTTCAGTGTGCCATCTGGAGAAGAGCTCTTCTTAAACCTCCAGATGCAGACCCCAGTGAGTATGGTTGCGAAAGGAATGAAGAAACAAAGTCCCTCCAGCTTGTTACACTGCCAGGATCACGACAAACCAAAACTAGGTTTCATTATTAGGGTAGTCTGCTGTTCTTGTGCTGCAGAAAAAAAAAAAAACATGCAATACCAGGGCCTGCGGCTTGTGATTCTCTGCAGTTACTATTTTTCAGACTTTGCTAGATTGTATGCCTCCCCGCCTCCGTCATGCCTCCATGAGTTATAGTTATAGTTAGCTCTGAACGCTGTCTAGGGAAACAATGCAGAGGCCAGAAACAGGGCAAATAGAGTATTAGGATTCATTTTAGGAGTGTTTAAAGTAGAAGGCCGGAGGTAATATTGAAGTTATACTTGGCGCTGGTCAGATCTCATCTAGACTACGCTGTGCAGTTCTGGTCCCCACATTACAGGAAAGATATAGGTCTATTAGAATCAGTACAGAGGAGAATAACTAAAAGGATACAGGGGATGAGGAGTATTCCTTACGAGGCGAGATTGAAGATGTTAAATTTACATTCTTTAGAGAGACGTAGGTTAAGAGGGGACCTGAGAGAAGTCTTCAAGTGGTATAAGGGTTATTTATAACAAGGGGGATGTAAGCAAAATTCTTAGGATCAGCAACCAGGTTAGAACAAGAAATAACGGGTTCAAGCTTGAAAAGATTTAGGTTTAGGAAAGAGATAGGAAGAAATTGGTTCTCAAATAGAGTGGTAGATGAGTGGAACGGACTCAGTAATCATGTTGTTAGTGCTAGGACATTAGGGAGCTTTAAGAGAAGATTAGACGGGGTTTATGGATGGGGGATGATAGGTGGAAATAGGTAGGTATATTTCATACAGGGACTGCCACGTGTAAGCCTGGTGGCTTCTTGCGGCTTCCCTTATTTCTTATGTTCTTATGTGTCGCTGCGCATTTGTCTTGTTGACTGGGTGGAGAGGTGTCCACGCGGAGCTGGACTAGCAGGCCAGACGGCTGTTCGGATGGCTTGAGCATTGGGCAAGAGTGACGAGGGAAAGTGTAGGTAAAGTATCTGATTGTTGGAGTAAGGGTTATATGGGATGTTCTTCAGTGTCATATTTATTACTTTTATACATGTACGTGCTAGCATAGGAAACTATATTGTGTTGCCAGGACCTACAGATGATTTGTGGAGGGTAGTGCGCATGGCCCTTCTGTTATTTAATGTCAATGATTATTTTTTTAGTCCATATAGGTATAAGTTAGTATAGTGAACTGTATTATGTTGGCAGGACCTACAGGTGATTGGTGAAGGGTAGTGAACATGGCCCTTTTCGTTTCTCACTAAATTCTCGGAGGTTAGAATGTGAGTGATATGTATAAATGTATTGAATACATATTAAAATTGTGTGAAATATGTGACTCTAATATTACAAGCTTCAAGTTTGATGTTTCTTTATATCTTAGCTTATGCTTTGACTTGGAATGCATATTGACTGTAATGATCTTCACAGGTTGAAATAAATGACATTACAACGACACCACGAGTTTAGTGTGAACCATTTCAGCGTTGTTCCATGATGGATAAGGACGACGAGATTGAGGCGCTGAAGAGGAAAAGGGCATTGGCCAGGGGCAGGTTCACCAGGAAGGCCAACCTCTTCACCACAGCACACTGTGATCAAGCACCCGTCACAGTACTACAGGGTATTTATGAAGAGATTGAGTTGGCATTTGAGAATGTCGAAGATATCAGTGATGAGCTACCGCATTTGACGGCACATAAGATGCACCTTTTTTTCCCAAATTTTTGGCTAAAAAAGATAGCCCTGTATCCAATATGTGAAGTTAAGACCTCCCGTAGGCTAATCATCTCCCTGACGCTCACTAACCTGGCTTACGATCAGTACTTCTACCTACCCTTACTCCACGTATCATTATTTTATTGCTGGTATTATTATTATTATTATTATTATTATTATTATTATTATTATTATTATTATTACCAGTATTATTACTTTAAAAACAAATTATCGTAAAAATGAAAGCAATTTAACCTGTGAAGCTGTGATGCATGTTTATAAATATCAGCTGATCGGAACCCTGAATTGATGCCAACAGCCATTTGACGATGATCATAACAAAACACATCAACACCCTCACCGTTATGGCAGCAGGAGGAAAGGATCGAGCTACCCAATCTCCTACAGACTACAAGTGGTAGATTATGCCAAGGAGCATGGCAATAGAGCAGCAGCAAGGGCTTTTGGGCCACCACCTACAGAAAAAAATAATACGTGTCTGGCGACATCAAAAAGATCAACTGAAGAGCGCAAGAAAAGCTAAACATAACTTTCGTTGCCTAGCCCTAAATTATTCAGAACTTGAGGTTGACATAAAAATATGGGTTTCTGCCAAAAGGATAATTCATGAGGCCAGGAAAGTAGCAGAACAACGAGGAATACAGAACTTTGCAGGAACAGAAGGCTGGTGTTACATGTTTATGAAACGGCAGGGTTTATCATTGCGAACAAAAACTTCTATTGCACAGAAAATGCCTGCTGATTATGAGTTATTTGAAGTCAGTGATTCCAGTAGTAATGACGAAGATGATAAAGACTTTTTTTGTTTGAAGATGATGAAGACTTTTCTGGTTATGAAGATGATTAAAGTGCTTCCTCATTTTCTTACTGTGTTTTGGTTCATGTTCAAGTGTAGTGGCAAATTGTTTTTATAAAATGGGTTCTGCTTTATTCATTGCTTTATGCACTGCTGGGTTTATTTTAGGTTTCAATGTTTTATTACTAGTGTGATTGCTTTGCATGTCTGTAATACCAGCTTGTTTTTAGGCTAAACAGTAATGTTTTTCTGCTGGTGTTTATTTATTTATTTATTTTTTATTTTATTATTATCACTTTTTTTTTTGGGGGGGCTTCATTTGCAATGTTTTACAATTACAATACTATTTAGATATTTTGCTTATGCTTGTTGCTTATCTGTTCTACCAACTTGCTTTTAACAGAGGAGGCTGATCTGTATGTTTCAGAGTTGGAAGCAAAGAAAATCAAATTCAAAACAGATCTGGAAAATGTAAAGTCTGCTCAACAGAATCAGATTCAGCAAGCCTCATTAAGAACACTACCTAAAAAAAAAAAAAATTATATATATATATATATATATATATATATATATATATATATATATATATATATATATATATATATATATATATATATATATATATATATATATATATATATATATATATATATTGTAAAAAAAAAATTGTTCTTTCCATTTTTTTATGGTGATTTAGGGGATTTCCCAAACTTTACAGATGATTTTGAGAGACTGGTTGTGCCAACATATGGACAGGATCAACATGCTTTAAGGAGGAGGCAGTAGACACCTGCTGAAACGATAATTACTCCCAGTGAGGTCTAAAGCACTGTTCAGGGGGTGCTGTGAACTTATCATTAAACCCAGCTGTCACCTCACTGAACGTTTCCCTTTGTGTCTCACAACCCAAGGGGGCAGTCACAGCCTGCCCTCTAAAGACAACTCTAACTCTCTTCCTCCACACAAAACTACAAGCACCTAATAACACACACACCCTTCACTCAAAAATTTTAAAATCATCATGGCAACTCCTACACCAGCCTCGGAGTCCCCATCTGGGGAGGGGACCATAAATGTCCCCAGGTCGGACTGCCTTTCTGTCGACGACCCTAAGTGTCTTGACACCCCCCTCAACTTTTTCTTCATTAACTTCTGCAACATTCGCAGTCTAAGATCTAATTTTCAATCTGTAGAACACCACCTCTCCTCTTCTAAACCTCATCTTCTTTTCCTCACTGAAACTCAGGTGTCTGAGGCAACTGACAGTAGCCCCTTTTCTGTTCCCTCCTACTTTCTCTATCCTCATTTTTGATCCAAAGCTGGATGCTACGTTTATGTGCGCAATGACTTAACCTGCTCTTGTGCCAACGCTCTTGAATCTTCCGAGTTTTCCACCATCTGGCTACGACTACAGAGTCACTCTCATACTAAATTTATCTGCGCTGTATACCTCTCACCTAACTCCTCTGACTATAAGAAATTTTTTGACTACTTAACTTCCAAAGTGGAGCACATTCTGACTCTCATCCCTTTTGCAGAGATCTCCATTCTTGGAGACTTCAATGTTCACCACCAGCTTTGGGTTTCCTCTCCCTTCACTGACCATCCTGGTGAACTAGCCTACAACTTTGCTATCCTCCATGACCTAGAGCAATTGGTGCAACACCCTACTCGTATTCCTGACCGTCTTGGAGATACGCCCAACATTCTTGACCTTTTCCTGACCTCTAATCCTTCTGCTTATGCTGTCACCCTTTCTTCTCCGTTGGGCTCCTCCGATCACAATCTCATATCTTTATCTTGTCCTATCGCTCCAATCCCTTCTCAGGATCCCCCTAAGCGAAGGTGCCTCTGGCGTTTTGCCTCTGCTAGTTGGGGGGACCTGAGGAGGTATTTTGCTGATTTTCCTTGGAATGACTACTGCTTCTGTGTCAGAGACCCGTCTTTGTGTGCTGAGCGCATAACAGAGGTGATAGTGTCTGGCATGGAGGCTTACATTCCTCACTCTTTTTCTCGTCCTAAACCTTCTAAACCTTGGTTTAACACAGCTTGTTCTCGTGCTCTACATGATAGAGAGGTGGCCCACAAAAGGTACTTAAGCCTTCCATCAACAGAATCTCATGCACTCTATATTTCTGCCCGGAACCATGCCAAGTCTGTTCTCCAACTAGCCAAAAACTCTTTCATTAACAGAAAATGTCAAAACCTTTCAAGATGTAACTCCCCTCGTGATTTCTGGCATCTAGTCAAAAATATCACCAATAACTTTGCTTCTTTCACTCCTCTATTTCAACCAGATGGCACCACTGCTATCACATCTATTTCTAAAGCTGAACTCTTCGCTCAAACCTTTGCTAAAAACTCTACCTTGGACGATTCTGGGCTTGTTCCTCCCTCTCCTCCACCCTCTGACTACTTCATGCCACCTATTAAAATTCTTCGCAATGATGTTTTCCATGCCCTCGCTGGCCTAAACCCTTGGAAGGCTTAGGGACCTGATGGGGTCCCTCCTATTGTTCTCCGAAACTGTGCCTCTGTGCTTGCACCTTGCCTAGTCAAACTCTTTCAGCTCTGTCTGTCAACATCTACCAACCATCCTTCTTGCTGGAAGTTTGCCTACATTCAACCTGTTCCTAAAAAGGGTGACCGTTCTAATCCCTCAAACTACCGTCCTATTTCTTTAATTTCCTACCTATCTAAAGTTTTTGAATCTATCCTCAACAGGAAGATTCTTAAACATCTATCACTTCACAACCTTCTATCTGATCGCCAGTATGGGTTCCGTCAAGGCCGCTCTACTGGTGATCTTCTGGCTTTCCTTACTGAGTCTTGGTTATCCTCTTTTAGAGATTTTAATGAAACTTTTGCTGCTGCCTTGGACATATCAAAAGCTTTTGATAGAGTCTGGCACAAAGCTTTGATTTCCAAACTACCCTCCTACGGTTTCTATCCTTCTCTCTGTAACTTCATCTCAAGTTTCTTTTCTGACCGTTCCATTGCTGCTGTGGTAGACGGTCACTGTTCTTCTCCTAAATCTATTAACAGTGGTGTTCCTTAGGGTTCTGTCCTGTCACCCACTCTCTTCTTATTATTCATTAATGGTCTTCTAAACCAAACTTCTTGTCTTATCCACTCCTACGCTGATGATACCACCCTGCACTTTTCCACGTCTTTTCATAGACGTCCAACCCTTCAGGAGGTAAACATTTCACGCAGGGAAGCCACAGAGCGCTTGAGTTCTGATCTTTCTAAAATTTCTGATTGGGGCAGAGCAAAATTGGCATTGTTCAATGCCTCAAAAACTCAATTCCTCCATCTATCAACTCGACACAACCTTCCAGACAACTATCCCCTCTTCTTCAATGACACTCAACTGTCCCCCTCTTCTACACTGAACATCCTCGGTCTGTCCTTTACTTATAATCTGAACTGGAAACTTCACATCTGATCTCTAGCTAAAACAGCTTCTATGAAGTTAGGTGTTCTGAGACGTCTCCGCCAGTTTTTCTCACCCCCCCCAGCTGCTAACTCTGTACAAGGGCCTTATCCGTCCATGTATGGAGTATGCTTCACATGTCTGGGGGGTTCCACTGATACTGCTCTTCTAGCCAGGGTGGAATCAGAAGCTTTTCATCTCATCAACTCCTCTCCTCTAACTGACTGTCTTCAGTCTCTCTCTCACCACCGCAATGTTGCATATCTAGCTGTCTTCTACCGCTATTTTCATGCTAACTGCTCTTCTGATCCTGCTAACTGCATGCCTCCCCTCCTTCCGCGGCGTTGTTGCACAATACTTTCTTCTTTCTCTCACCCCTATTCTGTCCACCTCTCTAACGCAAGAGTTAACCAGTATTCTCAGTCATTCATCCCTTTCTCTGGTAAACTCTGGAACTACCTGCCTGCTTCTGTATTTCCACCTTCCTATGACTTGAATTCCTTCAAGAGGGAGGTTCAAGAGACACTTATTCATGAATTTTTGACCACTGCTTTGACCCTTTTATGGGACTGGCATTTCAGTGGGCATATTTTTTTATTGGATTTTTGTTGCCCTTGGCCAGTGTCCTTCCTACATAAAAAAAAAAAAAAAGGTGAGGCATTGCAATCAGTAAATGGATTAGAGAACAATTACAGTGACATGTTCAGCAGGCTAGAACGAAGGTATGGTAACCACAGAAAGGAAGAATTGAATACATGGGAACTGCAGTTAGAAATGTCAGCAGTACTAGATCAAACATAAACGGTATATCAAATGCAGGAGTTCAGGAAACTGATATATCAAAGACATGCATAATATTCAGACAAATATGTAGAGACGGCTACTTAATGTTACAAAGGCACTAGCTGATTTAGCTGGCAATACCAAAAGACCCACAAATGACAGCTCAAGTCAAGCATTGTACAGGTGTTGGTTTCATGAAACAGTCATGACACACAGGACTGCTATCATTTTAAGTCATTATGTGATGGAGATAAACTAGATATGCTAAAAAAAAAAAAAAAAAAAAAAGGCGGGGTACTCTGTTACTGTTGCATAAGTGGTCAACATTTGGCAAGAGATTGTACAAGGAGAGGGTTGTAGTGTAATGATAGACATCAAAGCCTGTGATTTGCGGCACCAACCCTTATTACATTGGGCAAATGGTAAATGACGTGAAGTATCACACTAGCAAGGTGGTTAATGACCTTATGAAGTCTAGAGTAATACTAATGGTTAATTCTGTGTATCACAATGGCATCCCTATAACAACCTTGTGGGACAGTGCACCAGACATTACAGTCATTACCCACTCAATGGAAAGAAAGTTAGGATTGACAAGAAGAGACATTCAGATGACCATAATCAAAGTAGGGAATGTGGTGGAGACCTGTGTCAGCAAGGAGTACACCATTGCTCTAATGGACCGTCTTGGCAAAATATGGTAGGTCAAAGCTTACTGGTTGGAGGAAATAACATCTGACGTATGGGAGGTTGATTCACAAAAATTAAGTAAAATTTTGCAGGTTCAGCCCCATTTGTTGGTCAGACCTATAGGCAAAGCAGATATGCTCATCGGATTGGATTGTTGTCAGTTACTCACAAAAGTAGTAGTGAAAACACTTGACAACCTTCAGTTATTGGAAAACCAATTTGGGTATTGTGTAAGAGGTAGCATAGATTATGGGGAACGTCAAAGCTGTAATAATGTTTGCATCACTTTGAATCATGTCACTGTTAGTGTTGAAGATTATGATATTGATGTTTCTGAGATACCCAGTTTGAAATTTTTTCTTAGATAGTGTGCTTGATAGCAATTTGTATCAATATCATGAAACATGCACTTGTAAACAGGATATTGCTCTTGAATCTTCCGAGTTTTCCATCATCTGGCTACGACTACAGAGTCACACTCAAACTAAATTTATCTTTGCTGTATACCTCTCACCCTTGTATCCCTGACCGTCTTAGAGATACGCCCAACATTCTTGACTTTTTTCTTAACTTCCAATCCAGTGGTTCTCAACCTTGTTTGCCCCATGCACCCCTTTCACCATGTCAGAATGTCATTTCCCCCTCCTTTCCGTGGAATATCATCTGCCTCAAAAAGTACATTTCAATAAACATGCATATATTAGTGAAAGAGTGTGGAGGTATTTGTGACAGGAGGTTAGGTCTAGGACTCTAAACAAAGTGTAAGCCTTCATAAGAGTACCTGCAGACAGACCACTCTTTCCTTTGTGGCAGCCCTGTCTATGGGTAATTTATTTTGATCCTTACGGTTCAGCAGTTTCTGGTGAATGGCTTGATAGGCTGCTTGCAGCAGGTAACTGATACATACTGAATTTGGTGCTGCCTTGGGGAGCTCAAAGGTAATGAAAATAGATCAACATTCTAACAGTTTGAGTTTGCCAATATATGGTCCCATTTCCCCCCCTTGAAAACCTGAAACTTCCCCCGTGGGGGAATTCCCCCTGGTTGAGAACCCCTTCTCTGATCCTCCTGCTTACGCTGTTACCCTCTCTTCTCTGATTGGTTCCTCTGATCAGTCTCATTTCTGTATCTTGTCCTAAAGCTTAAATCCCTTGTCAGGAACCTGTAAGCGGAGGTGCCTCTGGCGTTTTGCCTCTGCTAGTTGTGGGGACCAAAGTAGATATTTTGCGGATTTTCTTTTAATTGACTACTGCTTCTGTGTCAGAGACCCATCTCTGTGTGTTGAGCGCATAACAAAGGTGATAGTATCCGTAATGGACGCATACATTCCTCAATCTTTTTCTCGACCTAACTTTCCAAACCTTGGTTTAACACAGCCTGTTCTCGTGATATACATGATAGAAAGGTGGCCCATGAAAGGACTTAAGCCTTCCATCACCAGAATCTCATGTGCTTTATATTTCTGTCCGGAACCATGCCAAGTCTCTTCTCCAACTAACTAAAAACTCCTTCATTAAGAGAAAGTGTCAAAATCTTTCAAGATTTAACTCTCCTCGTAACTTATGACATCTAGCCAAAACTATCTCCAATAACTTTGCTTCTTCTTTCCCTTCTTTATTTCAACCAGATGGCACCACTGCTATCACATCTATCCTTAAAGCTGAACTCTTCGCTTAAACATTTGCTAAAAACTCTACCTTGGACGATTTAGGGCTTGTTCCTCCCTCTTCTCCACCCTCTGACTACTTCATGTTACCTATTAAAATTCTTTGCAATGATGTTTTCCGTGCCCTCGCTGTCCTAAAACCTTCAGAAGGCTTATGGACCTGATGGGGTCCCTCCTATTATCTTCCGAAACTGCGCGTCCGTGCTTGCACCTTGCCTAGTCAAAATTTTTTAACTCTGCCTGTCAACATCTACCTTGCCTTCTTGCTGGAAGTTTCCCTACATTCAGCCTGTTCCTAAAAAGGGTGACCGTTCTAATCCTTTAAACTACTGTCGTATTGTTTTAATTTACTGCCACTTAAGTTTTTGAATCTATCCTCAACAGGAAGATTCTTAAACAGTTTTCCTTACTGAGTCTTGGTCATTCTCTTTTACGATTTTAGTGAAACTTTTGCTGTTGCCTTAGACATATCATAGGCTTTTGATAAAGTCTGGCCCAAAGCTTTGTTTTCCATACTACCCTCCTATGGCTTCTCTCTGTAACTTAATCTCAAGTTTCCTTTCTGACCGTTCTACTGCTTCTGTGGTAGATGGTCACTATTCTTCTCCTAAATCTATTAACAGTGGTGTTCCTCAAGGTTCTGTCCCACTCTCTTTCTATTATTCATCAATGATCTAAACCAAACTTCTTGTCCTATCCACTCCTACACTGATGATACCACCCTACACTTTTACACGTCTTTTCATAAACGTCCAACCCTTCAGGAAATAAACATTTCATGCAGGGTAGCCACAGAACGCCTGACTTCTGATCTCTCTAATATTTCTGATTGGGGCAGAGCAATCTTTGTATTGTTCAATACCTCAAAAACTGAATTCCTCTATCTATCATTTTGACACAACGTTCCACACAACTATCCTCTCTTCTTCAATGACACTCAACTAAACATTCTCGGTTTGTCCTTTTTCTTATAATTTAAACCGGAAACTTCACATCTCATCTCTAAATAAAACAGCTTCTATGAAGTTAGGCGTTCTGAGGTGTCTCTGCCAGTTTTCTCACCCCCAACTTCTAACTCTGTACAAGGGTCTTATCTGTACATGTATGGAGTATGCTTCACATGTCTGGAGTGGGGGGCGGTTCCACTCATACCGCTCTTTTAGACAAGGTGGAATGAAAAGATTTTCGTCTCACCAACTCCTCTCCTTTAAATGTGTTTTCAGCCTCTTTCTCATCACCGCATTTTTACATCTCTAGCTTTCTTCTACCGCTATTTTCATGGTAACTGCTCTTCTGATCTTACTAATTACATGCCTCCCCTCCTCCGCGGCATCTCTGCACAAGACTTTCTTCTTTCTCTCATCCCTATTCTGTCCACATCTCTAATGCAAGAGTTAACCATTATTCTCATTCATTCATCCCTTTCTTTGGTAAACTCTGAAACTCCCTATCTGCTGTACCTCCACCTTCCTATGACCTGAATTCCTTCAAAAATTCTTCAAATTTTTAGTATCGTTTCGGAACTTGATCGGGGACCGTCATCTCAGTGCTTCTTCTTTTTTTTTTTTTTGGCTGGTGTCCATCCTACTTGGAAAAAAAAAAATTATATATATATATATATATATATATATATATATATATATATATATATATATATATATATATATATATATATATATATATATATATATATATATATATATAAAAGAGTCAGGAGTCTTCCCACCCTCGGCAGTGACCCCTTACACAGACTGAGCACCGGCGCCCACACCTTCAACTCCATGTGATAACTCCGCCTGAGAGCCACTTCCGAGAGACTCCACAAGCCATCAAACAAACAATCCAAATCCAACACTCCAGCCTCACCCTCGGCAACACTCTCAACAAAATCAGGTGCTTTCTGTGGTGGCTCTGCTATGTTGGAGTCAGCCCCAACACAAAGACTCAAAAGACGAGTCTGACTCAAAAACGAGTCTGACTCTGATTCACCAAGACCCTCGCCAGGACTCTCGGACAGGACTTTAGGCACTCTGCCCCCACTGCGGCATAGACATAAACTCTACACTTCTCTAGTGGCGGTCCCGTCTTATTACAGTCGTCCCCATGAGTCACAGATTTAGCGAGCATCTGATGCTGGGCTACTCGTCTTGCCTTAGGAAGAGTAACAGAACATACATTCCATACATTCAGAAACAACAGCAGCCTCCACATCTGAGACAGTCTCCTTGGATGGAGGCTGTATCTAAACTCTCCTACCTGCCAGGTCACTCCTAGAAGGAAATCAACCCTGACACTGGCAGGTCCTCCGGTAGTGCCTCCAGCGCCTCTGCCGTCACTAGTGGGCATACAAGCCTCATTTCCGCCATAGCGAAGCTTCTCACAATGCCAATTCCCCGGCACCAATGAGGTTGATCGGGAGCATTTCGCCTCCTGTTCACGTTCCTGCACAGTGACTGTTGCGCCGCGTTGTCTCTCATAACTGTAACGGTGTATGCATCCCATCAATCCCAACAGTGTCCCGACACAGGAAAGGGCGGCACCAGTCTAATTTACACCTCATAGGGGATGGTGAGGTACCTACAGATGAGGGGGCGACCACGACGGCCTTTCCGCCCTCACGACCAAATACGGACTGGACCTCCTCACACTCAGTCACCGGATTCTTGGGGGTCTTGAAACATGTGGCGAAAATTAATTTGGGGCAATTGTACTTAAAGTGTCCAGTATTTTTGCAATGGCACATGGGCTGCATACTCTAAAGGGAAGTGCTGTGTTGAGTGCTGTGTTGTCGTGGACTGGATGAAGACTTATTTCCTACCAGGCTTACATAATACCGAAGCCACTACCATAAGGTGGACTTCCAGAGAAACTGGCGTCGGCTGCGCCACCAGACGAAACATCACCGGCCCCACCAGACGTACCACCAGTCCACCTTGGCACAGGGCGGTGCACCAAGATGTAGTCATCTGACCCTGTAGCTGCTTCCTTTAGGCTTTTATTTTTTTTCTCCCTAAGCAGCAGTACCAGTTCCTCGGCCACATTAATGAACTGCTCCATTACCATGAATTCCTTGATCTCACAGTAGGAGGTGGCATGTTCGCTAGCAATCCACTTCTCGAGTGTCTCCAGATAGCGAGCACACTCAAAATAAGAATCTTCCTCCCACAAAACTTCACCATATCGCAGCTCATAACCCCTCAGCCTTAAACTCCTCATAATCTTCCTCCTCAACTTTTCAACTGACATTCTATCATAAACTCCCTTCAAAATATTAACCACAAGACCAACTCATTTCTCCTGAGGCCAATCAAATTCGGCTGCCTTTTTCTCAAACCTCCTGAACCACTCTGTCACCTTCTCATCAAACTCTGGTATTAACTTCAAACTCCTTACCATCTGGCTTTCTACATAGTCTTCCTTCACTCCTTCTCTTCTCCTCAAGCCATGAGGTGAATTGACTTCAATCCGCATCTTCTCCAGGTCAAACATGTTATTCTTCTCAGCCTATTCCCTCTCATACATCTTCACCTCCTTCTCTGTCTCAATTATCCTCGCCTTTTCTTCGGCTTCAAGTAGCCTCATCTCTTTCTCCTTTTCGGCTTTGAGCCTCCTTGCCTCCCACTTGGCTTCTAGCCTTCTGGCTTCTCTAGCCTTCTCATTCTTGAATTTCCTTTCCTCAGCTTTAGCTTCCAACTGGAGCCTTCTTAATTCTCGCTCCTCCTTTTCTCTAGCCTTCTCCATCTCCATTCTTCTCATTTCCAACTTGAATTTTATTTCTTCAGACATGTCTTTCGTCTGGGAGAAGCCACCAATGCTGCAGGCAGGGTTAACATGTCTGTGAATGATTGTTGTGGGACTAGGTGTCCTCCAAAAAAACTAAGATAAATCCACACTTCCATTTCTAACAGAAGCAGGGGACTCAGGTCCTGAGCCATCCCTGATACCACTTTTGCCCTCCATGGCGTAAACTGAATGTGGCCACACAAACGACAACGAAACAAAATGAACAACGGATTCTCCCACGTGGTGATGAAACTTCTGGCTATCTTGCTAAGGTCACCAGTTTCTGTTACAACTACAGATTTCTGCCCTTCCCTCAGCTGCTTCAAATGGATTAACTCAACCCACCAAGTCACCTACGTGACTAGGTGCGGGGCTTAATATGGGTTACATGGTCCACTTTTGAGTTATGCACCTTTTTTTTACCAACAGTCATAACACCAGACTACACAAATGAGGTAACCAGTCTATTTTACTCACAGGCAAGGGAAATACAACAACAATTAACTCTCATAGCTGAGAAAGGATCGATAACCACGTCTAGGGAGAGACAGTCACAATGAGAGACAGCAATATATACAGTCGAGGTATAATACCCCGAGGGAAAACCGTCTTCGAGACGGATCGCCCACTTCCAGCGAGGTATTATAACACTCTCTTCCTGGTAATATAATATCCCTCCCCCTTAAAAGGAAGAGAGATAAATTATCGTAAAGCTGTTCAAATGAATCCTCTACGTCAGAAAAGGTGTTAGGAACATTTAAAACAACAATATGAATACAGACGAGTGCCTACACATGAACAGCAGAGTAAATCACCTCTCATTGTACATGAATTCGGCTGGCACACACACGTAGCCAAGGAGTCACATCCCTAGATATGGAAAACATTATAATTAACTACACTCCTGGGCAGACTACAATGGAGACTCTTATGCTACTTAGATAGGCTGGGGTGTATGACCGCTAACTATTCACTTACCCTGTTAAAACAACTGACCCGTCTAACTTTTGATCCTTTCACATCTCCGTGCATCTGTATTTTGACTGTATGTCTACCTCATTTGATAGATGGACTATGACTACCTCAAAGCATGGGAAGCGATGTGGAACGCTCTTCCACTCTGCTACTATGAAAGGGAGGTATTAGAGAGGGAGCGGCATGGTGACATACACACTACACACAGAGACACATGCCTGCTGCCTTGTGCACACTGCGAGCTGATGTAATAAGACACTTTTCTCCTGGAAATTCTAGTAACTAAACTTTGGAGTCTGGATGAATACAGATTACTTTATCATCAAGAGCAACTTTGTTACTAAATTCTGGATAAGACAAATGGAACGAAGAAAGGGAAATTATATGGGGAATATAAGAGACATCGGTGTGGGTAAATGTTATACTAAGAGTTGCAGGCTAAGCTACAAGGCAGAGACATGACCAATTCTCATCCCCAGCCTTTATCTCTTCTAATCTCTCTTTCTCTTTTTTGTCTGCATTCTTCACTGCTTCGTACTCTCAGTTCTTCTCTCTTTAGTTCTTACTTCTCTTCATTTTACCTTGCTACTCGGAACAATATATATATATATATATATATATATATATATATATATATATATATATATATATATATATATATATATATATATATACTCGTATATATATATATATATATATATATATATATATATATATATATATATATATATATATATATATATATATATATATATATATATATTATATACATATATATATATTGTTCCGAGCAGCAAGGTAAAACGAAGAGAAGTAAGAACTAAAGAAAGCCTGTATATAAGCCCTTCTTTCTCTGTAGTACCGTCCCAGATGACAATGGTGCTGCTGTCAGCTTCAGTTGGTAAATCGCCTCTCTTGACACCCCCAAACTTCTGGCAGCACAAATAACCAAGTCTCCCTTCTCCAACAGAGTCAAGGCACAAGCTTTGTCTTCCACCATCTTCTTCTTCCGACCCATTGTGTTTAAAAAGTCAAGCTTTAGTGCCTTAAGATTGTCAAACACTTGAGAGAAAAAAAAAAAAAAAAAAAAAACGGGTCAGGTGAAGGGATACATACATAAACATCTCTGTAAAAGCACGCAAATGCACTGAAGACAGCTGAACTACTGAACAGAGGTTTGAGGCACGAAAAGGCTGCTATGGCTTTGCAGATTCGCCCACTATTCTAGAGGGGGAAAAACCAAGTGAAATCTATACAAGGAATTTATTTTTTATTATTTATTTATTCATTTTATTTATTTATTTATTTTTTGCCAAAAGTAAATTTCTATTTATTTATTTATTTATTTATATTTTTGCCACCACTGTATTGTTATGATCACAAATCCCGCTGCCTTTATCTTGGTGAGCTTCCCTTACTCACCATTTACGTAACTTAGTACTGGGCCCAATTCCAGGCCACACGGTTCTTCTGGTCTCTTGCACCCTTTTCACAGACGGTCATTAAATCAGATTCTGCCTCTCTCCATGGCTGCCTTTATCTCGGATAAGCCTCACCAGTCTACCTTCTACGATGGGTGGTGTGGGGTCACAGTCACCTCCACTGATTCCTTCTGGCCTCCTATTACAAAATTGAGGTCACCAGTCTATTTCACCTTCTACAGGCAAGGAAGTACAACAACGGCAAAACCACTCCAAATGCTGAGAAAGAATTGCAAGCCACGCTTTTAGGAAAGGGACAGTTACAACAAAGGACACACCCCTAAGAGGTTTATAATAATCTGTGTGCAACCTCTCACGAGACGAGCCGTGCACAGGCTATTATATCCTCCTGTGGATCAGCCTCCTGGAAGATAGGCCTTTGCAACCCATGAGCCAGTAGGGCCCAAGGAGGGTGTAAACTTCACTGCACAGCAGAGAATTTATAATCCTCTGAGGCCACAGCCCCATATATATATATATATATATATATATATATATATATATATATATATATATATATATATATATATATATATATATATATGAAGTTGCATGACAACTGTAACTCAAAAATTATCTACTATCAACACACCTGACCCACGGAGCAACCTTGTCAAGCAGATTCATTCAAGACGGTGGGATGTTTTGTATTCTTCACCCTATTTCAGTGGACGCAATACATGGTTGACTCTTGATGGAGTGAGGACTCTACATCTTCTCCACGCCATGGAAAATCTGAAGATGCCTTCTGAGAAGGTGATACGTTGCGCAAGTAATAAATGAAGAAAATCTGGTGTTTCTCTGCTCATTTCTTATATATATATATATATATATATATATATATATATATATATATATATATATATATATATATATATATATATATTGTCACGATCGCCTACTTACGTACCTGCGATCGTACGATCCCGGTTTTCTCTCCAAGAAAGTGGACGTTACACTGATCCCGGAAAGTTTTAAAGGTCTGGATTTTTAAAGGCTTCGAGTGCCTACCCGACCTATCCGAAATCGTCAGAATTATCTCTCACTCCACCTTTACCTTGACTCAGCACACCTGGAATTACCTCTAATACCAGATTGATGTTGGGGGAGTAGAAAAAACGATTATTCTATGTTACAAGCACATATATTAATACTAATAATAATTCACAAACAACATGAGGTAGTACACGTTACTACATGACGTTCTCGTCACTTCCCACGTCACCAGAACCCGTTTACACCTCCACCAGTCACAGAAATATTTCCCCTCAACCGCAGGAATTTACTCAGACGCCACTACCGCGTCCCCAGACAATAATTCCCGTATTTCACCTCCTCAAACCTCACAAGAGATTACCATTATCACCAAAGATTACCCATAACACCATAACATCGTCCCCAAAATCACCAATACACCACAACACCAACTTCCAAGGTTAACACCACAACCTCCACTCACAAAATGGCTGCCAATTTGACCTATGACCCCTTCCAACAGCGTCACCGGCACAACTCAACAACCGAATTTCAGCGGACAAGAGCTCTTGGTACCACAAAAGACTCACTAACCTGATCCTGGATATCAAGGTTATACCGCTACACCACTAATACCTCCACAAACTCACTCCACCACCAATCCACACCAAAATCCTCCCCTGAGAAACGCCACCTTCTTCCCTACTCCACGACCCAAGGCGTTCTGATTTTTCCCCTCCTTGGAATGTGTTGTTGCCCACTCAAGCTCCCCTCGTTTCCAACGTATTTCACCTCAATTATACTCCCTTCCTTATACATATAAAGATATAGAGAACTTATATTATGAAGAGAATAATACTACATGATATAAAATGGGTAAATAAGCCTTACACTACTTAAAACAATAATAAGGATAATGTCCGAATGGCAGGTAACCGGAACACGGGGACACTAAGAAAACGTGATCCCATTCAAGGTAAACTCGGCCAATAACATGACAATAAATAAATAAATAAATAAATATATATATATATATATATATATATATATATATATATATATATATATATATATATATATATATATATATATATATATATATATATATATATATATATATATATATATATATATATATATATTATGAGCTGCACAAACAGTAAAGTGCGAAAAAGGCGGAAGAGAAGTAGAGAGAAGAAAGAGAGAACAAGATGAGGGCAGCCAATGCCTGAGGCGCGATAAGTACCTGCACACCTGCCACATGTTTACTTTGAAACTTCTTTACTTTGAAACTTCGAGCATATAATATATATTTAAATTCACTTACTTTCTTTTATTCCCTCATATTGAGTCACTAATATTACGATAATTACTCCCAGTGAGGTCTAAAGCACTGTTCAGGGGGTGCTGTGAACTTATCATTAAACTCAGCTGTGACCTCACTGGACGTTTCCCTTTAAGTCTCAAAACACAAGGGGGCAGTCACAGCCTGCCCTCTAAAGACAACTCTCTTCCTCCACACAAAACTACACGCACCTAATAACACACACACCCTTCACTCAAAAATTTCAAAATTATCATGGCGACTCCTACACCAGCCTCGGAGTCCCCATCTGGGGAGGGGACCATAAATGTTCCCAGATCGGACTGCCTTTCTGTCGACGATCCTGTGTCTTGGCACCCCCCCTCATAACATTCATGATCTAAGGTCTAATTTTCAATCTGTAGAACACCACCTCTCCTCTTCCAAACCTCACCTTCTTTTCCTTACTGAAAATCAGGTGTCTAAGGCAAGTGATAGTAGCCCATTTTCTGTTCCCTCCTACTTTATCATCCTTTTCGATCCAAAGCTGGATGTTGCGTTTATGTGCGCAATGACCTGCTCTCGTGCCCACGCTCTTGAATCTTCCGAGTTTTCCACCATCTGGCTATGACTACAGAGTCACTCTCATTAAACTAAATTTATCTGTGCTGTTCTTGTATACCTCTCACATAACTCCTCTGACTATAAGAAATTCTTTGACTACTTAACTTCCAAAGTGGAGCACATTCTGACCCTCTTCCCTTTTGCAGAGATCTCCATTCTTGGAGACTTCAATGTTCACCATCAGCTTTGGCTTTCCTCTCCCTTCACTGACCATCCTGGTGAACTAGCCTTCAACTTTGCTATCCTCCACGACCTAGAGCAATTGGTGCACCACCCTACTCGTATTCCTGACCGTCTTGGAGATACGCCCAACATTCTTGACCTTTTTCCTGACCTCTAATCCTTCTGCTTATGCTTTCCCCCTTTCTTCTCTGTTGGGCTCCTCCGATCACAATCTCATATCTGTATCTTGTCCTATCACTCCAATCCCTCCTCAGGATACCCCTAAGCGAAGGTGCATCTGGCGTTTTGTTTGCTAGTTGGGGGGACCTGAGGAGGTATTTTGCTGATTTTCCTTGGAATGACTACTGCTTCTGTGTCAGAGACCCGCCTTTGTGTGGTGAGTGCATAATACAGGTGATAGTGTCTGGCATGGAGGCGTACATTCCTCACTCTTTTTCTTGACCTAAACCTTCCAAACCTTGGTTTAACACAGCTTGTTCTCGTGCTATACATGATAGAGAGGTGACCCACAAAAAGGCCTTCCATCACCAGAATCTCATGCACTTCATATTTTTGCCCGGAACCATGCCAAGTCTGTTCTCCAACTAGCCAAAACTCCAACTAGCCAAAACAGAACGTGTCAAAGCCTTTCAAGATCTAACTCCCCTCGTGACTTCTGGCATCTAGCCAAAAATATCTCCAATAACTTTGCTTCTTCGTTCCCTCCTTTATTTCAACCAGATGGCACCAGTGCTATCACATCTATTTCTAAAGTTGAACTCTTCGCTCAAAGGAACTTCTCCGTCAAGGCCGCTCTACTGGTGATCTTCTGGCTTTCCTTACTGAGTCTTGGTCATCCTCTTTTAGAAATTTTGGTGAAACTTTTGCTGTTGCCTTGGACATATCAAAAGCTTTTGATAGAGTCTGGCATAAAGCTTTGATTTCCAAACTACCCTCCTACGGCTTCTATCCTTCTCTCTGTAACTTCATCTCAAGTTTCCTTTCTGACCGTTCTATTGCTGCTGTGGTAGACGGTCACTGTTCTTCTCCTAAATCTATTAGCAGTGGTGTTCCTTCTGGTTCTGTCCTGTCACCCACTCTCTTCTTATTATTCATTAATTCATTCTTCTAAACCAAACTTCTTGGCCTATCCACTCCTACGCTGATGATACCACCCTGCACTTTTGCATGTCTTTTCAAAGACGTCCAACCCCCGCAGCTGCTAACTCTGTACAAGGGCCTTATCTGTCCATGTATGGATAGAGCGTGGCAGGCCTCTTCCCCCTCTACCCGTCCCTCCTCTTTCCTCACTACATGAGTAACTAACTACCAAGCGCCCGAGGAATTGCGATGGAATCCTTTCCCACGCTTGTCAGGCCACGGATTTCACTGAGTAAGCACACACGCAGAGACAGAGACAAGGGAGCTGATACAGAGTCTTGGGAAGTATATATATAAGAGGGCTGTCCTTAGTAATTATCTTTGGAGGGTTAGTGGCAGTAAAGCCCCTGCCAAATTAGTTAGGATTTGTTCCCTTTTTAAGCTTGTGTGGGTGCCATGCTTGAAAAATTTTGGTAACTGTCTTACCACTGTAGGAGTACATAGATACACCATTAGAAGTTCCAGGTAGGTTCCAGTAATGCGGTTTACACCTCTTTGGGTACTGCCACGGTCTCGGTCATTCGGCTGACTGGACGCCTACCTAAAACACCACACACTCACGCCTGCAATGGTTTTCTTTTATTGTGATTTAAGCACCACCTGGAGTTTGGGTAAGCACTTTGTATTATGATGGTATTGTGATTATGATGTATTGTGATTATGATATATTTATTTAGTATTAACTTTGATGAACATGTAAGTGTATGTGATTACAGTTAAAAGTATTTGGGTGATCTTGTTAAGTACTTATTGTGAATGTACCTTGTTGGTGATATTTGATAGAAACATGATTTTCTATGGAGTTGGATTAGTATAACATTTCCAGACCATGTTTATAACTTGTGATGTGTCCGCTAAATTCGTGTAGGATTTCGTATTCACTTAATTGGTTGTTGGCAGGCCTCTGTTGTTGTATACTTGCTGTGACCGTGTCTGGGGAATCTAACTGCGCCTGTGAACAGCGCCCGCAAATAAACTCACGGCACCTGTCTGGAAGTTTCTGTACCGATCCCCGCTCTACAAGTGGTGACCCCGGAGTGACCAGACGTAACGTGATCATCGTGGAGCAGGGACGGCCTACGGACTGTGGTGATTGGTGGCAGACTATAACTACACAGTGACTATATGCTGGTCGTCCAGGTACTCTATTATTTTACTTTTGTCCTGTTTGGAATCTATGCCCTTGGAACTATGCCGAACCAGGACGAGGGTTCGCTACTTACATCTAGTGCATCGCAGGATAGTGTTTCTTCCGTGACCGCAGGTGTTGCCGTCAAACCACCACCCTTTGATGAGACTTCAGTAACACGCTGGTTTACAATAATTGAATCACAGTTTGTTCTTGCCAAGATCACTGTTTCAAGTACTAAATTTCACCATATATTATCAAATTTGCCACTTAGAGTAATCAATCAATTGAGTGATGAAGTCATCAGTTCTTCAGACTATGGTGAATTAAAGCAATCTTTGATATCTCTTTTCACCAGGTCAAAACCTGAACTTTTTAACTCTCTTGTTGATCAAAATAACATAATGTGTGACGGACCATCCACGTATTTGAGAGAGTTGCGTAAAATAGCTGCTCAACTAGGGATGGATGATTCCTTTATAAAGTTAAAATTTTTGAAAGCATTACCTAGTAGCATCAGACCTCTCCTAGTGACATATGAGGAGAGCTCTACACTAGGGGAACTGGCTCGTGTAGCTGAGACATTATTGGCCAATGGCTCAAGTAATGCGAGTGTAAACAACAGCGCTAATGTTTCCATGGTGGAAGGTGGACAAGGGTCCAGGCCTGCGAGCCGGAACAGAGATAATGGTAATAGAGGCCCAAATTTCGCTTCAGCTTGTCAGGATAATGTATTTTCTATAACTTGTGTTCCCATTGGAGTGCGCGCCTTTCATGAAGGTCAGCGTCCTCAGGTGTGCAGGTACCATCTGTATTATGGTAACAGGGCAAAATCATGTAAACGATGGTGTATACTTTCTTCTACAGCTTCTAATATTTTGCCAGATTCTCGCCCTAATTCTCGTTCTTCTTCCCCCGCTCGCGTATTCCACCAGGCGGGAAACTAGTAGGGCAGTCTGTAGAAATATCAGTTGCGACCGTCGGACTGCCACTTAGAGTAAGTGCCACAATCAGTTGCAAGAATTACCAATTTTTGATAGATACTGGTTTATCACTTTCGCTGCTTCCTAATGAATCAGAACTTACTCCATTCCTCAGGCCAACTGCTGTTACTCTTACTAATGCTTCAGGTAAACCCATACGTTGTTATGGTGAAGTCGATGTAGACCTTGGGATACGATGTATTAGGTGTTCTTTCCCTTGGTCTTTCGTCATTACTGACGTTATACATCCAATTTTGGGAACCGATTTTCTTGCAGCTAATTCACTAATGGTAGACTGTAAAAACCAGTCGCTAATAGACTCCTCTACCCAATGTAAGATTCCTCTTGAAGTTTCTTATCCTCCTATTTCTTCATATTGGTTAATTATAATGGGGTAGACTCACAAGCTGTTGAACTCCTTTCTTAGTTTCCGGTTCTCACTTCACCTTTGCAGTTGTCAGCTACCACACCTCCTGTGGAAACTATACACCATCGTATTGATACAGGTGACTCACCTCCTATACATTTCAAAGCAAGACCTTTGACAGGTGAGAAGCTCAAAGCGGCTAAAGATGAATTTCAGTTTTTGCTTAATGCCAGAACCATTCGACGCTCTAACGCTCCTTGGGCGTCTCCTCTGCACCTCGTGCCTAAGAAGGAGCCCGATGCTTGGAGACCTTGTGGTGACTATTGCGGACTCAATAACGTAACTGTGAATGATAAATATCCCATACCACATTTGCGCTGTCTCACCATGTCACTTAAGGGTAAGACCATATTTTTAAAGATCGATTTACAGCGTGCATACTTACAGATCCCTGTGGCCAAAGATGATGTACCTAAGACTGCAGTATGCACACCGTTTGGTCTGTTTGAATTTTTGTATATGCCCTTTGGTCTTAAAAACGCAGGTTCCACTTTTCAGCGCTTCATTGACACCATATTGGTTAATGTTAAGAACACTTTCACCTACTTGGATGACATCTTAGTAGCTAGTACAACTCTTGAAGAACACATTGCTGATGTTAAGACTGTTCTTTCTACTTTAGCAAAACACAACTTAAGACTATCTATAGATAAATGTGAATTTTTCAAGTCCTCGCTCACCTTCCTTGGCTATGAGGTCAGTGCTCATGGAATTAGACCACCTCAAAACCTCACTGCAATTTCAGAGTTTCCTTTACCTCAAACTTCAACTGCATTGCGCCGTTTTATGGGGATGCTAAATTTCTTTAGACCAATGATTTCTGGCATCTAGCCAAAAATATCTCCAATAACTTTGCTTCTTCTTCTTTCCCTCCTCTACTTCAACCAGATGGCACAACTGCTATCACATCTATTTCTAAAGCTGAACTCTTTGCTCAAACCTTTGCTAAAAACTCTACCTTGGACGATTCTGGGCTTGTTCCTCCCTCTCCTCCACCCTCTGACTACTTCATGCCTTGTATTAAAATTCTTCGTAATGATGTTTTCCATGCCCTCGCTGGCCTAAACCCTCAGAAGGCTTATGGACCTGATGGGGTCCCTCCTATTGTTCTCCGAAACTGTGCCTCCGTGCTTGCACCTTGCCTAGTCAAACTCTTTCAGCTCTGTCTGTCAACATCTACCTTTCCTTCTTGCTGGAAGTTTGCCTACATTCAACCTGTTCCTAAAAAGGGTGACCGCTCTAATCCCTCAAACTACCGTCCTATTGCTTTAATTTCCTGCTTATCTAAAGTTTTTGAATCTATCCTCAACAGGAAGATTCTTAAACATCTATCACTTCACAACCTTCTATCTGATCGCCAGTATGGGTTCCGTCAAGGCCGCTCTACTGGTGATCTTCTGGCTTTCCTTACTGAGTCTTGGTCATCCTCTTTTAGAGACTTTGGTGAAACTTTTGCTGTTGCCTTGGACATATCAAAAGCCTTTGATAGAGTCTGGCACAAAGCTTTGATTTCCAAACTACCCTCCTACGGTTTCTATCCTTCTCTCTGTAACTTCATCTCAAGTTTCCTTTCTGACCGTTCTATTGCTGCTGTGGTAGACGGTCACTGTTCTTCTCCTAAATCTATTAACAGTGGTGTTCCTCAGGGTTCTGTCCTGTCACCCACTCTCTTCTTATTATTCATTAATGATCTTCTAAACCAAACTTCTTGTCCTATCCACTCCTATGCTAATGATACCACCCTGCACTTTTCCACGTCTTTTCATAGACGTCCAACCCTTCAGGAGGTAAACATATCACGCAGGGAAGCCACAGAACGCCTGACTTCTGATCTTTCTAAAATTTCTGATTGGGGCAGAGCAAACTTGGTATTGTTCAATGCCTCAAAAACTCAATTCCTCCATCTATCAACTCGACACAATCTTCCAGACAACTATCCCCTCTTCTTCAATGACACTCAACTGTCCCCCTCTTCTACACTGAACATCCTCGGTCTGTCCTTTACTTATAATCTGAACTGGAAACTTCACATCTCATCTCTAGCTAAAACAGCTTCTATGAAGTTAGGTGTTCTGAGACGTCTCCGCCAGTTTTTCTCACCCCCCCAGCTGCTAACTCTGTACAAGGGCCTTATCCGTCCATGTATGGAGTATGCTTCACATGTCTGGGGGGGTTCCACTCATACTGCTGTTCTAGACAGGGTGGAATCAAAAGCTTTTCGTCTCATCAACTCCTCTCCTCTAACTGACTGTCTTCAGCCTCTCTCTCACCGCCGCAATGTTGCATCTCTAGCTGTCTTCTACCGCTATTTTCATGCTAACTGCTCTTCTGATCTTGCTAACTGCATGCCTCCCCTCCTTCCGCGGCCTCGCTGCACAAGACTTTCTTCTTTCTCTCACTCCTATTCTGTCCACCTCTCTAACGCAAGAGTTAACCAGTATTCTCAATCATTCATCCCTTTCTCTGGTAAACTCTGGAACTCCTTGCCTGCTTCTGTATTTCCACCTTCCTATGACTTGAATTCCTTCAAGAGGGAGGTTTCAAGACACTTATCCACCAATTTTTGACCACTGCTTTGACCCTTTTAAGGGACTGGCATTTCAGTGGGCATTTTTTTTTTATTAGATTTTTGTTGCCCTTGGCCAGTATCCTTCCTACATAAAAAAAAAAAAAGAAAAAAAAAATGATCCCTAATTTTGCCGATGTTGCTTATTCATTGACAGAACTCTTACGGCATAATCCATCTTCTAAATCTCTCTCATGGACAGATGTTGCAAGGGACTCCTTCAACAATTTGAAGCAAGCCCTAGTCACTTCTTGTCCTACCCTCGCCTATCCCTCTCAGAAGACAACTGATTACCAGCTTGTGACTGACAGCTCGAGCTTCGCAGTTGGCGCAGCTCTATACCAGATTATAGATGACACACCTACGCCTCTAGGATTTTATTCCAAAAAGCTCTCTGACACTCAGAAAACCTATCCCACCTATGACAGAGAACTCTTAGCTTCTTATTTGGCTGTCATTCACCTTAAGACACTCATTGACCACTCGGTCACCTTGTTCCTTGACCATAAACCTTTAGTTTCTGCCTTTCATTCTAAGTCAGTTGCAAAGTCTGATAGGCAACAACGGCAACTTTCTTTAATCTCTGAATATGTATCATCAGTAGTGTACATCCGTGGGGACAACAATGTTGTTGCCGATTGTTTATCAAGACCATCATGTGCAATTTCAGTTGATTCTTTCGACTTGTGTGGCATAGCTCGTTCCCAGGAAGGTGACACCGAGGTCGGTTTGTACAAGGAGAGATTATCCAATTATACCTTGCCCTCTAATCTTGCTCTATGGTGCGACACATCTACCAACGCACCAAGACCGTTTGTTCCCTCTTCTCTTAGGATAAATGTCATTCATTCATTACACGATCTATCTCATCCTGGTATTAAAACCACTGCTAAAATAATTAAACAACGTTATTTCTGGCCTTGTAATGACAAAGATATAAAGGAGTTTGTAACGAATTGTCTTAAATGTCAACAAGCTAAAACACACAGACACACGATATCACCAGTTTCTCCTATTTCTACTGATCGCTTCCAGACTGTTCATATAGATATTGTTGGACCATTGCCTCCTGCTACTCTTCCTAACTACCCATACCCTCTCCCATACAGTTGTCGCTCTACCTTCTCACTTGCATTGACAGAGCGACAAGATGGACGGAAGCTATACCTGTAATAGACACCACCGCGAGCTCCGTCGCTATTGCATTCGTGGCTGGTTGGATTTCTCGTTTTGGAGTACCGCTGCAGGTAGTGACAGACAGAGGTGCTTAATTTGAAAGCGAGTTGTTTTCCGAGCTTTCCTCAATTACTGGCTTCCATCACATGCGAACAACTGCTTATCATCCTCAGGCGAACGGTATCATTGAACGCCATCGCCGCTCTCTAAAATCAGCGATACGTGCTAGACAAGAGAACTGGTTTTATGCTTTGCCCATAGTCTTACTTGGATATCGCTTGACACCTAATATGACCAGTTACTCGCCATTCACTGCTGTCACAGGAACTCATATGTTGTGTCCTTCTGCAATTATCACTAAAGACTCGCCAATATCAACAAACAAAGATACTATACACCACTTGATTAAAGAAATGCAGGCCATTGATTTTTATAACGTTTCATCAGGTGAATGTCACTCCTCATCTAAACCATATGTTCCTAACGTTCTGTTTTCATGTTCAAAGGTCTGGGTGCGGATTGACAGAGTTCACAAAAGTTTAGAAGCTCCTTATTCGGGACCTTATGAAGTAATACAACGTGACCCGAAATATTTCATCCTCAGACTACCTCAGGGTGACACGTCTGTATCTATTGACCGTTTGAAGCCAGCTTATATACCAATCACCAGACAAGCACCATCTAATGATAGAGATGACCTGACTACGTCTACCTTAGACTCTAATTCATCTCCTTTGCCTGATATCTCTGCTTCTACACCTTCCCCTTCTGCTCATTTCCAGTCTGATCTTCCTCGCCATACCATGCCTAACTTCCCTCGTACAACTCGTTCAGGGAGGACAGTGTATTTCAATCAACACCCTCACTATTTATATTACTAGGTGAACTCCGTTCTTGAGGGGGGAGTATTGTAGGAGTACATAGATACACCATTAGAAGTTCGGGGTAGGTTCCAGTAATGCGGTTTACACCTCTTTGGGTACTGCCACCGTGCCACGGTCTCGGTCATTCGGCTGACTGGACGCCTACCTAAAACACCACACACTCATGCCTGCAATGATTTTCCTTTATTGTGATTTAAGCACCACCTGGAGTTTGGGTAAGCACTTTGTATTATGATGGTATTGTGATTATGATGTATTGTGATTATGATATATTTATTTAGTATTAACTTTGATGAACATGTAAGTGTATGTGATTACAGTTAAAAGTATTTGGGTGATCTTGTTAAGTACTTATTGTGAATGTACCTTGTTGGTGATATTTGATAGAAACATGATTTTCTATGGAGTTGGATTAGTATAACATTTCCAGACCATGTTTATATTATAACTTGTGATGTGTCCGCTAATTTCGTGTAGGATTTCGTATTCACTTAATTGGTTGTTGGCAGGCCTCTGTTGTTGTATATTTGCTGTGACCGTGTCTGAGGAATCTAACTGCGCCTGTGAACAGCGCCCGCAAATAAACTCACGGCACCTGTCTGGAAGTTTCTGTACCGATCCCCGCTCTACACCACCTCTGTCAAAGCGTCCTGTGTGTCTCGTGTCTTGGTGACAGCCTGGAAGCGGTCCTTTGACCATCTCGGGTCTATATGTAGCTGTATACTTATGTCCTGTGTGTTATGTGTCATCAAACGCTACTAGGGTACGGACCTCGCTGCTGTGAGTATCTGGAACAAAAGGATCTTGTAATATTCTGCTAGGTTACAGCTGTCTGTTCTCTCCTCGGACTTGATAGCGTACTGTGGGTAGTGGCCCGTCTTCTGGAAGACTACAGATTGGCTGTTCTCGAGAAAAAAAAAAAAAATGCATAGTATCATGTTGGGTGTGGGTGGTTCATCTGTGTGAGGTAGTCTACAGAATAATATACGCCTCATTCCATTGTGTCTTTGTTACTGTCTGAGCTCATGAATTCTTTCTCAGTTTTTATGCGAAGTTGGCGTTCATTATACTCCCTTTCCTGTTGGTGGGTAAAACAGAGTAATGACCTTTAGAGGTTTGGTAATTGTTGGCGACCAGCAAGTACCTGGATTCGCCTCGTTAGTGCTCTATATTTGGATAGAAGGAGCTTAAAAGCTGAACCGAGGTAATGCCAGCGGTGAGGAGGGTGGGACCTAATCATACATACACACACACACACACACACACATATATATATATATATATATATATATATATATATATATATATATATATATATATATATATATATATATATATATATATATATATATATATATATATATATATATATTATGCACTCACACACACAGACAGACATGTATGTATACTTGGTTTAACCTATATAGCGAGAAGGGATCCCAATCCTCCCACCTGTGAATAGTATACATGCAGTACCCTGTAGTACTATAGACACCTAGACACACATTAACTATGAAGTTCTCTGGCTTAAGAGCTCACAGCAGTGACTCACATTTAACGACACAGAACACTGAAGACACAAGAGAAAAACAACAAATCGACAAAAAAGTAGCCAGCGAACCGCTTCCATACACGCTAGGATAGTTATCAAGCGTTGAGGAGTCGATGCAAGAGGTTATCTCTTTGAATTAGAGCCACACCCATCACAGGTAGTCTCCTGCAGAAGCTAGTCCTATCTCTGCAGGCAGGGGCCTGCTGCCTTCTAGATTCAAGTAATATCTAGTAGAAGGGCCCTCTAACATATATCCCCCCTAGTCCTCTTAGCCTCTCTCTTGTGTGTCTTATTCCTGGCCTTGCTCAAAATCAACTGATGAGAAGAGGACCAAGAAAGGCATAGCTGGGCCCACTCTGCTGCAAGGCAGGGAAAGTCATGTGACAAAGGAGGAGGGGGTGGAATGTGGGAGAGGCGGGGAGGAGGGAAGGAGGTCAGTTGTGCGTTCAACACGACTCACTGTACCAGTTTACAAAACAATCGCTGTAGGATTGTCAGAGGGGATGGATTGAATGTAACAATTTCGGGGAAGGGACAACTCTTATATTATATTATGTATTAATCACAAGCCTTGGGAACAAATGGAAGTGGGCGAAAACTTGTGGGGAATGACGGTAAGTGATTAATATATAAATTTTACACAAAATGGAGTAGGGACTGGCATAAACTATCGTACATCAGGCACCATCTCTCTCTCTCTCTCTCTCTCTCTCTCTCTCTCTCTCTCTCTCTTCTCATCTTGTTCTTTCTTTCTATTCGCCCCTCATAACACATCCCTTTAAATGAAAAAAAAAAAAAAAATAGAAGTCTTATGAATGAATTTAGTATAAAGGTGATGATATTTAGGTTGTGGCACTTGACAGTCAGCAATGACATTCTCGTCCCCCTTTATGTGCCTGACATCGAGATTATACTCCTGCAGCAGCAAACTCCACTGGGTGAGTCTCACATTTTTATATTTAAAGTGGTTTAGGAATTGCAAAGGCCTGTGGTCTCCCCCCCAAAAAAAAAAAAAAATGTTACTTTGGAGATGTAGCCAGGCACATATATCTCGAAATGATGTAGGGTGAAAATTATAGGGAGGAGCTCTTCTTCAATAACTGAGTAATTCTTCTGAAATGGAGTGAACTTTTTAGAGAAATAGCAAACAGGATGATTAAATTGGTCGTCATCTGGCTGCATCAATACAGCTCCCACCCCCACTTGACTAGCATCAACAACTAAAGCAAATGGCCTTGAAAAATCAGGCCCTTAACACGGGAAGGCTGCACAAATCATATTTTACTTTCAAAAAGGACTCCTCACAATCTCCTGTCCAATCCCAACGACGCCCCTTTTGTAGGAGGTCTGTCAAGGGGCCAGTAAGGTAAAATACCCTGTAACAAACCGCGGTAGTATCCAGTTACTCTGAGGAACCTCTTGGGGAGCTCAGCGACAAGTCGGGGAACTGCCTGATTGCCTTCACTTCGAACTCAGGAAGGGTCACATATCCTTGACCCACAACATATCCTAACTAATGGGCTCGGGCCTTAACAAAATCACGCTTATTAAGGATGACTAAGGCCAGCCTCTTGGAGTTGTACCAGCAGAGCTTCGATACTATTAAGGTGGTCATGCCAGATAGTGTCATAGATTAACACATCGTCAATATAGACGACACAGTGTGGCACGTCTTTCACTACTGTCCATCAATTGCTGGAAGATGGTCGGGGCATTTTTGAGTCCATAAGATATAACCTGGCACTGGTAAACCTCACCATTGGCCACAAAACTAGCAATTTCTTTGGCCTAGTCAGAAAGGGATTTGCCAGTACTCCTTTACAAGTTAAATTTTCGTTATAAAGGTCACTGCCCTGATTAGGTCCATTGAGTCACCTACCTTAGGCAGGAGACAAGTGTCGATCTTAGACAGAGAGTTCATTTTTCTGAAATCTACACCTGAAATCTACTGCCTTCTCAGACCTGAGAAGACAGTAGGCACCTGCCGAAACGATAATTACTCCCAGTGAGGTCTAAAGCACTTGATCAGGGGGCGCTCTGAACGTATCATAAAAGTCAGCTGTAACCTCACTGAGCGTTTCCCTTTGTTTCTAAGTATACGAGGAGGGCAGTCACAGCCTGCCATCTAAGGACAAATCTCTTCCTTCACACAAAACTACAACATACCCTTCACTCCAAATTCAAAATTATCATGGACACCACCTACTCCTACACAAGCCTTGGAGTTTACATCTGGGGAGGGGACCACAAATGTCCCCAGGTCGGGCTGCTTATCCGGTATCGACCCGGATGTACACCCCCCTCTACTTTTTTTTTTTTTCATTAACTTAGGCACCATCCGCGGTCTTAGATCTAATTTTCAATCTGTATAACACCACCTCTCCTCTGCTAAACCTCATCTTCTTTTCCTCACTGAAACACAGGTGTGTGAGGCAAGTGCCTTTTCTGTTCCCTCCTACTTTCTCTATCCTCATTTTCAATCCAAAGCTGGATATTGCGCCTATGTCCACAACGACTTAACTTACCCTCGTGCTCACGTTTTTCAATCTTCCAGGTTTTCCATCATCTGGCTACGACTACAGAGTCACTCTCAAACTAAATTTATCTGTGCTGTAACTCACCTAACTCCTCTGAATATAAGAAATTTTTTGACTACTTAACTTCCAAAGTGGAGCACATTCTGACTCGCTTCTCTTTTGCGGAGTTCTCCATTTTTGGAGACTTCAATGTTCACCACCAGCTATGGCTTTCGTTCCCCTTCACTCACCATCCTGGTGAGCTAGAATTTAACTTTGCTATCCTGCACGATCTAGAGCAATTGGTGTAATACCCTACACATATTCCTGACCATCTGGAGACACGCCCAACATTTTTTTACCTTTTGCTAACCTTTAATCCTTCTGCTTATGCTGTTACCCTATCTTCTCTGTTGGGCTCCTCCGACCACAAATGTTGTATCTTATCCTATCGCTCCATTCCCTTCTCAAAAACCCTATAACCAAAGGTGCGTCTGGCGTTTTGCCTCTGCTAGTTGGGGGGGACCTGAAGAGGCAGTTTACTGATTTTCCTTCGAATGACTACTGTTTCCCTTGTTAGAGACCGGTCTCTGTGTGCCAAGTGCATAACAGAGATGATAGTGTCTAGTATGGAGGTGTACGTTCCTCACTCCTTTTTCGACCTAAACCTTCCAAACCTTGCTCTCGTGCTGTACATGATAGAAAGTGGCTCACGAAAGGTAATTGAGCCTTCCATCATCAAAATCTCATGCGCTTTATAGTTCTTCCCGGAATCATGCCAAATCTGTTCTCTAGCCAAAATCTTTTAAGATCTAACTCCCCTCGTGACTTCTGGCACCTAGCCAAAAACAACTCCAATAACTTTGCTTTTTCTTCTTTCCTTCCTTTATTTTAGCCAGATGGCACCACTGCTATCACATCTATCTCTAAAGCTGAATTCTTCGCTCACACCTTTGCTTAAAAGGGGCTTGTTCCTTCCTCTCCTCCACCCTCTGCCTATTTCATGCTACTTATTAAAATACCTCGCAATGATATTTTCCATGGCCTCGCTGCCCTAAACCCTTGGAAGGTTTATGGACCTGGTGGGTTCTTTCCTATTGTTCTACGAAACTGCACTTCCATGCTTGCACCTTGCCTAGTCAAACTCTTTCAACATCTACCTTTCATTCTTACAGGAAGTTTGCCTACATTCATCCTGTTCTTTAAAAGAGTGACTGTTCTAATCCCTCAAACTATCGTCCTATTGGTTTAATTTCCTGCCAATGTAAAGTTTTTAATCTATCCTCAACAGGAAAATTCTTAAACATCTATCACTTTACAAGCTTCTATCTGATCGCCAGTATAGGTTCCAGATAGTGTCTGGCATGGAGGCGTACATTCCTCACTCTTCTTCTCGTCCTAAACCTTCTAAACCTTGGTTTAACACAGCTTGTTCTCGTGCTATACATGATAGAGAGGTGGTCCACAAAAGGTACTTAAGCCTTCCATCACCAATCTCATGCACTTTATATTTCTGCCCGGAACCATGCCAAGTCTGTTCTCCAGACTGTTCTCCAGACTAGCCAAAAACTCCTTCATTAAAAGAAAGTGTAAAAACCTTTCAAGATCTAACTCCCCTCGTGACTTCTGGCATCTAGCCAAAAAATATGTTTAATAACTTTGCTTCTTCTTCTTTCCCTCCTTTATTTCAACCAGATGGCACCATTACTATCACATCTATTTCTAAAGCTGAACTCTTCGCTCAAACCTTTGCTAAAAACTCTACCTTGGACGATTCTGGGCTTGTTCCTCCCTCTTCTCCACCCTCTAACTACTTCATGCCACGTATTACAATTCTTCGCAATGATGTTTTCCATGCCCTCGCTGGCCTAAACCCTCGGAAGGCTTTGGGACCTGATGGGGTCCCTCCTATTGTTCTCTGAAACTGTGCCTCCGTGCTTGCACCTTACCTAGTCAGACTCTTTCAGCTCTGTCTTTCCTTCTTGCTGCAAGTTTGCTTACATTCAACCTGTACCTAAAAAGGGTGACCGTTCTAATCCCTCAAATTACCGTCCTATTGCTTTAATTTCCAGCCTATCTAAAGTTTTTGAATCTATCCTCAACAGGAAGATTCTCAAACATCTATCACTTCACAACCTTCTATCTGATCGCCAGCATGGGTTCTGTCAAGGCCGCTCTACTGGTGATCTTCTGGCTTTCCTTACTGAGTCTTGGTCATCCTCTTTTAGAGATTTTGGTGAAACTTTTGCTGCTGCCTTGGACATATCAAAAGCTTTTGATAGAGTCTGGCACAAAGCTTTGATTTCCAAAGTACCCTCCTACGGTTTCTATCCTTCTCTCTGTAACTTCATCTCGTTTCCTTTCTGACCATTCTATTGCTGCTGTGGTAGAAGGTCACTGTTCTTCTCCTAAATCTATTAACAATGGTGTTCCTCAGGGTTCTGTCCTGTCACCCACTCTCTTCTTATTATTCATTAATGATCTTCTAAACCAAACTTCTTGTCCTATCCACTCCTACGCTGATGATACCACCCTGCACTTTTCCACGTCTTTTCATTTACATCCAACCCTTCAGGAGGTAAACATTTCAAGCAGGGAAGCCACAGAACGCTTGAGTTCTGATCTTTCTAAAATTTCTGATTGGGGGAGAGCAAACTTGGTATTGTTCAATGCCTCAAAAACTCAATTCATCCATCTATCAACTCGACACAACCTTCCAGACAACTATCCCCTCTTCAATGACACTCAACTGTCCCCCTCTTCTACACTGAACATCCTCGGTCTGTCCTTTACTTATAATCTGAACTGGAAACTTCACATCTTATCTCTAGCTAAAACAGCTTCTATGAAGTTAGGCATTCTGAGACGTCTCCACCAGTTTTTGTCATCCCCCCCACAGTTGCTAACTCTGTACAAGGGCCTTATCCGTCCATGTATGGAGTGCTATTGTTTTCCGAATCTGTGCCTCCGTGCTTGCACCTTGCCTAGTCAAACTCTTTCAGCTCTGACTGTCAACATCTACCTTTCCTTCTTGCTGCAAGTTTGCCTACATTCAGCCTGTTCCTAAAAAGGGTGACCGTTCTAATCCCTCAAAATACCGTCATATTGCTTTAGTTTCCTGCCTATCTAAAGTTTTTTAATCTATCTGCAACAGGAAAATTCTTAAACATCTATCACTTCACAACCTTCTATCTGATTGCCAGTATGGGTTCCGTCAAGGCTGCTCTACTGGTGATCTTCTGGCTTTCCTTACTGAGTCTTGGTCATCTCCTTTTAGAGATTTTGGTGAATTTTTAGCTGTTGCCTTGGACATATCAAAAGCTTTTGATAGAGTCAGGCACAAAGCTTTGATTTCCAAACTACCCTCTTATGGCCTCTATCCTTCTCTCTGTAACTTCATCTCAAGTTTCCTTTTTGACCGTTCTATTGCTGCTGTGGTAGACGGTCACTGTTCTTCTCCTAAATCTATTAACAGTGGTGTTCCTCAGGGTTCTGTCCTGTCACCCATTCTCTTCTTATTATTAATCAATGACCTTCTAAACCAAACTTCTTGTCCTATCCACTCCTACGCTGATTATACCACCCTGAAATTTTTCATGTCTTTTCATAGACGTCCAACCCTTCAAGAAGTCAACATTTCAAGCAGGGAACCCACAGAACGCCTGACTTCTGGTCTTTCTAAAATTTCTGGTTTGGGCAGAGCAAATTTGGTATTGTTCAATGCCTCAAAATCTCAATTCCTGCGTCTAACCTCAAAAACTCAATTCCTGCGTCTTTTCAACTCGACACAACCTTCCAGGCAACGATCCCTTCTTCTTCAGTGACACTCAACTGTCCCCCTCTTTTACACTGAACATCCTCGGTCTGTACTTAACTTATAATCTAAACTGGAAACTTCACATCTTATCTCTAGCTAAAACAGCTTCTATAAAGTTAGGTGTTTTGAGATGTCTCCGCCAGTTTTTCTCACCCCCCCCCCAGCTGCTAACTCTATACAAGGGCCTTATCCATCCATGTATGGAGTATGCTTCACATGTCTGGGAGGGTTCCACTCATACCGCTCTTCTAGACAGGGTGGAATCAAAAGCTATTCGTCTCATCAACTCCTCTCCTCTAACTGACTGTCTTCAGCCTCTCTCTCATCACCGCAGTGTTACATCGCTAGCTATCTTCTACCGCTATTTTCATGCTAACTGCTCTTCTGATCTTGCTAACTGTATGCCTCCCCTCCTCCCGCGGCCTCGCTGCCCCCAAATGGCTAGAAGCCGCCTTGGTTCACGCTGCTACAGCCACATGAACACACACCGATCATTGCCCAGGTACCAATCAAATATTCATTCAGTACAAGACTCTGTATTGGGAGGACGGTCTACTCAATGTTAAATTTTTGCTCTCCCCGCGACAGTGCGTCTCCAGCGGCCAGAGGGAAGTAGTACTCTCGCTCGCACAAGTTTACCATTCCCCGCACCATTTAAGAGTTAATTTTTCTTGAGTTATCATGCACACTATCTTCACTGCTTAAGATCTGACTACAAAAATAATGGATTTATGCATTATGTTAAAATCTGATACAACTGAAGGTAATACTTTCCGTTAATCCTTTTAGTAATCAAAGCTGTAGGTACCATATCACACCATCTAATCTCTCTACATGTCCCTCAAATGAAAAAGTCCACAAGACCCGCTGTAGCCTCTTGTGCCACATTTTGTGGCAAAGCCGCCGATGGTAATGCTAGCAAGGACTCTATACTTGGATATACCTTGATGTTACTAGAGTAGTACAATTCCTTATTCCTCATGCTGCTTTGCTTACCCATCTAAATTATTTTTTAGACGCCTACATCTCATTTATTTTTATGGTATAATTCCATAGTTTCATAGCTGTTTAGCAAATAATTCATTCTTTGTACAGTAGAATGCTTTGATGAGGCTCCAAGCTCTCCAAGCCGTATGTCAGGGAGGGAGTATGCACTGATTACCTATGTACTTTTCTTTTTAATGAGAGTGGGAGACTACTCTTCATAACACTGTTTGGTTTCCCAGAGACGCTGCATCCTATTCCTGTCCTTCTGTTGATTTATTTTTCACTTTCTGGCTCAAACTATTTTCTTCCTATAAACACTGTTTATTCCTAACACATTCTATGACCTCATTCTCGATTTTCATGTCTGGAAATCGTACCTTGGCTCAAATCTCCAACCTATAAAATGTTAATCTTAATACTGAAACATACTGCTCTGCATTAGTGCAGAGTGGACTTGAATGTTGGAATGATGGGTGAGCTAACACACTGTGGCAGGTAACTGCACACTGAAGCCACCTTCACACCTTCACAAGTTTATTGCATCAATGTGCTGGATTCGAAGAACGGCCAAGAGCAGTTGCGTCACAATGCCGTGTAACCATTAGGCACCTGGAAAGCCCAGTACAATACCAATAACAGAGGCGTCAGGTACATTAATAGTTCATTACACAAAGTGAGGAGGAATTTCAGAGTCCATAAAACAGTTACCTCTCCTCTCAGGATCCTTGGGAAAGCCAAAAAAAAAAAAAAAAGGACAGGTAAAAAAAAAAAAAAAAAAAAAAAAATATATATATATATATATATATATATATATATATATATATATATATATATATATATATATATATATATATATATATATATATATATATATATATATATATATATATATATATATATATATATATATATATACATTTTTTTTTGCATTGTTCAAATAATTGCAAGTGGAATAAGGATTTGCCCATTGGTATTATTATAAATGTTCACCCGTCTCACGGCAAAAAAAAAAAAAAAAATCTTAGTGAAGTACTTGGGTCACATACAACACAGTGGTGTGTCTTTACCGTCGCAAATTATTCTTGCCTGAGATATTAATTTTTATCAAATTTACCGTTAAACTAGGTTAAGCTTAGGTAAGTTTAGTTACGTTAGATTTAGGTTTAGTTATTTATTTTATTTTAATGAATTTCTGCTTGTTTACGTGTGGGGGGGGTATATAAAAAATTGTGACGGAATTGGTTACTAGATTCATTCAAAGCACAACAAAATCTACCAGAAAAATGTAGTCTCGTCCGAAAAAAAATTACATATATATATATATATATATATATATATATATATATATATATATATATATATATATATATATATATATATATATATATATATATATATATATATATATATATACATACATATATGCATATATATATATATATATATATATATATATATATATATATATATATATATATATATATATATATATATATATATATATATATATATATATATATATTTTTTTTTTTTTTTTTTATGTAGGAAGGATACTGGCCAAGGGCAACAAAAATCTAATAGAAAAAAAATGCCCACTGAAATGCCAGTCCCATAAAAGGGTCAAAGCAGTGGTCAAAAATTGGTGGATAAGTGTCTTGAAACCTCCCTCTTGAAGGAATTCAAGTCATAGGAAGGTGGAAATACAGAAGCAGGCAGGGAGTTCCAGAGTTTACCAGAGAAAGGGATGAATGATTGAGAATACTGGTTAACTCTTGCGTTAGAGAGGTGGACAGAATAGGGGTGAGAGAAAGAAGAAAGTCCTGTGCAGCGAGGCCGCGGAAGGACGGGAGGCATGTAGTTAGCAAGATCAGAAGAGCAGTTGGCATGAAAATAGCGGTAGAAGACAGCTAGATATGCAACATTGCGGCGGTGAGAGAGGGGCTGAAGACAGTCAGTTAGAGGAGAGGAGTTGATGAGACGAAAAGCTTTTGATTCCACCCTGTCTAGAAAAGCAGTATGAGTGGAACCCCCCCAGACATGTGAAGCATACTCCATACATGGACGGATAAGGCCCTTGTACAGAGTTAGCAGCTGGGGGGGTGAGAAAAACTGGCGGAGACGTCTCAGAACACCTAACTTCATAGAAGCTGTTTTAGCTAGAGATGAGATGTGAAGTTTCCAGTTCAGATTATATGTAAAGGACAGACCAAGGATGTTCAGTGTAGAAGAGGGGGACAGTTGAGTGTCATTGAAGAAGAGGGGATAGTTGTCTGGAAGGTTGTGTCGAGTTGATAAATGGAGGAATTGAGTTTTTGAGGCATTGAACAATACCAAGTTTGCTCTGCCCCAATCAGAAATTTTAGAAAGATCAGAAGTCAGGCGTTCTGTGGTTTCCCTGCGTGATATGTTTACCTCCTGAAGGGTTGGACGTCTATGAAAAGACGTGGAAAAGTGCAGGGTGGTATCATCAGCGTAGGAGTGGATAGGACAAGAAGTTTGGTTTAGAAGATCATTAATGAATAATAAGAAGAGAGTGGGTGACAGGACAGAACCCTGAGGAACACCACTGTTAATAGATTTAGGAGAAGAACAGTGACCGTCTACCACAGCAGCAATAGAACGGTCAGAAAGGGAACTTGAGATGAAGTTACAGAGAGAAGGATAGAAACCGTAGGAGGGTACTTTGGAAATCAAAGCTTTGTGCCAGACCCTCTCTCTCTCTCTCTCTCTCTCTCTCTCTCTCTCTCTCTCTCTCTCTCTCTCTCTCTCTCTCTCTCTCTCTCTCTCTCTCTATATATATATATATATATATATATATATATATATATATATATATATATATATATATATATATATATATATATATATATATATATATATATATATATATATATATATATATATATATATATATATATATATATATATATATATATATATATATATATATATATATATATATATATATATATATATATATATATATATATATATATATATATATATATATATATATATATATATATATATATATATATATATATATATATATATATATATATATATATATATATATATATATATATATAAAATTCAATTTTTTTTTCAATCGTCAAAAAATTTTGGACGAGACTACATTTTTCTGGTAGATTTTGTTGTGCTTTGAATGAATCTAGTAACCAATTCCGTCACAATTTTTTTTATATACCCCCCACACACATAAACAAGCAGAAATTCATAAAAAGAAATAATAAATAAATAACTAAACCTAAATCTAACGTAACTAAACTTATCTAAACTTAACCTAGTTTAACGGTAAATTTGATAAAAATTAATATCTCAGGCACGAATAATTTGCGACGGTAAAGACACACCACTGTGTTATATGTGACCCAAGTACTTCACTAAGATTTTTTTTTTTTTTTTTGCCGTGAGACGGGTGAACAATAATACCAATGGGCAAATCCTTATTCCACTTGCAATTATTTGAACAATTCATTGCTGAGCATGATCAAATACTCATCTTGACAATGTATATGCGGAAAAAAAAAAAAAAAACGTCAGTCGCCAAATCTCATCTCTGCCCACGTTGTTCAGTGCGGGCAGGTGTGTTTTATGCCTCCCGCAAGTCTCAAACGTGACATCTTTAAACTGTGCAGTAACATTAACAGTGATCACATTATCATACCATATTATTGGATGGTTCCACAAACGTTAACTTTCATCACTGCAAAACAATATCTACATCACAATAGAATACTACACTTATGAATATCTCAACAGCTCCTTAGGGAATGCAGTCTGTTTTGACTCCTTCCAGCCATGGTCACTGACAAACCCAATGATTATGAACTGTCATGGAACCGCTTCACTCGCAATGAGGGAACTTATACAGCGATGCTCAACCCACGGTCTGAGTGTGAGTGCCGCCACCCATCGAGGAAGTTTAATGCGACCTCGCCAAAGTAACTAAAAATACCGTTCTCATCACTATACCATGTCATAATACTAAAGGTTCACATTTGATTATAATAATTAACCGGTACATTCATGGCGACATGAGCGCTGGCTGGCGAGCCTCACTGATTTTGCTGTGACATGTGACTTGTTGGCAGCTATAACATCGTTATAGTCAGTCGATGTCTTGTAGTCAGAGGCTGCACATCGTCGTGAGGAGCACGACGGCGTGCAGTAGATTAATTACTATACGCATGTTCACATTAAAGGCAATAAGAGGCCCTCATCATACAGTGACCATCTTGTGTGGTTTTGTCACCAGAAAAGGTTGAGCACCATTGTTCAATACCAGTCTAATGTAAAATAAAAATAAAAACATTAAACTCACAGCATCGTCGACGCCAGCTGAACCCAGTCTTGAACACACGGCGCACCGAAACGCAATACGATCCCAGCCAAGTGCGCCGCACATCACCCAATAACTGATAGAGAGAGAGACTGATTCAAGCCAGTCTCGTCATCAGCTGCTCTTTCCCTGAACCAAATTCTTATAAAAGAGCTTAAAAAAAAAAAAAAAAAAAAAAAAATGCTCACAAAAGACATTTCCAAGTAAACTGCAGTAAATAATACATACATATTTCAGTAATTATTTCCTATGAATATATACGGGGTTCAAACATAAGGATGAATTCCAGACACACAGATGGGGTAGTTAAGAAAAACATTGGAACCCAACACGCGCAACATCAAGAAAATGGGAAATCACTAATCAGCTCCTCGATGCATTGGTTTTATTCAACATACATATAAGAATGCTACGAGTCTCACTGCCACGGACAAACCCTCAAAGCAGTGCGAGGACTTGACAAGCTCCATCCTCGTCCACCATGAAGCTTCATCAGTTTAGTTTAGTATTTGGTGCGGGATAAGCCTTGGCATTGGCTCCCACTAGGCTTGCTTCTCTAGTCGTGTTGCATGTAATGTTTATGCTATTATTTCTTCTTTATTTTGATAAATTGGTTGTAAGTTAAATTTATCTCTTATATTTTCATAACCTTTACTTTCTAAAAGGAAATGTTGTAGTGATTCCTTATCACAGTCATCATATGGGCATCTCTCATTCTTTCCTTAATAACCATTTCTCCAATTTAAACTTAGTGTGTTGGTTCTTGCTCTCATCATTAATTTTGATTCTTCAGTGCTATCTATCAAACTCTCTTCCTGTACATTACTCTTGTTTTCTGTATATACTTAATATATATATTTTTTCTGCTTCCCTTCTCCATCTTTAATTTTTGTTATAGTATTTTTCTTCTTTACATCTTTTATTTCTCTAAGTGTCAAGTTGGTGTCTTGCATATCTACATTTAGCTTCTTTATCCAAGTAGTTTTCTCTCTCTCTCTCTCTCTCTCTCTCTCTCTCTCTCTCTCTTCTAGGAAGATTTCTCTCATCAATTCATTTCTATTCTCTTTTAATATATGTTTGGCAAACAATATTTTTATTTTTGCATCTCTGGCTACTATTCAAGCTGCTTCTATCTCAGATCTTAAGACACAGTTTGCTATATATGTTGGCATTTGTAATATGCATCTGTACACTTTGCTCGCTATACACTCAATTTTTTTTTTTTTTTTTTTTTTTAGTCAAGTCCTTTCCAATACCCTTTTCTCACTAATAACCTGTTACAACTTCTTTCTGTGATGCTGTATGCCATGTTTGCTAGTCGTTTAGCGTTGTTCATCTTCTCTTTCTTGTGTTCTTTAAAACAGTTCTTTTGTTTTCTGTTGTTATTCCAAGATATTTTATTTTGTTGCATGTCCTAATGTTTGCAATTGTTTCTGGTTGTTCTTGCTGGTTATACATTAATATATTACTTTTTTTTTCCTGTTTAGTTTGAGTTCACATTGCATAGCTAAGTTTCGTATAAGACTGATGCTGTATCTTGCTTCTACTGTTCTTGTAAGTAGTAGCCCATCATCAGCATAGTACAGTATAAGTATTTTGAACTTGTTTCCAAATCCAGTTTGTTCGTCTTCTAGTTTCTGTATATGTATAATAGTGTTGTTAGCAGAAAAAAAGTACTGTGGATCCGTTACACCCTTGTCGTACTCCATTTGTTACATTAATTGTCTGTTTTTGCATTGTTCAAAATGTAAATGTGTTTTGTCATTACTAGATATCTGTGCTATAATATTTATTAGCCTTGAGTCAGTTCTGTTATTCATAAGTGTCTTTATCACATTTCCTTTGTCAGTTGAGTCAAATGCTTTTTTAAAGTCCAATGATGTTATTATCAGTGTGTTCTTATATTTGAAGGTTTCAGAGATACAGTACTTTAATATATATAGATTATCCATGACTCTTCTTTCTTCTGTGAAGCCTGCCTGTAGATCCCTTCCTAATCCAGTTTCTCTTATATGGTTCTCAATTTTCTGCCTTATAATATCCAGACAGGGTAGGCAGGTTGTATGTAACAAGCATTTGACTGATCGTGTGCCACTCGTTGGGAACATCAATTGAGGACATTAATCGATCTTTTCATTGACTAACTATGATCCTTTTATAGCCATAAGTAGTTACTTATATGGTGTATTTGACTGTGTTATAGGAGTTAGGGCTACAGGGAGTAACCTGTAGAGGCGTGAAACTTGCGGTATTTTGCTCAGCTCGGTTCAAATGAGTCACGTCGGCCAGTGGTTTGGTCTATACGAGTGTAAGGTAGAATTGCGTTCCCGGATCCCTGTCTCCTGGTTGGCAGAGATTTGGTTTGTGTTGCACAGGCTGCTGTGATAATTCAGGGAATAAACTGGGTCCACATTGGTCCATACAATGACCTCTCCAAAATAGAATATCTTGGAATAACAATAGAAAACAAGAAAAACTGTTTTAAAGAACACAAGAAAGAGAAGATGAACAAAGCTAAACGACTAGCAAACATGGCATACAGCATCACAGAAAGGAGTTGTAACAGGTTTTTAGTGGGAAAAGGGTATTGGAAAGGAGTCGGACTACCTATTACACATACACTGATGAAGCAGAAATACTTGACTACACACACACACACACACACACACACACACACACAAAAAAAAAAAAAAAAAAAAAAAAAATTGACAAAACACCAATTTGTCAAAGTGTACAGATGCATATTACAAATGCCAACATATATAGCAAACTGTGTCTTAAGATCTGAGATAGAAGCAGCTTCAATAGTAGCCAGAGATGCAAAAATAAAAATATTGTTTGCCAAACTTATATTAAAAGAGAATAGAAATGAATTGATGAGAGAAATCTTCCTAGAGAGAGAGAGAGAAAGAGAGAGAAACTACTTGGATAAAGAAGCTAAATGTAGATATGCAAGACACCAACTTGACACTTAGAGAAATAAAAGATGTAAAGAAGAAAAATACTATAACAAAAATTAAAGATGGAGAAGGGAAGCAGAAAAAAAAAAAAATATATATATATATTAAGTATATACAGAAAACAGGAAGAGAGTTTGATAGATAGCACTGAAGAATCAAAATTAATGATGAGAGCAAGAACCAACACACTAAGTTTAAATTGGAGAAATGGTTATTAAGGAAAGAATGAGAGATGCCCATATGATGACTGTGATAAGGAATCACTACAACATTTCCTTTTAGAAAGTAAAGGTTATGAAAATATAAGAGATAAATTTAACTTACAACCAATTTATCAAAATAAAGAAGAAATAATAGCATAAACATTACATGCAACACGACTAGAGAAGCAAGCCTAGTGGGAGCCAATGCCAAGGCTTATCCCGCACCAAATACTAAACTAAACTGATGAAGCTTCATGGTGGACGAGGATGGAGCTTGTCAAGTCCTCGCACTGCTTTGAGGGTTTGTCCGTGGCAGTGAGACTCGTAGCATTCTTATATGTATGTTGAATAAAACCAATGCATCGAGGAGCTGATTAGTGATTTCCCATTTTCTTGATGTTGCGCGTGTTGGGTTCCAATGTTTTTCTTAACTACCCCATCTGTGTGTCTGGAATTCATCCTTATGTTTGAACCCCGTATATATTCATAGGAAATAATTACTGAAATATGTATGTATTATTTACTGCAGTTTACTTGGAAATGTCTTTTGTGAGCATTTTTTTTTTTTTTTTTTTTTTTTAAGCTCTTTTATAAGAATTTGGTTCAGGGAAAGAGCAGCTGATGACGAGACTGGCTTGAATCAGTCTCTCTCTATCAGTTATTGGGTGATGTGCGGCGCACTTGGCTGGGATCGTATTGCGTTTCGGTGCGCCGTGTGTTCAAGACTGAGTTCAGCTGGCGTCGACGATGCTGTGAGTTTAATGTTTTTATTTTTATTTTACATTAGACTGGTGTTGAACAATGGTGCTCAACCTTTTCGGGTGACAAAGCCACGCAAGATGGTCACTGTATGATGAGGGCCTCTTATTGCCTTTAATGTGAACATGCGTATAGTAATTAATCTACTGCACGCCGTCGTGCTCCTCACGACGATGTGCAGCCTCTGACTACAAGACATCGACTGACTATAACGATGGTATAGCTGCCAACAAGTCACACGTCACAGCAAAATCAGTGAGGCTCGCCAGCCAGCGCTCATGTCGCCATGAATGTACCGGTTAATTATTATAATCAAATGTGAACCTTTAGTATTATGACATGGTATAGTGATGAGAACGGTATTTTTAGTTACTTTGGCGAGATCGCATTAAACTTCCTCGATGGGTGGCGGCACTCACACTCAGACCGTGGGTTGAGCATCGCTGTATAAGTTCCCTCATTGTGAGTGAAGCGGTTCCATGACAGTCTCATGACCCGAGAGAAGATACCGTAGTTTACCCAAGAGAGAACAACAGAAAACCTCAGGTGTTATCGTGAGAGAAAACGAAAAGTAAAGGGCATAGACTATAAGAATTACCCTCAAAATTAATAGGTGAAATACACCCTCCTTATTATGTACTATGGATTATGTGAAGGTGTTATGTAAAAAAAAAATCATATATATATATATATATATATATATATATATATATATATATATATATATATATATATATATATATATATATATATATATATATATATATATATATATATATATATATATATATATATATATATAAAGAATCGGATGAGGGTACCCTCGAAAAAAAAAAAAAAAAACTACCACAGGAAATAACATTGAATGTGTTACCTTTGCTCTGAGAGCGTGTACCTTCTTCAGCTTTCATGTTTTCTTATCTCGGCACCAGAAAGGTATATCCTCTTAGACGCCACGTCACCGTGACTCCTCAGTCGCCACCAAGGATTCTACATGCTTGGTCTCCACTGACTGATGGCTGAGCGGCCTGAGCCTGACATTGTGACGCCGCCTACAGCCTCAGCTTGACGGTGGCAAAGCACCACACTTATGTAGGTGCAGGAAGCGTTCAGGAGTCCTGATCCGAATCTGAGGAGAATATAGCAGAAATTCATACAAATATGTGAACTTCTGGCGATTTATCAGAATTTCAGTGGATCTGTCGATACCCAACACACATTTTAACAACAACAACAACAACAACAACAACAACAACAACAACAACAACAACAACAACAACAACAACAACAACAACAACAACAACAATAATAATAATAATAATAATAATGGCAGCTTGGGGGCCTCTGGTGGCCTCGGGAGCCCTGTGCAACTACATAGCTCGCATATATCAAGAAACGGCCTGGCATGAACCAGGCAGGACTGGAACGTGCATGAATAACCCGGCAAGTTGCAGCACAGTGTGTCGCTGGACACAGTCTGTGCACACTACACCAGGTACTCTTAAATCCAGCCCCTCAGCACAGTACACGACGTGGTACTGACCACCCGATTCCCTTGTCCTAGCGTGCCCTTCTGCTTTCATCCTGCCACTGCGCATCTCTCTCTCTCTCTCTCTCTCTCTCTCTCTCTCTCTCTCTCTCTCTCTCTCTCTCTCTCTCTCTCTCTCTCTCTCTCTCTCTCTCTCTACTACTACTAGTAGTAATAGTAGTAGAGTAGTAGTAGTAGTAGTAGTAGTAGTAGTGAGGAATATGTCTATACAACAGCTTCCTTTCTGTTGGTTGTTTTCGCTACATACTCCTTTCATTCAGTACATCACACTTAATCACTCTCTCCTCATTAAGGAAAGCCTCCCCCCACACTAAAAACACTCCTGCGCCTCAGGACACGCGGGGACCAATAGGACCAATAGGAGACTAGATCCTTTAATGATAACAGTGATGTGGATATATTAGCGAAACTGCCGTGACTTGAGGGGAAAGTCACGCGGGGCGGGTTGGACGGGTCACCCTGCCTCTATTTTGTTTCTCCTTTTTTACTACATTATCTTAGAGGTACCTAACAGTGTTCATACATCAAGTTCTCGGTATATGCAGGGGTTAGATTCTGCGAAACCCTCGCATAGTGAGAATCCGCATAGTGTGAACTTATCTTTAAATTAATGCAAGTTACTTTCCACGAGTCAATTTTCACCCCCTTCATTGTTAATCTCGACACTTTTCTGCACAACAATGGATTGAAGCAGCACTCGAATACATCAACAATGCTGTATTGCGATAGCATAATATGGAAAGACAGGATATATAAGAAAAAATAAAATGGTACTCAGCAAAGGAGAGAGAAGAGAGAGAGAGAGAGAGAGAGAGAGAGAGAGAGAGAGAGAGAGAGAGAGAGAGAGAGAGAGAGAGAGAGAGAGAGAGAGAGAGAGAGTCTGAGAGTCTGAGAGTCTGAACAGGTGTCTGACTTTTTAAGTAAGAGGGGCACTGGCCAAGGACAACAAAAATGAGAGAAAAAAAGGTCCACTAGAGTGCCAGTTCCAAAAGTAGGTCAAAAGAGTTATCCAAAAGTATCTTGAAACCTCCCTCTTGAAGGAGGTCAAGTCATAGGAAGGAGGAAATACAGAAGCAGGCATGGAGTTCCAGAGTTTACCAGAGAAAGGGATGAATGATTGAGAATACTGGTTAACTCTTGCATTAGAGATGTGGACAAAATAGGGATGAGAAAAGGAAGAAAGTCTTGTGCAGTGAGGGCGCGGGAGGGGAGGCATGCAGTTAGTAAGATCAGAAGAGCAGTTAGCATGAAAATAGCGGTAGAAGATAGCAAGAGATGCAACATTGCGGCGATGAGAAAGTGGCTGAAGACAGCTAGAGGAGAGGAGTTGATAAAACGAAATGCCTCTGATTCCACGCTGTCTAGAAGAGCGGTATGAGTGAAATCTCACATAAATGTGAAGCGTACTCCATATAGGGTTAGCAGCTGGTAGAGTGAGAAAAACTGGCGGAGACGTCTCAGAACGCCTACCTTCATAGAAGCTGTTTTAGCTAGAAATGAAATGTTTTAGCTAGAGATGAAATTTCCAGTTCAGATTATAAGTAAAGGACAGACAGAGGATGATCAGTGTAGAAGAAGGGGACAGTTGAGTGTCACTGCAGAAGAGGAGATAGTTACCTGGAAGGTTGTGTCGAGTTGATAGATGGAGGAATTGAGTTTTTTGAGGTGTTGAACAATACTAAGTTTGCTCTGACGTAATCAGAAATTTTAGAAAGATCTTAGTCCCCACTCCTCTCATCCACACCCGTCCCGCATCAGCAGGGTCTACCCACGTCTTTCCTAAGCAGTAAACTTTGGTAAATTATTCAGTGACATTGACAATGAGTGCATTATAGGATGTGTGCGAGAACACAACAGTGCGTGGGAGGCGCGCGTTGGCGGTAACAGCGCGCCAGCACACAGAGCACAGTATCTCGTATTGTCTGGAACACATTTAGTATAAACGTGATTTTTTCTCACTTAGGTAAAATATCTGATACATTTAGGGTCGTCGGAGAAACGTGAATCAGCAAGATCAGACTCCGCATGTCACGAAAACTAATTGTATTTATTTAATCTTTACTGTGGACTTACATTTTTCTCTCCTTCTTTACTACACTTCCATTGACTCACTTTTTTGTTCTTTTATCTTTACTCTATCACGTTCAGAAGTACTCTTTTCGTATTTTTTATTATTTAACTTACCTATTAAGACTTGTTTCATTGTTTTCCTTCCTCCCTGTTACGATACTTACAAGCACTTTTTATCTGTATACCGTAAAGTGGGGCAAGTGCACACTTTTTTTGAGTTTTTAAGCAGTGCCAAGAGTTCTAGAAGGAAATTAAGAAAAGTGAGATATGTTTTTATTGCTTATCATTAGAGCTACCATTAGCACATAATGAAATGAAAATTTATTTTTACATGTAGTAGTTCGTGGAAAAAATATATATATGGTGTGCGTTTACCCCATGGTTGGGCGGAAGTGCGCATCCTCTTTCTTGTTTTAACTGTAGCATACCAAAACTTATTTTGGCAATTCTATGCATACTTTTAATGCTTTCTTTATACTGTACATATACTTTGGTGTAATTTTATTGGCCGCACCAAATAAAATTACACATTTTGATAAGAAAACTTGAACAGTTTTTTTTTTTTTTTTTTTTTACGCAGTACAAATCCCATAATTTTTGAAGCCCTAAAGTACATGTTACCTTTGATAAATATGTGCTTTGACAAACACTGAACAATATCATTTACTTTAGTAGGCCAAATAGCCTCATTCTTTGGCTCTTTAAAGTAAGAAAATTCATCTCCTGTCATGTAATCGCGTCTGAAATATTTCACTAACATTTCTCCACTTTTTTCCTTCTCCAGGACTTTTCTGACAAAATGATAGGTGAGTTAGCTTTTTTGCCGGTAAACTTCACAAGAACATATACTCCTTTAGATAATTTCTTGGCCCTGCTCTCCTACTTTTCTTCCTCTTCTTGATCCTCCTCTTTTTCCTCCACTTCTGATTCCTTCTCAGAACTTTCCTTTTCATCGCACTCTGGCGGAGTCTCCAGCATGTCCACATCACTGTCCCAGTCAGATTCAGATACACTCAGCTTCCTTTTGGCACTGGTTTTCTTGGTTTGCTGGCCAGAGGGACCCACTCCTTCTCCTTCATCAGTAAAGGAAACACTCTTGTCAGGTGATACATGGATGGCCCTGCCACGTCTTGAAGGTCCAGATTTGTTGGTGGATGCCTCCCTCATTGCCACAAGCTTTTCCACAAGCAAAGGACCTACTAGGTGTGCTGAGGGAGAGACATCTGCTCTTGTCAGTTTATTTATCACTTTGACGGGTAAGTGGGTACAGTCCACTTGTTCTAAAGCCGCTGATGGCGTAGTCTGAATTATCCTCCATACTTTGCAAGAGTAAAAACAGAAGTCGTGGGAAGTGAACCTTTGGCAAAGTAGTATAATACTTCCTGTCACTCTGCTTCCACTCGGTTAACACCTTCTGCCATGCAGCCTTCACTGGCACACACATGAAGGTGTGTACTGTTTGGTGGTAAAAATACCATTCTTATTCTGTTCTTTTCACACAACTCAGTGACATCAGCGGATAGATGCGAAATGAGATTGTCGCCAATAAGGATTCTTGGAAAATCACTTGGCAGCTTCTTGAAATAAGACAGCCAGCTGCTGCAACTAATCCTTAAAGCAGCAACTATCGAACCACCCAGATTTTGTCCTATTATACCTATTACTGATGGGCCCTCCCATTATCCGTGAATGCGCCAAACGTTCAGCTTTATAACCAACATATGGAGGCAGGAAATGTCCATTTGCCGTACAAGCAAACGTGAGAGAAACAGCAGACTTGGATGTGTTCATCATTCTCTCTGCGTGCTTACTCTCCTTTCTAAAGATCATTTGCTTTGTCTTTGGATCACCAGTGAAATTTGTCTCGTCATAGTTCACAATATTTTCAGGTGGAATATCTTTCAATGTATTATGTAAATTGTCAAAAAAAAAAAAAAAAAAAATCGTTCAGTTCTTACATTGACACTGCTGCTCTTTTTCTGCTAATATTTTTACACATGCGTGTGGACAACATCTCCCTGCGTCTAGTTATAAATGATCTAAGCCACTATTCACCAGGTAAATTGTTCTTGAAAAATGGAGAGCTTCTGCCTGCCTTATCTAAAAAGCTTTTTACAAACATTCTCAAGTCCATGTGGTCGAAAGCATAACCATAATCAGTGAAGGTGGCAGGATGCCGCGCGATGGACAACTCCTCCTCCGGAAGCAAAGGTGGTGTGCGTCCTGTTTCTGATGCGAGTCCAAATACATGGTCACGTAGCGTCTTGTGAGGGATGTGTAGAAGTCGTGCAGCCTTCTTACATGTTTCTCCTGCTTTTACACGCCTAACACGCTCTTGCAGGTCTTCAGGGAAGTAACGGCGCGCCTGCTTGGGGTCCCCTTTCCTCTCTTAGTGTCGCACCATCTGTAAAAGAAAAAAATATATATAAATAAATTGCATTGGCAAGTATGTGGTGGAGTATTTGGCTTGTTTCTGTACTGGTATACTCTGAATATTGAAAATTTAGATTTCGGGCTTGAAGCAATTCATTCGGGGAGCAATTTTAAAAGCAATAAGTGACGAAACCAATAAGTGCGCTTTTACCTCATGAAAATTGCACAATTACCCTTCCCTTCATTAATGACTGGCTATTCACTAATGCTACAGCGACACTAATGCTTAGCGACATAATCATAGCATAATCCACCTTGGGATATACTTAATTAATGAGCCAAAATAGTCAACCAGCAATATGCTATGATGGGTAACTTACCCTCAGCGTTCCGAAGTAGTGATTCTCCCCAAAAATTCTGTCCACGCTCCGCCCTTCCTTCATGTAGCCGGTGGTGGTTGCAGTTCTTTATCTGCTGTTTGGCAAACACTTGCTGAATTCAAATTAGTAACTCCGGTTCCTATCCAAGTTGTAAAAATAAAAATAAAAATGAAAACTATGTTTTTGACAACTGAAAAAAAACGGTACGGTACGGTACTACACCACCTGAGGAGAAGGAGGAGGAGGAGGAGGAGGAGGAGGAGGAGGAGGAGGAGGAGGAGGAGGAGGAGAAGGAGGAGGAGGAGGAGGAGGAAAGAAGCACTTATTTTACTAGTACTGGACTTACTTCTCTCTCTCTCTCTCTCTCTCTCTCTCTCTCTCTCTCTCTCTCTCTCTCTCTCTCTCTCTCTCTCTCTCTCTCTCTCTCTCTCTCTCTCTCTCTCTCTCTCTCTCCTCTCTCTCTCTCTCTCTCTCTCTCTCTCTCTCTCTCTCTCTCTCTCTCTCTCTCTCTCTCTCTCTCTCTCTGTAATTTAGTAGTTGAGTTGAGCACTTTCTGGTGTTCAAGGCCCCGCCACCACCGTGACTCCCGCCACTTTCTCGGCAGCATTTGCCTCAAAGTGGAATTTACTGCCGCATTTCTTCCGAGGACAAAATTTATGTTTTTTTCCTTTCATCCATTTTATTTATTTACTTTTTATTTTTGGAATATAAAAGGTTTGGATGTTCTTCAGTTTATTTTTTTTGTGGTGTTGCTTTTTGTTTCTATTTCTTTCGTTGTTTTGTTGCTTTTGTTTTATTTACTCTTGAAGCAAAAAAATGACATTTTCAGTCTGTTTGGTATTAGCTTGTTATCTGTTTGCTAACTTACTGATTTGATCATTGCTATGTACTTGTTTTTTGTATTCTTCTTTCTTTCTTTGCATTAATTTAGTTTAATATGTAAATAAATTGTTGCGATACGATCAAATATGTAGTCTACACACACACACACACACACACACACACACACACACACACACACACACACACACACACACACACACACACACACACACACACACACACACACACACACACACACACACACACACACACACACGTGCCGGAAGCCTCACCGTATTGACCCGCGAGAAAGTATATGTGTGTGTGTGTGTGCGTGTGTAGGTAGGTAGAATCTATGTATATATAACTCAAGTAATTTATGGAGACTCCCCATCGTATAGAGGATTTGTTTCCCATTTTGTGCCATATTTCTCTTCCTGTTAATTCCTCTTCATTCTTATTTTATTTATACTTCTGTTTTGTGTTTGTCTAAGCAGTTCGTTTGCTTGATTTCTTGCGTATTTCGTAACTCTCTCTCTCTCTCTCTCTCTCTCTCTCTCTCTCTCTCTCTCTCTCTCTCTCTCTCTCTCTCTCTCTCTCTCTCTCTCTCTCTCTCTCTCTCTCTCTCTCTCTCTCTCTAGTCTCGCCATCTCAATGTCACTTGGTTTAAGAGAAATTTATCGCGGAGTCTTCTGGGGTGATATTTATTTCATTTCTCTTTTTTCCGTCCTGTGCCTTGGGGAGGAATGGCTTCACGATGTGTGTTTGTTAATTTCTTGTAGTAAATTTCCGTTTTGTTTTGTTTTTGTGTGTCCTGCAACCCAGAGTGAGTGATTGAGCGAGCGAGTGAGTGAGTGAGCGAGTGAGTGAATGAGTGAGGACCTCCCTTTTTTATTCCCTTTCCATTTATTTTTTTTTCCACATGGCTTGCTAATAACCCGCCTGACCTTTCCAGTGCAAGAGGAGGGATAAATGTGTGTGTGTGTGGGGGGGGGTAGGAAAAGAAGAAGGGGCAGGAAAAGGAACAAAAATAATAGGAGGAAGAGGAGGAGGAGGAGGAGGAGGAGGAGGAGGAATACAAGGACAGTTACAAATCTCGAGGTCCTTCCTTGGCTGCCTGTATAACTGTCCTACGCTAACTCTCAATACGAGTACAAGGGACATGATAGCAAACCACAACGCGCCATCACCAGAAGCTGACATGAAACGAGCAACAGCCGTGTGATAATGAAAACCACATGGGAATTAAGTGTTTGGTGAAAAGAAGTTGTAATGTACGTCTGCTTTGTTTGTGGGAATCGTGTAGGTGGTTAGTATTTGTAATGAGTTGCGTGCATAATATACTAGGCGGAGGCACAGTGTTGGTGTCTAAGAGATGGTGCAGCAGCCTTGCCTGGCACTTTCTAGGGAGGAAGCAGTCAATCAAGTCACACCTCCTTTCCATCCAGTGAGTTACCACACTTCCCCTTAAGGGACGCCGTACGCTAGTTTCCTCATGTAACATTGACCCTTGGTATTTTCTTATCCGTTGATGTTCAAAAGTTGTTGGTGTCTTCTCTAAATACAGCCCGTTACAGTTCAAAAGTAAAAGCAGTGCATCTGTGCATGTGCGTAAAGTGTAATACAGACTGTGTAGAGGTCAACAGCTGGCGCGGATACCTTGCTTGGCGCTTTCAAGGGAGGCAGCTGTCAGTTACGCCCTAGTTTCCATATAAACGCTAAGATTGTAATTCCTTTTATGTAGGGCCGTACATTACAAAGTTAGGCCCTGCAGCAGTGAACCCTGGTGCCTCCATGATTATGGTGACTAACTGACAGAGCCCTTCACTTTCCACAAAACTTCACAGGTCGAGAGTAGGAGTAAAGACCACCATTTTCTGGCTGTCCACGCCATGTATGGAGACTGAGAGCAATCGAGAGAGTAACTACAAAAACAATCCCAGGCCCCTGAAGTAAAAAAGGCGTGAGTTATTTTGAAATAGAGTGACAGCAGGGGATTATTTTAGAAATATTTCTCCAGGTGAATTTTGAATGTTTTGCAAGTATCTGAGTTGAAGACGCTTGATAGCACACCATTCCATTATTAATTAACGACGTCATTAAAGAAAAAAAAAAAAAAATTGGCGCTTGCCTGTTATTTTGAAGTCATTCTTTTTAGCAACGTTTGATGAGTTGATTGTTAGGAAGTCACCTGGTAGTGAATTTGTACATCCCTTGAAAATTTCGAAAAGCGGTGATAGGTCACCTCTTAGCCTACGTTCAGACCGAGAAAATAAGCATACCTTTAGGTCCTCGCAAGACTGTTTGGTTACTACAGGGTAGAGCAGGGGCTCCCAACCCTTGTGTTCCCCTGTACCTCTGGGAGATTTTTGTAGGTTCCCGTGTACCCATAGATAAATCCAGGCTGCATTATGATAGATGCGTCAACCCTGGCAGTGACATTTATTAGCATATTAATAATAAGATTAGCACTAAACCTCACATGACCTCAATGTCACCAACCTAAGACACCTGACATCCCAAAGGACACCTTGTTAATGTCTTACTCTTAAGTCACCTCCGCACACATTGGTCGTCAAACATCACAATTCACCTTTACATTTTTACGTTGTGCTCTGCTCGAAAGTACTCGTAACATGGTTGAGTACGTGGAGTCCAGGTAACATACAAGTATATATTGTACACTTACGTATGAGTACATATACCAACTTGGACCCAAGCCTGGTATTGATATGACACTGAAATTATTTTTTTTAGTATTAATCTCGGATATTCCTGTCTTTTTCATTTATTAATCTTATATGTGTAGTAAATGTTTTATGTAAGACTTACAACAAAGCTGCGGCAACAGTGCTGGTGACGAGTACCGGCATCACACCTTCACTAGCCGTGAGTGTCAGTAGGCTGAGTGACTCGGCCGGTGCCGGTGATTCTCTCAGGCTCAGTACACATTGCGGCCACGGGAAGTTTCATAATAGTGAGAACCAGATGGTATTCACCCTACTCCTGGTATAATTTAGATAAAAATTTTGCCTACCAAAATGAGGAAATTGGAGAAAACTCGACATTGTGTAATTTGACTGCAGAGTACATCACCTTGTACTGCACAGTAGTGGCTATTCTCTGAGACCCAATGTACCCCCTGAAAAGTGCAAATGAAGGCTCTGGGGTACAGGTCCCCAGGTTGGGAATCCCTGAGGTAGAGAGACAGGACAGCGCAGCAGCAGGCTCCTCCCCACCCTCCACTCCCTCCTGCTTGCGCTGGCATGGAAATAGTTAGGAAAAGTACCTTGCAGTATGGAAAAACTGACGTGATATATTTTAATAGGAAAGGATGAAAGGAAGTTCTACTATTCACCCTACGCTGAACTCCATGCGTCTATCTGAAAATGAACACATTAATGATAAAATCGCTGTCTGTAAAATAAATGAGTTATTTTGGTAAATATGTGAAACTGTTCGGACAAGAAGAGAGCTTATTGGGGATGGGATTAACTTTTAAGTATTTGTCTATTTCATTTTAAATTATTCAACTGAATTACTATTTACGGTTTCTGAAGGAAGTTTATTCCAGATTTTAACTTCTCAAATGAAAAAAAAAAGCTTCATCTTGAGGGATTTAAAACGTTTGGGTGTATTCTTAAATCTGTCATTTCTTGTCTGCTTGGAATGATCAGTGATGAAGTATTTATTGGCGTCAAGGTTGCTGTATTCTACAAAAGTTTTGAACACTTCAATTAGGTCTCCTCGTATCCTGCGTTTCGTTAAGCTAAATATGTTTAGCACGGGTTATTACGCAATCTTGAAATGATTTTAGAAAGCATACTAACTTTTTTAGTTTATCAATGTCTTTTATGTAATACAGTGACCAGAACTGCACACTATTGTAGATGAAAGCGCACGAGTGAGTTATATAAGGCAAGTATAACTTTTCTGATTTCAAAAGTTCTTTCAATGAACCTTGCTAATTTATTTGGTGTCTTTACTGTTTCTATGCAGTGTTGACTCGGTTTTAGATCTTTTGGCATTACAACACCAAGATCTTTTTCTCTTTCAGCGCTTGACAGGCACGTTATTCATTACATATCTCGCGTGAACGAGATAATGCTGCCGATAATGAAAACTTTACACTTTTCTATATTGAATCACATCTGCCATTTTTCTGCCCAGCCTGCAATTTTATTGAGGTCACACTGTAGTTCCTGCCATTGTGATGCTGACGTTACTTTACTTGTTATTTTGGTGTCGTCTGCGAATTTACTTATTTTACAATAAATTCCCTCATCAATATCATTAGCGTATGGTGCCGGTTCCCGAACAGAGTCAAAGTCGGTCGTCAAAAATTAAAGGATAACTGTCTTGAAACCTCCCTCTTGAAAGAGTTCGAGTCATAGGAAGGAGGAAATACAGAAGCAGGAAGAGAGTTCTAGAGTTTACCAGGAAAAAAAAGGGATGAATGTTTGAGAATACTGGTTAACTCTTTCATTAGAGAGGTGGACAGAACAGGAATGAAATGTGCAGCGAGACCGCGGGATGAGGAGAGGCATGCAGTTAGCTAAATCAGAAGAACACTTAGCATGAAAATAGAAGTAGAAGATGGCAAGAGATGCAACATTGCGGAGATGAGAAAGAGGCTGAAGGCAGTCAGTTAGAGGAGAGGAGTTGATGAGACGAAAAGCGAGTCTTTCATGATTTTATTTTAACTCTATTATTATTTAATTATCATTATTTAACTCTATTATCTCTGATTATTGTTTCAATCTTCAGGAGGAGGCAGTAGACACCTGCCGAAACGATAATTACTCCCAGTGAGGTCTAAAGCACTGTTCAGGGGGTGCTGTGAACTTATCATTAAACTCAGCTGTGACCTCACTGAACGTTTCCCTTTGTGTCTCACAACACAAAGGGGCAGTCACAGCCTGCCCTCTAAAGACAACTCTCTTTCTCCACACAAAACTACAAGCACCTAATAACACACACACCCTTCACTCAAAAATTTTAAAATCATCATGGCGACTCCTATACCAGCCTCGGAGTCCCCATCTGGGGAGGGGACCATAAATGCCCCCAGGTCGGACTGCCTTTCTGTCGACGACCCTAAGTGTCTTGACACCCCCCTCAACTTTTTCTTCATTAACTTATGCAACATTCGCAGTCTAAGATCTAATTTTCAATCTGTAGAACACCACCTCTCCTCTTCTAAACCTCATCTTCTTTTCCTCACTGAAACTCAGGTGTCTGAGGCAACTGACAATAGCCCCTTTTCTGTTCCCTCCTACTCTCTCTATCCTCATTTTCGATCCAAAGCTGGATGCTGCGTTTATGTGCGCAATGACTTAACCTGCTCTCGTGCCCACGCTCTTGAATCTTCCGAGTTTTCCACCATCTGGCTACGACTACAGAGTCACTCTCATACTAAATTTATCTATGCTGTATACCTCTCACCTAACTCCTCTGATTATAAGAAATTCTTTGACTACTTAACTTCCAAAGTGGAGCACATTCTGATCCTCTTCCCTTTTGCAGAGATCTCCATTCTTGGAGACTTCAATGTTCACCACCAGCTTTGGCTTTCCTCTCCCTTCACTGACCATCCTGGTGAACTAGCCTACAACTTTGCTATCCTCCATGACCTAGAGCAATTGGTGCAACACCCTACTCGTATTCCTGACCGTCTTGGAGATACGCCCAACATTCTTGACCTTTTCCTGACCTCTAATCCTTCTGCTTATGCTGTCACCCTTTCTTCTCCGTTGGGATTCTCCGATCACAATCTCATATCTTTATCTTGTCCTATCGCTCCAATCCCTCCTCAGGATCCCCCTAAGCGAAAGTGCCTCTGGCGTTTTGCCTCTGCTAGTTGGGGGGACCTGAGGAGGTATTTTGCTGATTTTCGTTGGAATGACTACTGCTTCCGTGTCAGAGACCCGTCTTTGTGTGCTGAGCGCATAACAGAGGTGATAGTGTCTGGCATTCCTCACTCTTTTTCTTGTCCTAAACCTTCTAAACCTTGGTTTAACACAGCTTGTTCTCGTGCTCTACATGATAGAGAGGTGGCCCACAAAAGGTACTTAAGCCTTCCATCACCAGAATCTCATGCACTTTATATTTCTGCCTGGAACCATGCCAAGTCTGTTCTCCAACTAGCCAAAAACTCCTTCATTAACAGAAAATGTCAAAACCTTTCAAGATCTAACTCCCCTCGTGATTTCTGGCATCTAGCCAAAAATATCTCCAATAACTTTGCTTCTTCTTTCCCTCCTCTATTTCAGCCAGATGGCTCCACTGCTATCACATCTATTTCTAAAGCTGAACTCTTCGCTCAAACCTTTGTTAAAAACTCTACCTTGGACGATTCTGGGCTTGTTCCTCCCTCTCCTCCACCCTCTGACTACTTCATGCCACATATTAAAATTCTTCGCAATGATGTTTTCCATGCCCTCGCTGGTCTAAACCCTCGGAAGGCTTATGGACCTGATGGGGTCCCTCCTATTGTTCTCCGAAACTGTGCCTCCGTGCTTGCACCTTGCCTAGTCAAACTCTTTCATCTCTGTCAACATCTACCTTTCCTTCTTGCTGGAAGTTTGCCTACATTCAACCTGTTCCTAAAAAGGGTGACCGTTCTAATCCCTCAAACTACCGTCCTATTGCTTTAATTTCCTGCTTATCTAAAGGTTTTGAATCTATCCTCAACAGGAAGATTCTTAAACATCTATTACTTCACAACCTTCTATCTGATCGCCAGTATGGGTTCCGTCAAGGCCGCTCTACTGGTGATCTTCTGGCTTTCCTTACTGAGTCTTGGTCATCCTCTTTTAGATATTTTGGTGAAACTTTTGCTGTTGCCTTAGACATATCAAAAGCTTTTGATAGAGTCTAGCACAAAGCTTTGATTTCCAAACTGCCCTCCTACGGTTTCTATCTTTCTCTCTGTAACTTCATCTCAAGTTTCCTTTTTGACCGTTCTATTGCTGCTGTGGTAGACGGTCACTGTTCTTCTCCTAAATCTATTAACACTGGTATTTCTCAGGGTTCTGTCCTGTCACCCACTCTCTTCTTATTATTCATTAATGATCTTCTAAACCAAACTTCTTGTCCTATCCACTCCTACGCTGATGATACCACCCTGCACTTTTACACGTCTTTTCATAGACGTCCAACCCTTCAGGAGGTAAACATATCACGCAGGGAAACCACAGAACGCTTGACTTCTGATCTTTCTAAAATTTCTGATTGGGCAGAGCAAACTTGGTATTGTTCAATGCCTCAAAAACTCAATTCCTCCATCTATCAACTCGACATAACCTTCCAGACAACTATCCCCTCTTCTTCAATGACACTCAACTGTCCCCCTATTCTACACTGAACATCCTCGGTCTGTCCTTTACTTATAATCTGAACTGGAAACTTCACATCTCATCTCTAGCTAAAACAGCTTCTATGAAGTTAGGTGTTCTGAGACGTCTCCGCCAGTTTTTCTCACCCCCCCCCCAGCTGCTAACTCTGTACAAGGGCCTTATCCGTCCATGTATGGAGTATGCTTCACATGTCTGGGGGGGGGGGCTTCCGCTCATACTGCTCTTCTAGACATGGTGGAATTAAAAGCTTTTCGTCTCATCAACTCCTCTCTTGTAACTGACTGTCTTCAGCCTCTCTCTCACCGCCGCAATGTTGCATATCTAGCTGTCTTCTACCGCTATTTTCATGCTAACCGCTCTTCTGATCTTGCTAACTGCATGCCTCCCCTCCTTCCGCGGCCTCGCTGCACAATACTTTCTTCTTTCTCTCACCCCTATTCTGTCCGCCTCTCTAACGCAAGAGTTAACCAGTATTCTCAATCATTCATCCCTTTCTCTGGTAAACTCTGGAACTCCCTGCCTGCTTCTGTATTTCCACCTTCCTATGATTTGAATTCCTTGAAGAGGGAGGTTTCAAGACACTTATTCATCAATTTTCGACCACTGCTTTGACCCTTTTATGGGACTGGCATTTCAGTGGGAATTTTTTTTATTGGATTTTTGTTGCCCTTGGCCAGTGTCCTTCCTACATAAAAAAAAAAAAAAAAAAAAAAATCAGCTTACACGCTACTGATTTTTTTTTTTCCCTTTTAAAGACTGGCTTGACATTTGCTAGTTTCCATTTGTGGGGGACTTTACCCACTAGTAATGTTTTATTGAATGAAATCGCAATGTGTTTCACTTGCTCATTTGTTCCTTTTTCAAGAAACCTGGGTGACATCTTGTCTGCCGTGGGTGTTTTGTTTATGTTCATGCTGTTCATGACTGAGAGGATATAATTTTTTGTGTTGGTAAAGTCAGGCAGCGTGGTGCCATGTGACTGAGGCGCAGGGATCGCCAGGCTGCCCTGAACATCTTCAGTCGTGAAGGCTGATGAAAAGTGATTGTTTATGGTATTTGCCATGTCTGGTTCATTTTTTGTTTCCCATGTTTCCCATTTTCTGTTGTTAGTGGACCAGTTGTTGATGTTAAAACACTTACTTTTAGCTGGCTGCTGTAAAATTCTTTGATTTACTTTGATTTACACGGGTTCACGATCTGCGCTTTAACAATTTTTTTCCTGTATTTGGTCAACATTTTAGTTTTTCTTCGCAATCTGGCGTGCTCTAGTTTATCATTATTATTTCGTGTCGATTTATATTTATGGAATTTTTATTTATTTATTTATTAATTTATTTTTTTTTTTTTTTTTTTTTAGCTAGAAGACAGCATTTAACTTCACTATTCCATTGCCAGGAGTTTGTCGTGTCTTATTCGTAATTTTGTTTTGGTCTTGATATCTGGGTTTATTAGAACACAGGAACATAAAAACATGAAAAATAAGGGAAGCTGCAAAAAGCCATCAGGCTTACACGTGGCAGTCCCTGTATGAAATATACCTACCTATTTCCACCTGTCATCCTCATCCATAAATCCGTTTAATCTAACAACTTGATTACTAGTCCGTTCCATTCATCTACCACTCTATTTGAGAACCAATTTCTTCCTATTTCTTTTTCTAAACCTAACTTTTTCAAGCTTGAACCCGTTATTGCTTGTTCTGTCCTGGTTACTGATCCTAAGAATTTTGCTTACGTGTCCCTTGTTATAACCCTTATACCACTTAAAGACTTCTATCAGGTCCCCTCTTAACCTGCGTCTCTCTAAAGGATGTAGATTTAACAGCTTCATTCTCGCCTCGTAAAGAATACTCCTCATCCCCTGTATCCTTTTAGTCATTATTCTTTATACTGATTTTAATAGACCTATATCTTTTCTGTAATGTGGGGACCAGAACTGGACAGCGTAGTCTAGATTAGGTCTGACCAGCGCCAAATATAACTTTAATATTACTTCGGGCCTTCTACTTTTAACACTCATAAAAATTAATCCTAATACCCTATTTGTCCTGTTTCTGGCCTCAGAGCTAACTATAACTCCTAAATCTTTCTCGTACCCTGAACCTACCAGAGTATCGTTGTTTATTGTGTACCTACTGTGTGGGTTTCCTCTACCTACGCTAAGTACTTTGCATTTGTTGATATTAAGCTGCATTTGCCATCTGTCTGTCCATTCGTTCATCCTATCTAAATCTGTCTGCAAGGCGATGTCATCCGATTCTGGCCTAATTAATCTACCTATCTTTGTGTCATCCGCAAATTTACTAACATCACTACTAATTCCACTATCCAAATCATTGACATATATTAAAAAAAACAATGGCCCTAATACTGAACCCTGTGGCACCCAGCTAATTACCTGACCCCACTCGGATTAAGAGCCGGTTATTTCAACTCTTTGTCGCCTGTCGCTACGCCATGACCTTACCCAGCCTAACACCTTCCCATCTATCATCAGGAGCCTCTGATGGGGGTACCTTGTCAAACGCTTTACTGAAATCCAGATATAAGATATCATAATTATCACCATTATCTCCTGCCTCAAACACTTTACTGTAAAAACTTAACAAGCTCGTCAGATTTCCCCTTCGTGAAGCCATGCCGTGACTGGTTTATCAGGTTTTGTCTAAATGCTCCCTAATGCTCTTCGCTATTATTAATTCCATTATTTTACCTCCAACAGAAGTTAAGCTGACAGGTAAAGTGTTTGACGCTAAAGTTTTTATCTCCTTCCTTAAAGATGGTTACTACATTAGCTTGCCTCCACATTACTGGCACCTCACCTGACTCAAGTGATTTCCTAAAGACAGAAACTAACGGCTCACTAATAACCTCTTTGCATTCCTTAAGTACTCTGGGATATATTTCATCTGGTCCTGGTGTCTTGAACTTTTTTAGCCTATCTATCTCCTGTTCCACTATCTCCCTAGTTATCGAAATATCTGTCAGCTCCTCATTTTCATCTGCTCTAAACACCTGTTCACTATCTGGCATATCCTGCATGTTTTCTTAGGTGAAGACAGTTAAAAAATACTCATTCAGAATTTTATGAACCTCCTCCCCAGAACTAACCAGCTCTCCATCTGCTGCCTTTAATGGACCTATAGTATCCTTATTTTTCGTCCTGTATAACTGATAAAATCCCTTGGGGTCCGTCTTCGCCTGGCTGGCTACCTTTAATTTATAATTGCTTTTAGCTTTCCTCGTTAACCTCCTGACTGTTCTAACTAATTCATTATATTTTGGCCTTGAAACCTCTTCCCCTGCCTTTAATCTCTTATATATACTTCTTTTCCGCTCTATATTGTGTTTTAACCTAAAGATCATCCATTTAGGGTAATTTTTCTGTGATCTTATTGCTCTATACGGAATTTTTGTTAACTGCCCTGCATGCAGTTCATCTACAAAATATTTATACAACTCATCTACATATACTTTGACCAATCCTCTCATCTTGGTCCCTTCCATCCTCCCCACTCCCTCATCTAGCCGCCTCGACCTCACCTTTCCCATCTCAGCTTGACCTGACCCTCCAGCATACTCACACATAACTCCCCCTCTCTCCCTCCTCCTCCCATTCCGGACACTTCTTCCCTCCTCTTGCCCTACACCCTCACGCCTCGCCTCACCACCTCTCATCCTGTTGTAGCAAGTCTATTTTATTCAAAATACTTCTACAGTTCGTGTAGTAAACACTTAAGTTATTCCTCGCCTTCGCTGAGCTAGTTACCTTTCTAGATTGATCTAATTTATCCTTCATTTCGTCCTCCCTAGTCCTTCCTCCTTCCCGACTAACGAAAAAAGCGCTGGAGTGCAGTTGCCTCCCGCTCGAGTGTTTCGGCCAAAACCCGAACACCCTGGCGTGATAAATGCACTCCATCCCTGCCGTACAAGGTGTCCCTACCATAGAAAAGGTCCCAGTTGTCGATGAACGTCCATCCATTACTCCTACAATGATTCGCGAGCCTGCGATTCACTGTAATAGCCCTGGACAGCCACTCAGCACCAATTCCCCTCCTCGGCAAGACACCACACACCACAGGGATCCCTCCCTTGTCCCTAATCCTCTATCCAAAGCCTGTCGAAACCTCCCGAACAGTTCCTCACTCCTGACCTTACCAAGGTCATTTCCTCCCGCGCTGAGGAAAACAATTGGCTCGGTCCCATCTCTTTCCAAGCACGTGTCTAGCCTATCAGCTACCTTCCCTATACCCAGCCCCGGCAAACACACCTGACAAACACACCCTCGACCTACGCTTCCTGTCTCTGGCACAAAACACACAATCTAGGTGCCTAACCTGACTATCACTAAACACAAGCACACTACCTTGGGGCAGGGTAACTGCGTCTGCCCTCTCCTTCTCCTTGTTTCCTCTCGCCACGTCCACCTCCTCCTCCGTCACTCCCTCCAGCACACTGAAGGGGGTTCTTCGTCTCCACGCGAGGCGCCTTGATGATCTTCATCCTCTTGGCTCCCCTGCACACAACCGACCACTGCTCCTCCGTGGCCTTACTAGGTAGGGTGACGGTGGGGCACGACTCTCCTTCAGGTGCTGAGATCCTCTCACAGAACTCAGCCTGCAGGTCTGAAATCCTCTCACAAAACTCAGCCTGCACTTCCAAGATCCTTCGATGGAACTCAGCCTCCACCTCTGAGACCTTCGCAGCGAAGGCCTCGAGAACAGGAGAACTAACACAACCAGTCCACACTAGCCAACTATAGTGTCAGGTC
>NC_087179.1:9219379-9246879 GCF_035594125.1 Scylla paramamosain | reverse complement strand
CTGTTTACTCCCTGAAAAGTTGGAAGTCGACGAAAGGTGCAGGGTGGTATCATCAGCGTAGGAGTGGATAGGACAAGAAGTTTGGTGTAGAAGATCATTGATGAATAATAGGAAGAGAGTGGGTGACAGGACAGAACCCTGAGGAACACCACTTTTAATAGATTTAGAAAGAACAGTGACCGTCTACCACAGCAGCAACAGAACGGTCAGAAAGGAAACTTTAGGTAAAGTTACAGAAAGAAGGATAGAAGCCGTAGGAGGATAGTTTGGAAATCAAAGTTTTGTGGAACACCATGCAGGACAGAGGGAGAAACGGTCATAAAATGTGCATAGTTGAAAGAGTAAGTGTAACTATCTAATACTACATAAAAGAGAGAGAGAAAAAAAAATGCAAGAGCGAAGTACGTTATATGAGGGATTGATGCGAGGTGCTTGTCTAACCAGTGTTTTAAAAATTTCTACTGTTATTTACTACCTGTGCCGGGAGAGAGCTGCAAATATTAACGATTCTATTGAAGAAAAGTGTTTAGCTTCGTCTGATCTAAATCGCTTGCCTGTGATTTTATAACCATAATTACGAGTGGTGTTAGATCGGTCAGTAATAATATAGTTGTTAATGTTAACGTTATCAGACCCAGGAAACATTTTGAGTCGCTCTATTAAATCCCCTCGCATCCCACGCTTTAAACTGATCAAGCTGAGCTCCCTCAAACGCTTCTCTTGTGGTTTGTTTCGCAGTCGTGGGATCATCTTGGTAACTTTTCTTTGTACTCTCTCCAGCTCCTCTATATCATCATATAATAAGGTGACCAGAACTGAACACAGTATTGAAGATGAGGTCGGACAAGTGCATTAAGCAAAATGAGAACTGCTCTTTCCGACTTGAATTCAAAGGTCCTCTCAATAAACCCAAACAATTTATTCGCTGCTTCAAAAACTGAACAATGTGTACTTGATTTAAGGTCTGAGGTAACCGTTACTCCTAAGTCTTTCTCTTCGTTAACTTTGAGAAGCTCACAGCCGTTCATTGAATAATTTACACGATCATTGTTACTCCTTATGTGCAACTCTTTACATTCATCAACATGGAAACTCATCTGTCACTTGTCTGACCAAGTGACTAAGCGGTCGAGGTCGGATTGTAATTTCCTTTTGTCATTTTGTTCGTTATTTAAGTATCGTCATTAATTTTAGATATCGCTACATCGATATCATCAACGTATATAAGGAAAAGAACAGGGCAGAGTAGGGGTCCCTGTGGTACACGGCTTGAAACAGCTTGAAGATTTATCATCAATAACAACACGTTGCTTTCTCGCAGAGAGTCAATCTTCGAGCCATTAGAAAAAAAAAAAAAAATTGTCGTCTACACTATGTAATTTTAATTTAATTAATATCAACTTCTAGGGAACTTTGTCGAACGCTTTTTAAAGGCCCAGATAAGCTACGTCTACTGCTTTTGTCTCATCGTACATGCCAGAGACGTCATTAAAAATGTTGAGCAGGTTAACTAAACAGGAGCGTCTATTTCGAAAACCGTGCTGAGAGTTCTTGATTGAATTATTCGGTTCCAAAAAAAACTCACCAACTTATCGCGTATTACTGTCTCCATTAATCTACACACTACAGGTGTGAGGCTGATGGGTCTGCAGTTAGTTACTTGGGACTGTTATGTCTAGTTATACAAAAGAAAAAAAAAAATTTTTTTACGTGTTTTTATTTTTTTTTTGTTTTTCATATATATTTTTTTCTGCTTTCACTATATAGAGAACTCGATATGTCCCATACCATTTTCTATGCCAAAATTTTATATTTTTTAGATGAGACATTGCAGTCAAACAGTCTGGCAGTCCTTGAAGGAGTTCCCTGTATAACATGACTGAGGCATGTTTAATAGTTTAACTATTAAAAAAAAAAAAAAATTGAATAAAAAATAAATAAAAATAAATAAACAAATAAATAAATAGAAAATAAATAAATGCAAAAAATAATAAAATAAAATAAAAATAAAAAATAAGTTCACCACATTACGTTAGAGGAGGTAGGAAAGGTTAAACCTCTGACCTTCAGGCTAGACAGTTAAGCACCTTAAACCCATGGCTATATATGGCTACACTGTCACCTATTTTGAAATTTCATTCTTCTTGTTTTTATATTACCTTAATAATTTGATAATATACTGTTTCAACTCAGGCTATATCAGTTTCTGTATAATGAACAGCTCGAAGATGAATAATTCTTTGTAGGTGCCCTTGTGCCTTTTCACACCTTTATAGGTAAAGAATATTGGAAGAATGTTTGTCTTAGCAGATAAAAAAGTGTTTGTACAATCTAAATCATCTGAGTCTGACTCTGCACCAATGGTTGAGCAAGGCTGTGTCTCACAACTCATACTTCCAGATGCCGTGGCTGCCTCATATTTATCTGAGCTTGGGTATTTCTTCTTGATATCATCTGTACATTTCACATAATTTTCAATGTTTCACCATTCTTGTTACACTCTTGCTGAGAACAGTACTGCAAAATATACATTTCGCTCTGGATGTCTTAAAACCTTCAACTTCTACATCTTTAAATAGAGCTGTAACTGCTGTTTTCCTTCACACACCCTTACTCTGTCCACATTTGTAATGCAAGAGTTAACCAGTATTCTTAGTCATTCATCCCTTTCTCTGGTAAACTCTGGATCTTCCTGCCTACTTCTGTATTTCTACCTTCCTATGACTTAAATCCTTCATGAGTGAGGTTTCAAGACATATCCTTCAATTTTTGACTACCGCTTCGGACCCTATTCGGGGACTGGCATCTCAGTGGGGTTTGGATTTTTGTTGCCCTTGGCCGGTGTCCCTCATACATAAAAAAAAAAAAAAAAGTTCTGGTGATTTAGCTTATATTCTGTTTCCTACTCACAGCTCATATTTCCACACAAAAATATAACTGATCCTTCTCCAACAAGACTCAGGTGATCACTGAATCACTGTGGAAAATAGGCTGCCCGAAAGGTAGCTAAGCAGGCAGGCAGCTTGTGAGAACCTGTATAGTACCAGTTTAATACCAGTTCAGTTACAGGGTGCCAGTACTGTACTACACTACAACTCTCCAACATACAGAGTACTTAACGTTATTTACATCAGTGAATCTTTACGCTATTGTACTTCCTTTTCTTTATCCTTTTATATCTTAGATTAGGGAAAAGATACACCATTATGTGCATCATGCATGCCCGTTGTATAACTTGTATTCCATTAAACTGGTAAGCAAAGTAAAAATTGGTTGTGTCATGTAAGTACTGGTATTCAGCTAGTTCAAATGATTCTAATTCTATTACATAAAAGCTTGAAGGGCTTAAGGAAATGCCATAGTTGCTGTATTAAAGCGTAAGAGAAATAATTTAGTAAAAAAAAAAAAATAATAAAAAAATAAAAAAAAATTAAATATATATATATATATATATATATATATATATATATATATATATATATATATATATATATATATATATATATATATATATATATATATATATATATATATATATATATATTTAAAATTACTATTATATATCAATTCATGCAAATCTGTATAATAAATTTATCTGAAAACACTGGGAAAGTGCCATTTTGGTGCTAAAAGGCAACACAAAGCTCTGGGAGATGTTCATACTCGTAAATGGACGGCAAGGAGACAGACCTCATGATACGTGTGACGCAACATTAGTCTCTAGACTCACCCTGCATAAAGCTTATTTTCGGTCGCTCATGTTCAGTTATTTAGGCCATTAGTGAGTCTTGGCAGCCCATCCTGCTAGGGATCTTCTTCTTGTGACCTGTTCCGCTTTGTACCGGTTCTTTGGTCGTCAACTCTTTGCTTTCATTACGAGTTGAATGGGGAGTTTGGTAAACAAGTGAGTGTCACCAGGCGGCAGCACCAGACATGTCCCCTTCTCACACATATTAGCAACACCAAACATGCCTCCAGTGACATTCTATATACATAAGGATGCAATGAGCTTATATAATATACTTTTTTCACAATTCTTTCTAAGTAGTAACACAGGTAGAATCGAACCGTATTCACGAAAAAAAAAAAAAATTAAGTTGATTTTCTAGTGAATTGGCATTTATATTTATTTGGTCATCTCGAGATTTCCAAAACAAGTACACTATTGATCGGAAGCGTATTAATGTAGACGACAGTAAAAATGGAGACAACTTGTTTGTGCCACTTAGGCTGCTTTCACACTAAGGTGGCACGTCGCACGTGGCAAGTGGCAGGTGGCAAGTGGCAAGTGACGAGTGGCACGGTGATTTCAGACCAAGGTAGCACGTCGCCACGCGGGGTGGCAGTCCACAGTGCACAAGATGGCATCATCGGATGAGGAGGTTATTGTTGCTTTGATTGGTGTTGTAATCTCCTGCAGAAGAAGAAGGAAAAAAAAAAACACGTCTCTGCTATGCAGTTCCATGCCTTGTCTTGTTCACCCTTCGAGATGTACTGAGGTGACGTTGTGTCATACAAGCATTTGTATTTCTCCACAGCTTCTACAAATTTTATGTTAAATAGTTCGTTGTCTGGAAGAGGCATACTCGTAGTTGTGCACGAGAGCATGCACAAAAGACAACTGACAACAAAAAAGACATCGGTTTCCTACAAGGCTGCGTGTCCCTCTCATCAGGCAGTGTTGTCACATGTGATGGCGCAAATCTATCTAGTCTCTTGAAAACTAATCAACATGTGCCATACATCCCAAAGTTTTCATTTTATTGTATATTTTGTTATGAAAAAAAATAAAATGTAATACTACATCGTCTAATAATAAGTTTGGAAGTAAAAGTTCCATTAAAATTTGGCATCACAGCCCGGAGTGGCAAGTCGCACACTTAAAAAAAACGGACATATTCAATGTCGGAGTGGCATGCAAGTCGCACGTGGCACATGCGACGAGTCACGCCACCTCGGTGAGAAAGGTTTCATAGATTTCCTCATGTTCGTTTTCAAGTGGTGTGCTACGTGCCATGCCACGTGCGACGTGCCACCTTGGTGTGAAAGCGGCCTTAAAGCTCCTTATTACATAGATCAACTTTCTAGTATATGGAAACAACAATTTTAATTGAAAATAGGCAACTCGAGTGCCCTGGCGAGAATAATGCTGTATATCTAACTAAAACAAACATCTGACCTTAGTTAAGGTTAACAAACATGTAGTTAGACAAGCAGTTAATTCCTGCTGCAGCGTCCACGCCACTGCTCCATGAACCTGTGGCTTCCTGTATTCCCCTCCCGTTACGCCAGAGCAGTCCTGAGGGATGTTTGTTTTGGTGTTCGATTACTTTGCCATGCCGCTGGCTTCCTGAGAGGGATGCTAAAATCCCCAAGGAAATCACTGTATCCACATATCACGATGTTACTGAGTATGTCATGTCATACTGTATAGTACAGTCTTATATTTCTATCTTTTCATTGTACAAATCTAGAAATTTTAGACTTGTAATATGCCGTATTTAAAATAGCGATAACATTATTTCTAAATAATCACGAAAAAAAAAAAATCTGTTTTGACCAACTTCTCTCAGAATCATCCATACAAGATATTTAAAAGTCGATGCAGAATTTCGCTAGTATCATAACTCTGTGCATCTGTATGGACGTATAACAATAGTTTAGCTCATCTTACTAGAGGACATGCAGTAGCGACGACATATGGCGGATTAGTTCCAAAAACTCCCCATTGTTACAAGTAGGGAATCTTTGTTAAACTATAAACAGAATCATGAAGACATCTTTGAAAACCTCGGGAACCATTAACTGTAGCCTGGTCATCCTTAGAGATATATATATATATATATATATATATATATATATATATATATATATATATATATATATATATATATATATATATATATATATATATATATATATATATATATGAGTGTGTGGGGTGGGGTTGGAGGGAGAGGCAGCCAGGAGTTGGGTTGGTGTGCGAAGCTGAGGGGAGTGAGTGGGAGGGAGGTCACACTTGTGAGGAGTAATCAGAGGTATTCCGAGGAAAACACTGAAGCCTTCCCGGGAATTTGTGAGCGGCTTGAGGTGAACAGAAGCAGAAGCCTTCAGTGTTACCAAATACGAGGATATGCAGTGATATGAAGTAAATAGAAACAAGGAAGAGTGAGCGAAGGAAGAAAGAGGAAAAGAAAGAATGGAATAACAAACATTTCACATCCCACCCAGTACAAGGCAACAACAGTTTACCGCCAGACACCAGGGAAAAAATGGGAATAAAACACTGGCTTGAGGAAAAGAGAATTTCTTCACATTTCCTGTGTTAAAGGGAAAAGTAATTTATATTTAGCGCTGGGTAAGAAAATGCTATTCTTTATTCTTTCTAGACCATCAGTTAATGTGTTGCTTAGTTCTCTCTTTCTTTCCTGCCCCATACCTCTTTTTTTTTTCTCTGTCTCTCTCTGTTTCTACCATGCATCCTCCAGGCTCTCTCTCTCTCTCTCTCTCTCTCTCTCTCTCTCTCTCTCTCTCTCTCTCTCTCTCTCTCTCTCTCTCTCTCTCTCTCTCTCTCTCTCTCTCTCTCTCTCTCTCTCTCTCTCTCTCTCTCTCTCTTTCCTTTGTGAATGCATCTCTCTTTTCCTCCCATCATTTCTCTTTCCTGCACTCCACCTTTAAACCTTATTCACGTCTCACCAGTCCTCCTCCTCCTCTTCCTCAGTCCCTCCCTCACACCTGCCTCGCCTATCACCTGGCGGGAGGCAACATCACACTGATCAAATTACGATCGTCCGGTAAACACTTCCGTCTTAATAAACCAATGATGAGTGGAATTGTGTGTTGACAGATGACATGAGTTCCTCTCCAGGTCCTCCTCCTCCTCCTCCTCCTCCTCCTCCAGGTTTGATGTCTATAATTCCCATACCTTTCCCATACCCTCCCCACCTCTCTCTCTCTCTCTCTCTCTCTCTCTCTCTCTCTCTCTCTCTCTCTCTCTCTCTCTCTCTCTCTCTCTCTCTCTCTCTCTCTCTCTCTCTCTCTCTCTCTCTCTCTCTCTCTCTCTCTCTCTCTCTCTCTCTCTCTCTCTCACACACACAAACTTTCCCGTTGGAGAAGGAGGAGAAGGGGGATGAGGAGGAGAAGAAAAAGAAATAATGAAAAAAAAAGAAGAAAAAGAACTAGAACATCTGACTACTTCATGCTACCTATTAAAATTCTTCGCAATGATGTTTTTTCCATGCCCTTGCTGGCCTAAACCCTCGGAAGGCTTATGGACCTGATGGGGTCCCTCCTATTGTTCTCCGGAACTGTTTCTCCGTGTTTGCACCTTGCCTAGTCAAACTCTTTCAGCTCTGTCTGTCAACATCTACCTTTCCTTCTTGCTGGAAGTTTGCCTACATTCAACCTGTTCCTAAAAAGGGTGATCGTTCTAATCCCTCAAACTACCGTCCTATTGCTTTAATTTCCTGCCTATCTAAAGTTTTTGAATCTATCGTCAACAGGAAGATTCTTAAACATCTATCACTTGACAACCTTCTATCTGATCGCCAGTACGGGTTCCGTCAAGGCCGCTCTACTGGTGATCTTCTGGCTTTCCTTACTGAGTCTTGGTCATCCTCTTTTAAAGATTTTGGTGAAACTTTTGCTGTTGCCTTGGACATATCAAAAGCTTTTGATAGAGTCTGGCACAAAGCTTTGATTTCCAAACTACCCTCTTACGGTTTCTATACTTCTCTCTGTAACTTCATCTCAAGCCTTCAGGAGGTAAACATTTCACGCAGGGAAGCCACAGAACGCTTGACTTCTGATCTTTCTAAAATTTCTGATTGGGGCAGAGCAAACTTGGTATTGTTCATTGCCTCAAAAACTCAATCCTCCATCTATCAATTCGACACAACCTTCCAGACAACTATCCCCTCTTCTTCAATGACACTCAACTGTCTCCCTCTTCTACACTGAACATCCTCGGTCTGTCCTTTACTTATAATCTGAACTGGAAATTTCACATCTCATCTCTACCTAAAACAGCTACTATGAAGTTTGGTGTTCTGAGACGTCTCCGCCAGTTTTTCTCACCTCCTTAGCTGCTAACTTTATACAAGGGCCTTATCCGTCCATGTATGGAGTATGCTTCACATGTCTGGGGGGGTTCCACTTCACATGTCTGGGGGGGTTCCACTCATACTGCTCTCCTAGACAGGATGGAATCAACAGCTTTTCGTCTCATCAACTCCTCTCCTCTAACTGACTGTCTTCAGCCTCTCTCTCACCGCCGCAATGTTGCATCTCTAGCTATCTTCTACTGCTATTTTCATGCTAACTGCTCTTCTAATCTTGCTAACTGCATGCCTCCCCTCCTCCAGCGGCCTCGCTGCACAAGACTTTCTTCTTTCTCTCACCCCTATTCTGTCCACCTCTCTAATGCAAGAGTTAACCAGTATTCTCAATCATTCATTGCTTTCTCTGGTAAACTCTGGAACTCGCTGCCTGCTTCTGTATTTCCACCTTCCTATGACTTGAATTCCTTCAAGAGGGAGGTTTCAAGACACTTATCTATCAGTTTTTGACTACTGCTTTGACCCTTTTATGAGACTGGCATTTCAGTGGGCATTTTTTTTTATTGGATTTTTGTTGCCATTGGCCAGTGTCCCTCCTACATAGAAAAAAAAGTAGTAGTAGTAGTAGTAGTAGTAGTAGTAGTAGTAATAGTAATAGTAGTAGTAGTAGCATTAATAGTAATAGTAGTAGTAGTAGCCGTAGCAAGAGCAGTATATTAGCAAGGACACCAACAAGAGTAATAAGAATAGTAATACAGTCAAGCTAAAAGAGAGAGAGAAAAAAAAAATTTCACTGTACAGAACAACATGGCTGGCTGGACATTCTGGGAGACACAACCACGACAACCACTGCCTGTCAGCCCCACAACCCTGAAATTAGAGCAATTGGCAAGTGGTCATCAGGCAGCGATGTCAGCCAGTGAGGGGTGAATAGGAAAATAAAGATGTCGCTGTGGAATTGTCTCATTTGTGCGAGTGTATGAGGCTCTGATAAGGGAGGGTCTGAGACGGACAGGGGAAGGGTGGGGTGGGAATGGAGACGGGAAGGGAGACATTGAGGGTGGCAGGAGTGAGTGGGGAGGGAAGTGAGGCAGAAGGGAAAGTTTCCGAGGTGAGTGACTGCCAGTCTTGAGAACGCGGTCCTGTCATCTCCAAGTGGTTTAAACTCCTCTGACAAAATTTTATGATGATTTTGGGAAGTTTTCTGATGATGCCATCTATCGGCACTCAAAGGCAAGTGTAATTTTCCTCTGTAGTTTTTTTTGTCTCTCTCTCTCTCTCTCTCTCTCTCTCTCTCTCTCTCCTCTCTCTCTCCTCTCTCTCTCTCTCTCTCTCTCTCTCTCTCTCTCTCTCTCTCTCTCTCTCTCTCTCTCTCTCTCTCTCTCTCTCTCTCTCTCAACTTACAACTTACTCACCTAAGCAGTCTGGCCTACTCACCTTAGCCACCTACCTACGACCCACACGTGCTTTTTCAGCAGCATCTCCGTCAGGGAGTTTGTGATGGAGTGGGAGTGTGTGTGAAGGAGAGCAGATGAAAAGTGTACAATTTGTAGCTCCTCCTGCTCCTCCCCCTCCCGCTCACCCCTGCTGCAATATATCAGGGACTGTTGACTAGCAGAGGAGCAGGAAGCCACGGCAGGAAAGAGATTGTCTCGCTGGTGTATTGCCTTTTATGAAACCCCGTTCGATGCATACCTTACCCTCCTCCCAACATTATATCACCTCTCCGCCTTCCGCCCTCTCGTGATCTCTCCCCCCTGATAACCTTTCCCTTTCCGTAGAATTTGGTGTTAAGAGGTAAAGGCGAAAATAGAAAGGAAGTGGTTCCTTCGCCGCCTACGCTGGATTAAAGGTAAGCATTCTGTGTTCTTACCTGGGCCTGACAGGGATGCAGTTTTCTGGTGACTGGTGTTCAGGTGAGGGAGAGAGAGGCAGATCAAGGTCAGGTTTGCTTTGGATGGTTGTGAACAGGGACAGGCAGGAGGAATGGTGTGTTGTGGGCGTGGTTTGTTATGAGTGGTTGTTGTGCTTCTGGTGGTGAGGATGAGGACTACTACTACTATCACCACCACCACTGCCGCGCCTGATCTCATACCCGCGGCCTTATCGCCCACACACCTGCTTGTACTCGTCTCGCTGTTCTCCCAAAGCAAGACCACATTCTGGCCAAGCAGGCAGCAGTCTTGGCAGCTGATCCTCGCGGCCGCCTGTGCCCCGTGACCCCGCGTGCGCTGCTAGGTGAGGCTGCCTTGACTGATGACATGGAATGGTGTCGCAGAAAATGTGTGGGGTAGTTACTCAATGGAGCCATCGTGTCTGCTACCGTTTTCTTTGTGTCTTCGATCAGGAGTGCGTTCTCCCTCTCCCCGCATCCCCCATTCACTTGAGACAGTAGACCAGCTGGAGCTAACAAAACTGGCCGCCCACAGCGCTGTTCTTAGCAGGAAAGCTCGCTAACAACTCTGTATTAGACGTTGTGGACATTATTCAAAGAAGAAATGAAGTTTTGAGGAGTAGAGAGCAGAGAAGACTCAATTCTGTGAAAGTCAGGGATTATGTTTGTTTTTCAGCAGTATCCCCCCGCTCGGGAGGAGCGGAGTACCTCTTGGGCCCGTGGGCCTCCGTTAGCCATCAGTGACGTCATCACCCTCAAAAAACGTAGCGCTCTTGGGAACGCGCCCCTGGATTTCGTTTACTACTGGAGGAGAGGGCGCGCCGCATTTCCTATGCCACATTTCATACAGGACACATCTACAAATCTAGCAGCTTTGAGGGTAGTGACATATTTTCTACAGAGATATGCCATATCCCCTACACGCATTAGGTGTAGGAAATACTCTGGGTACTGAGTTGTTATGTAGGGAATGTGCTGGGTACTAAGTTTTAGTGTAATGTAGGAAATAGGACCGCCTGGGTGTAGGACTTGCGGCAGTATGGTGCATCCAGCATAACTCCTACAGTTGTTATACTGTCATATCTACAACAAATATTATATATGATTATTGGAAAAAGTGGAAAATAAAATAAAACAGTGAAAACTAAAACATAGGTACGTGTATAAAATGAAATGGCACCTTTGTATTTCAAACATTACAGTGGCACTTTTAAATGAAAACCTCAGGCCTGTCATGAATGGCAGTACAAGTGGTACATGCTGCAGGGCTGTTATCGTCTGCTGCTGATACAAAGATAGTTATGCAATCTGCACAGGAGGAAGCGTGCCGCCAGGGCAGAACTGTCCTTTCCCTTCGCCTTAAGCAGATGCTGCACCGAAGTTCGTGAGGAACTTCTTGTGCACCAGCTGTGTTGTTGTCAGGGCCCTGATGCTCATCCCCACTCTCAGCAGCACTGTCTCCAGGAGGTGGAAGTGCTGAAACAGCGCTATCAAATGTGCAAGCTACAGCATTGATGTATTGGGTCACCGTGCATGTTCAATTCTGTATTTGTTCTTTCAAGTTCTGCCTGCGCTCACTGCTTCTGACAAACTTTTGCTTTTCTGACAAGTAATGTCCAAGACAGCATCCACATGTTCAGTGTCCTTAGTTGTGTCTGTTCTCGGGTTATTCAGATGTGTTAGGAAGTGTAGATGTCTGGCCTGTGCTGGCGGACAGAGGCTTTCAGTTTGCTGTGATATGGCTCTGCATCAGTGAGGTTCAGGGATGGGGATGGTTATGAGGTGGAGAGTTAGTGTTATGGAGACCGACGAATGTTCTTCTGAACTTGCTGACTGTTTGCCTGTTCCCCGTCTATGGCTTCTCTACATAAGACTTTGTACTTCCTCTCATCCCTGTTCTGTCTGTCCACCTTCCTAATGCAAGAGTTAACCAGTATCTTCACTTTTCATTCCTTTTACTGATAAATTCTGGAACTGTGTTAATGTTTCTGTATTTCACTCTGCCTGTGACCTGAACTGTTTCAAGGGAGGAGTATCAAGACATCTCAGGAGCTGAAATGACTTTTCTCTCGATTATTTATTTATTTATTTATTTTTTGATTGGGGTGACATTTTGTGTGGGCTGTTTTGTCTTTTGTTTTTTTGTCTCTTTTTCCTCTCTGACACTTGAAAGTAAGCGATTTGTCCTCATCTTCTCTGAACTCGAGTTAAGCCTCAATTAGCGGAAACATGATGCGGGAGGATGCGAGGGAAGTGGGAGAGAGAAGGAGGAAAGGGAAAAGAAGGATTGCATGGAAGGAAGGTGAAGAAAAGGAGGAGGAAATGAGAGAGGGAAGAGATGATGGAAAGAGAGAAATAAAAAGGAGGAGGAAAGGCGAGAGAGGGACGTTGACGTGGCCATTCAGACTAACGCGTTGTTTCCACTCGTCTTGCTTTATAGGTTTCTATTCGTCTCCATTATTCCCTTCTTTCTTAACACTCATACTCATCTTTATTGTCCACCTCTTCCATATTTCTTCATCTTCTCCTGCTGGTGATGCGTCTTCCTCTTGTTTTTCCTTCTTTGCATTCTCCCTTTCCTGCATGGCATAGTTTGCCGCCTCCTCCTCCTCCTTCTCCTCCTTCTCCTCCTCCTCCTCCTCTTCCATATTGTCTGCTGTTGTTGAAACTTGCGGTTTTGAAGCTAAATTGCACAGTCTTTGCAATGAGTTTGCAGTTTTCTGGACAAATGTGGGTGTGCTATTATCTCTCTCTCTCTCTCTCTCTCTCTCTCTCTCTCTCTCTCTCTCTCTCTCTCTCTCTCTCTCTCTCTCTCTCTCTCTCTCTCTCTCTCTCTCTCTCTCTCTCTCTCTCTCTCTCTCTCTCTCTCCTCAATAGCTTGATCACGGCTGCCTCTAAAGTCCATTCTATAACAACGGAAATAATTCATACTAACGAGGCTCTGGATTTTTTTTTTTTTTATGTAGGATGGACATTGGCCAAGGGCAACAAAAATCCAATAAATAAAAAAAGCCCATTGAGATGCCAGTCCCCGAAAAGGATCCAAAGCGGTAGACAAAAATTGAAGGATAAGTGTCTTGAAACCTCCTTCTTGAAGGAATTCAAGTCATGGGAAGGTAGAAATACAGAAGCAGGCAGGGAGTTCCAGAGTTTACCAGAGAAAGGGATGAATGATTGAGAATACTGGTTAACTCTTGCATTAGAGAGGCGATGAGAGAGAGGCTGAAGACAGTCAGTTAGAGGAGAGGAGTTGATGAGACGAAAAGCTGTTGATTCCACCCTGTCTAGAAGAGCAGTATGAGTGGATACCCCCAGACATGTGAAGCATACTCCATACATGGACAGAGTTAGCAGCTGGGAGAGGGGGGGGGTGACAAAAACTTCATAGAAGCTGTTTTAGCTAGAGTTGAGATGTGAGGTTTCCAGTTCAGATTATAACTAAAGGACAGACCGAGGATATTCAGTGTAGAAGAGGGGGACAGTTGAGTCTCATTGAAGAAGAGGGGATAGTTGTCTGGAAGGTTGTGTCAATTTGATAGATGGAGGAATTGAGTTTTTGAGACACTGAAGAATACCAAGTTTGCTCTGCCCCAATCAGAAATCTTAGAAAGATCAGAAGTCAGGCGTTCTGTTGGTTCCCTGCGTGAAATGTTGACTTCCTGAAGGGTTGGACGTCTATGAAAACACGTGGAAAAGTGCAGGGTGGTATCATCAGTGTAGGAGCGGATAGGACAAGAAGTTTGTTTAGAAGGTCATTGATGAATAATAAGAAGAGAGTGGGTGGCAGGAGAGAACCCTGAGGAACACCACTGTAAATACATTTAGGAGAACAGTGACCGTCTTCCACATCAGCAATAGAACGGTCAAAAAGAAAAACTTGAGATGAAGTTACAAAGAGAAGGATAGAAGCCGTAGGAGGGTAGTTTGGAAATCAAAGCTTTGTGCCAGACTCTCAAAAGCTTTTGATATGTCCAAGGCAACAGCAAAAGTTTCACCAAAATCTCTAAAAGAGGATGACCAAGACTCAATAAGGAAAGCCAGATCACCAATAGAGCGGTCTTAACGGAACCCATACTGGCGATCAGATAGATAGATGTTTAAGAATCTTCCTGTTGAGGATAGATTCAAAAACTTTAGATAGATAGGAAATTAAAGCAGTTGGACGGTAGTTTGAGGGATTAGAACGGTCACCCTTTTTAGGAAAAGGCTGAATGTAGGCAAACTTCCAGCAAGAAGGAAAGGTAGATGTTGACAGACAGAGCTGAAAGAGTTTGACTAGGCAAGGTGCAAGCACGGAGGCACAGATTCGGAGAATAATAGGAAGGATCCCATCAAGTCCATAGGTCTTCCGAGGGTTTAGGCCAGCGAGGGCATGGAAAACATCATTATGAAGAATTTTAATAGATAACATGAAGTAGTCAGAAGTTGGAGGAGAGGGAGGAACAAGCCCTGAATCGTCCAAGATAAAGTTTTTAGCAATGGTCTGAACGAAGAATTCAGCTTTAGAAACAGATGTGATAGTGATGCCATCTGGTTGAAATAAAGGAGGGAAAGAAGAAGAAGAATCAAAATTATTGGAGATGTTTTTGGCTAGATGCCAGAAGTCACGAGGGGAGTTAAATCTTGAAAGATTTTGACGCTTTCTTTTAATGAAGAAGTTTTTGGCTAGTTGGAGAACATACTTGGTATGGTTCCGGGCAGAAATATAAAGTGCATGAGATTCTGGTGATGGAAGGCTTAAGTACCTTTTGTGGGCCACCTCTCTATCATGTATAACACGAGAACAATCTGTGTTAAACCAAGATTTGGAAGGTTTAGGTCTAGAAAAAGAGTGAGGAATGTATGCCTCCATGCCAGACACTATCACCTCTGCTATGCGCTCAGCAAACAAAGACGGGTCTCTGACACGGAAGCAGTAGTCATTCCAAGGAATGCCACTAGCAGTGGCAAACCGCCAGAGGCACCTTCGCTTAGGGGGATCCTGAGGAGGGATTGGAGGGATAAGACAAGATACAGATATGAGATTGTGGTCGGAGGAGCCCAACGGAGAAGAAAGGGTGACAGCATAAGCAGAAGGATTAGAGGGTCAGGAAAAGGTCAAGAATGTTGGGCGTATCTCCAAGACGGTCACGAGTACGAGTAGGGTGTTGCACCAATTGCTCTAGGTCATGGAGGATAGCAAAGTTGAAGGCTAGTTCACCAGGATGGTCAGTGAAGGGAGAGGAAAGCCAGAGCTGGTGGTGAACACTGAAGTCTCTAAGAATGGAGATCTCTTGAAAAAGTAAGAGAGTCAGAATGTGCTCCACTTTGGTAGTTAAGTAGTCAAGGAATTTCTTATAGTCAGAGGAGTTAGGAGAGAGGTATACAGCACAGATAAATTTAGTTTGAGAGTGACTCTGTTGTTGTAGTCTGATGGTGGAAAACTCGGAAGATTCAAGAGCGTGGCCACGAGAGCAGGTTAAGTCGTTGCGCACACAAGCGCAATATCCAGCTTTGGATAAAAAATGAGGATAGAGAAAGTAGGAGGGAACAGTTGTCCCAGACACCTGAGTTTCAGTGAGGAAAAGAAGATGAGGTTTAGAAGAGGAGAGGTGGTGTTCTACAGATTAAAAATTAGATCTTAGACCGCGAATGTTGCAGAAGTTAATGAAGAAAAAGTTGAGGGGGGTGTCAAGACACTTAGGGTCGTTGTCAGAAGGGCAGTCAGACCTGTGGACATTTGTGGTCCCCTCCCCAGATGGGGACTCCGAGGCTGGTGTAGGAGTCGCCATGATAATTTTGAATTTTTGAGTGAATAGTGTGTGTGTTATTAGGTGCTTGTAGTTTTGTGTGGAGGAAGAGAGTTGTCTTTAGAGGGCAGGCTGTGACTGCCCCCTTGTGTTGTGAGACACAAAGGGAAACGTTCAGTGAGGTCACAGCTGGGTTTAATGATAAGTTCACAGCACCCCCTGAACAGTGCTTTAGACGTCACTGGGAGTAATTATCGTTTCGGCAGGTGCCTACTGCCTACTCCTCCTACAAGAAAAGTTACAATAGCTAACACCGACTGGGCTGGCAGCAGGGAAAACACACTCGGCGGCAACCCGTCGGGGTGCATTATTTTTATCTGTTCCTGTACCTCCAAGGCAGAGATTTGGTCGTCCAACACAGGAATCGTTACATCTGTGGTTATCTCTGTATCTTCATTACTATTAATATCCGGTTTCAGGATGGCTTCAAAATGTCTTTAAACTCATCACTGCTCGGACACGTTCCGTAATTGTCATCACCTCTTGTTGTAGTACCATCTTCACCAGACGCCAGTATCATGTCGATTAGTTCTTCCTTTTTCTTTCTGGTTAGCTGGCTACGTTGTAAAACGTCTTCCCTTCACCTGGCTGTTTTTGCTGACTGTTTGCCATCACAACAGTTGACTCATAGCAAATCTCAATAGTGCCAATGAGGTGGTGAGGAATATACGCTCGTGTAGAATCATCAAGATCAGGAGTGTTAACAAGTCACAGGGTGTTGTTGACTACCGGCGTCCCCGTCACCATGGCAGCCGCTGACGTCACAAGTTTCTAGTGCGCATGCGCAAACTCGAAACACGGGGTAGATGGAGGGGTTAGCCTGAGTGTTGGAGAATTTACAGGCTAATTTTAACTAAGTCCAAAACCTTTCACCACCACAAAATCAACCAGCGTGCTCTCACATCTCTTGCAGACCAGGACTTCGTGTAGGGCGATCCAAAGGTATCATTTTTGGAGAGATATTGTGCCACAACTACGGACGTGCTCCAGCAGCTGTTTACAGGACCGCCGTTTGTAGACACACTACACACCAGACAGAAGCGCACATCCCCTCGCTAGCAGAGAGGGTAAAATGTACCATGACCAACTTCCTCAAAATATTTCTGCGGGATGACCACCCAGACCACTTCCTCATGGCTCTTCATCACGACCACGAGAGGACGCGAGGCCTAGGGAAATGAAACGGCAAGGCTGTGAGCAACATCTAGGAGCTTGGAGTCTCCTGGGAGGACGTGAGAACCGCCGCCACGCCAGCAGTGGGACGCGCCAGCATCCCACCCTCCAACCTATAAACAAGTGTTGAAAAATGAACCGTGCAAAGTGGTACAATATAGAAAATGGGAACCAGAAAATATATCCCAGCTCCGAGCCTGCCTGGAGTGTACAGACTGGGCCGCGCTCATAGAAAACAGGGCAGACATTAACGTAAACACGGACATTTTTAATTCATATTTTAACTTTTGTCTAGACATGCTTATACCTACCAAAGATGTGAAAATATATCCTAATAACAAGCCATGGATAAATAAAGAGTTGATATCTATGTTAAATGAAAAGCGCAGAATAAGGCATAGTGGAAGTACAGACCAGAAAAAGAATTTGCAAAAACGAATAGATAAGAAAATAACAAACTAAAAAAAAAAAAATACAAAGAAAAGATTGAAGGGCTTTTTAGAACAAATAAATCGAAAGATGCTTGGAAAGGAGTCAAGGCACTTTGCGGATATAGAAAAAAGCAAATAACACCTGAACCAGACGATGTGGTAACATATGTAAATGATATGAACTCATTTTTCGCTAGATTTGAACAGTATGATACTAGTGTAGAAAGAAGTGAGGTGTTGGGTGTCATACGCGACAAGAGAGACGAACAAATCGAGATAACGAACGAAGCAGTGATGAGGGAACTGAAACGTGTGCGAGTGAGTAAAGCCACGGGGCCGGATGGGATACCAGCTCGGGCAATTAAGTACTGTGCGGAACAGCTGACTCCGGTGCTGACACAACTGTTCCAAGATTCCATCGACCAGGGAGATGTGCCTCATCTATGGAAACTCACAGAAATTAAACCCATTGCCAAAACTCCTTTTCCGAATACTTTTAATGATTTTAGACCTGTTGCCCTCACATCTAATATTATGAAATGTTTGGAGAATATTGTTAGAAACCTTTTATGTGATAGAATGGAATGTTTTAGAGACCAAATGCAATTCGCTTACTGTAGAAATAGAAGTGTTCAAGATGCAAGCTTAACTTTTATGAATGATATTAGCAAACACTTAGATCAAAGATATTCATCAATTAGAATTTTATTTATAGATTTTAGTTCAGCTTTTAACACTATACAGCCCCATATACTTTTAAGGAAACTTTTAGCGATGGGCTATAACAGTAACCTTTTAAACTGGATTTTTAGTTTCTTAGCAAAAAGGCCCCAGTACACCAAAATAGGCAGCACACTGCCCAACAAAATCATTACCAACACAGGTGCACCTCAGGGATGTGTGTTGTCCCCAGTATTATTCACCCTGTACACAAATGACTGTAGGAGCGTCTTTGATGACTGTAACATAATCAAATATGCCGATGACACAGTAATTATAGGAAAGATATTGAACGATGACTGTAGAAATTATGAAACTCAGGTACGAAAATTTGTTGAGTGGTGTACAGATAACTATTTAGTACTGAATGTTAAGAAAACCAAAGAAATGATAATAGATTTTAGGAAAAAGCTTACAAATGCATCAGATCCCATCAGTATTAATGGAGAACCTGTGGAACGGGTAAAAGAATATAAATATCTTGGGATTGTGATTGACGATGAACTCAAAGGCAATGCAAATACAAATCTAGTCATTAAAAAGTGCAACCAAAGACTTCATTTTATCAGAATTTTAAATAACGTTCATGTAGACAAGAAAATAATCAGCTTGTTTTATAAATCCACCTTGAGTCAATTTTGAATTTTTCTGTCACTACCTGGTACAAAAAGCTAACTGTATCAGACAAAAATAAGCTAAACAAAATAGTCAAAAAGGCTAAAAAGTTAGGGGCAACAGTAACATTCATAGACAATCTATATCAAGAGGCAGCATTAAAACAAGTTCGGAAAATAATGCAGGACCAAACTCATCCTCTTAATAACTGTTATATGTTTTTAAGGTCAGGACGAAGGCTGGCACTGCCATTGATAAAAACGGAGCGGTACAAGAAAACTTTTGTCCCCAGCAGTATTGTGATTTTTAACCATTTTTACTCATAGAAACTCTTTTAATGCTTTTTTGTGACACACTTTTATTTATATATAGTACTTCTGGAGCCTGTTTTTTTGCCAAAAAGAATTTCACATGTATGCATATATGTATAACAATGTGACCAATAAATTATCTTATCTTATCTTATCTTAACCCCTTGGTCACAAATGCGCACGCGCGCATACACACACACACACACACACACACACACACACACACACACAGAGGTTAACCTATGAATAATATCACTGATGCAGCTGTGTGTGTGTGTGTGTGTGTGTGCGCGAGCATCTGTGACCACGGCGGGGCTGGCGCGCCCCACTGCTGGCGCGGCGGCGGTCCTCACGTCCTCACGTGAGACTCCAAGCTCCTGGATGGTGCTTCTATGCTGAATGAAGCCATTGACCCCTGGGTCGAATTTGCCCATCTTGTACAACAAATGGTTGAGGAGGATTCGCTGCATCACCTTGAACATCGTCAGGGTGAGGCTGATTGGTCTGTATCTATCGGGCTCCTGCGTATTCGGGATGGGAATGATGTTTGCAGCCTTCCATTCCTCAGGGATTACGCTCTGCGCGGGTGACATATTGAAAGAGAGAGAGAGAGAGAGAGAGAGAGAGAGAGAGAGAGAGAGAGAGAGAGAGAGAGAGAGAGAGAGAGAGAGAGAGAGAGCACCTCCATTACCTGAGGGCTTACGCCTCTGTGCTGTCAAAATATTTCGTCGTTTTTCAGCTTTTTTAGTGCATTTTTTTATACCACGTTAGAGTTTCACCAGTACTTAATACTGTTGGGTTTAGGAAGGGGGATAAAAAACCCAGGGAGGAGTTAGGATTCTTTTAATCTCTAACGTTTCGGCTGAATAGCCATCCTCAGAGAGACTGATTTACTTTTCTTTCTTTTCTTTTGAGGGGATAGAAAGTTTGGGTGAAACTAGGGGGGGGGGGGGGGTAGAGTTGAGAGTTGGAGGGAATAATAGGTTGGATGAAAGTGAAGTACAGATAAAGAATGAAAGGTGGCGGGCGATACGCCTTGCTGTTCTTATTAATTGTACTCCTTGACGCAGTGCAAGGTGTGTCTATTGATTAGGGACAAGTGTCAGTGTGTAGATATATATATGTTTTAGTTTTACTGGTTGTTTGGTGAGTGCGTGTGTGTTTTGTGTGCGTGTGCATGTGTGTGCGTGGGTGTATTTATGTGTGTGTGCGTGAGTTTATTTTGTTTTTGCTTCCCTCTTTCTTCTTCTCTTTTCCCTGTTTATGTGTAAAGTGGTTGTGGAACCTCTCGTTCAAGAGCTTTTGCCGTTTTCTTGAACCATGTGTGTTCCGAGTTGTTGTTGTGGTTTTCTGTTATTGTTTGTATGTATGTGTTGTCTTGTAGTATATGTTGAAGTGTGTATTTTGTCTTCTGTGCTCGTTCGTGTAATATAATGTTTATTGGTTTCAGATTGCTTAATTGATGCAGGTCTAAAGTAGTTTTTCTGTATGGGTATTTTTCATTGTATGCGAATCTTAAGGCTTGGTTCTGGATTTTCTGTAGTTTGCTAATTGCATGTTTTGAAAGTGTAGCCAGAGGATAATCTGGGTATATTAGCATTGGAATTATGCAGGCTTTAATCAAATGTAGTTTAATGTTAGTGGTTAGTTTATGAAATCTTTTTAGAGTGTATAGTGCATGTTTGGCCTTTGCTATATTGTTAGTGATTTGTCGAGTGTATCCTTTGTTGTGAATTGTTAAACCAAGAATGTTTGCTTTGCTGGAGTATGGTATTATATGATTGTTAACATTTATAGGTTCTGTTTTTATTATAGATACTGGAAAAATGTTGAATTTATTTATATTAGTTTTAATTTTCCATTTGTTCTCGTATTGGTTTATTTTTGAGATTTCTGCTTGTACTTTGCGTGCTAAGAATTTCCTGCTTTTTCCTGGTTGTGATATGATTTGTGTGATGTCGTCTGCATAGGCTATGTATGTGCATTGTGGGCCTGGCAATGGTATATCGGAGGTGTAAATGGAGAAAAGGGTTGGCGATAAATTACTTCCCTGTGGTACTCCGCTAAGCAATGGTATGGGTGGGCCTGTGTGTGTTTTAATTGTTATCCTTGCAGTTCTGCTGTCCAGGAAGCTGCTTAGTAATTTTATGTAATTGTCCGGTAAGTTTATTGTTGTGAGTTTGTATTTGAGACCTTGGTGCCAGACTTTATCAAATGCTTTAGATATGTCACGAGTAACAATTGTGGTTATTTTATTTGTTGTAAGTGCATTGGCCAGTAGTTCGGTGAGGGTTGCTATGGCAGTGTTTGTAGATTTGTTTTGTCTAAAACCATGCTGCGATGCTGGAATGAGTGTGTGTGTTTCTAGGTGGGTGCGTAGTCTTTGGTTGATTATTTTTTCGAATATTTTTCCTTGGACTTCCAGTAAGGAGATAGGCCTGTAATTGTTGGGGTCTGTGGGTTGTTTATTGGCTTTTGGGATAAGTTTCAGCTTTGCATGTTTGAAGTTTTCTGGGAAGTAGCCCATGGATAATGCTATATTGAAAAGTTTGGTTAAGATTACGGTTGATTCTGGAGATAGGTTTTGTAGTATTGTTTTGTTTATCTTTGATTCACCTGGAGTGTTATTTTTAAGAGTTTTTATTATATGTTTTGTTGTGTCTGTTGTTATTTTGTATAAGAGTGGGTGGTTGTCATTGAGTTTGTCTGGGTCACCGTGTGGGTGTGGTGTGAATAACTCGATGTTCGTGTCAAGAAATTGAGTCACGATATTGTCTGTGTGTTGATCGAATTCTGCCTTTTCTTGTTGCGATATCTGAAAATTTTTGCTCCATATGTTTCTAAAAATTTGTTCTTGTCGTTCAGTGTTATATATTTTTTCGTTGTCGTGGATTATGTAATTCTCTAAGTTGTTAGGATTGCCTTTCAGTCTTTTAATCTGCGACCAGAACTTCTTGGCATCTTTATGTCTGTCTACCAGTGTTTTTATTTCGTCTTCCCAATGCTTGTTTTGTATATGTTTACATTCTTTTATAATGGCATGTTTTATTCTTTTTAGTGTTGCGTATTTTAAAGGACTCCATCCTGAAATATTGCTTTCAGTTGTAATGTTCTCTGCATAGTATGTGAGACTTTTGATGGTGTGATTTGTTAATGCTTTTTGTTGTGTTATTGTTCTTTTCAGCGGTATGTGTGTCTTCATTGCGTCTGTTATAGTGTTGGTCCATTGTTGTAAGGATGTATTTAACTGTTGTGTTGTCATGTAGGGGTTTGTGTTTATGTTTTTGTGTGCGTCTTCAGTATCTCGGGTGAACATTTCCCAGTTCGCTGCGTTGTAGTTTGGTATTGGGGCAGTGGTTGTTTTTATTGCGTGTGTGGTTATTTTTATTAGTATTGGTATATGGTCTGAGGATGTGGTTGGACCCGGTTTTATTTCCATATTGTGGTATGTTTTGTTGTTGGTAAGAATGATATCTGGTGTTGATGTGTTGTTACTACTAAAGAATGTGTGAAAGTGTGGGCCTTGGTAGTTTAGTTTTTTGTTGTCAATTAATTTTTTTATTGCTTTTCCTACATTGTTGCAATCATTGTAATTTAGCACTGTATGTCTGGCGTTTAGGTCACCAATGATGTAGGTTGGTGCATTTTGTGTGGCTAATCTATGAAAGTCTGTAAATGGGAGGTAGGGTCTGCGTGGTGGTAAGTATGTTGTGGCGATGTTGATCGGGCCAGTAATGGTGGATATAGTTACTTGAAGTACATCTGTATCGAAGTCATCTGTAATTCTATGTTGTATATTTGTTTTAACTAATATTGCAGAGCCATCGTGTAGGGTGTTCTGACTGTTGATTTTGTATGTGTTGTATCCAAATACTTTGATAGTTTCTGTGTCTTTAACTCCGGTGCTATTTAATAGTATGATGTCAGGATTTTGTTGTAAATATGTGTTAGAGAGTAGGAATTTGTTTGTGTTCCAAGTGTGTACATTATGTTGTATTATTGTTATTGTGTCCATGTTAAGTGTTGTGTTTTGTCTGTGGTGAGTTGTGTTGTGTTAGTGTTTTGTTTTAGCATTGTTCTGTGGTAACGGTTCTAGTTGCTGTATTAGCTTTAATTAGATGAGTGTCTGTGTCTGTTCTTATAGGTCTTTGTGGCTTTGTTTGGAGGTGGGGTGAGTTCTTGGAGAAGGCCGTTACGTATCTTATTAAATTGTGTGTCGTCTGTGGTGCACCAGCAGTTAGTGAGGTCTATGTCATTGTTAAGTATGTATAGCAATATTTCCTCTTCTGTGTATGTGGGGTTGCGGTATCGGAATTTGTAGAGGCCATTGTCTATTCCTACTTTTAGTCTGTGTAGTGAGAATGTTTGTTCTTTTGGCCAACCTTCGCTTTTCTTCGTTATTATTTGCAGGCCAATTGCTTCTCCGGATATTTTCTCCAGTGGTGGCATTTCTTTTTGTGAGATGTCTTCCTGTTCTGTGTGTTCTGTGTGTTGTGGTGGGTTAGTGTTGTCTTGTGTTGTGTTGTTGCTGGTATTCTGTGTGTTTTCATTTGGTGTAGGTGTTTGATTATCTTTCGTAAGATCCAAGATTTTCTGTGAAGGAGGGTTGTCTGGCAGGTTTACTGGGGGGAGATTATTGAGCTTGAGTGCTCTGTTAAATTCACTATTATATGATCCAGGGTTTATTGCATTAATTAGGTGAGCATGCATCATGCATGCTATCATTTGTGTAGCTGTTTGTTTTTCTATTACAGGGAAAGAGCTTGATATGTTGGTTGGAGCTATGTTTGTGTTACTTGTAGTTACGTTGCTGTATGTTTTGGTGTTAGTGTTCTTTTTGAGCTGTCGTTTTTCTTCAATGGCTTTCTTTCTCATAGGACATTTGTTGGCCAGTGTCCTATGTTCACCCTTGCAATTTACACATTTTTTGTTTGCACCTGCATTACAGTCTCTCCATGTGTGGTCAGGTGAGCTGCATTCTGAACAAATTTTGAAAGTTTGGGATTTGGGGCATTTTGGTGTGGTGTGGTCCTCGATGGCGTAACATTTGAGGCATGTGAGAAGTGGGACGTATTCTTCAATTTTGATTGCGTGTGGTGGTATACTCATATGGAATCCTAAGATGCCATTATCTGTGGCCTTCTTTGCTGCTATGGCTTCCTTGAAAGTGATCTTCATTATTTTGGTTCGAGGGATCTTGAAAATCGAGTCAATTCCTTCTTTCATCCATTGGTTTTTTGCTAGTAGCTCTTCTTCAATTTCTTTCTCGGTATGGTGGAAGATAAAGTCATCAGTGTTGAATGTAAGTACAGTCCTTTTTGCTTTTAGCTCTGGAGGAAGGACTGCTTGGAAGTTGTTTTTCTTAAGTTCTTGGAAAACTTTTTCTTGAAAGATTTTGTCGATTTCTTCGTCGCTGCGAGTGAGTACGATGAAGCCATCTTGAGCATTGATGATCCTGGTGGCATATATTATGTTCTCAGACAGAGTTCTTAGTAGTAGTAGTCTTCGTTCTTGGCTGGTGTCTGGGTGCTTTATCTTCACTCTAGGCATTTTTTCAAGTTGGCGTCATAAAAGAAATCCTACAAGGGGCCAAGGCCCGACATACAACACAACTATGGATAGTGAATTAGAAGATGCCTGCCTATGCAAAGCAGTTTGATGGCCCAGTTCCTAAAAACTGTCGGGACCACCCTGCTGTGCTCCTAACCCTACCAGAGTTTTGTCCAACCCTTCTGCTGTGCTTAAGGCAGCCCTCTAAGGGCCCCCCTCGTGCAAGCCTCGGGGTTCACCTTCACACAACAGGGGACTCTAAGGACGAAAAAAGAAAAGATATAGTGGGAGAGATAGGTGCCTGGGCGGGACTCAGCAATGGAGTCCCCGGTACACAGGACTTATGAGGTTCCCAAAGAGGGAGCCTCACTGTTGTGCTAAGCGTGCACTTCCTCCAATAGTAAGTCCACAAATTCTGCAGTCTCAGAAGAACGTATCCAGTCCCAGGATCACAGCCGCGAAGGTGCCGGTGCTCAGGAACTAGTAGAGGCTTCTGTGGTATCTTCTCGGCCTGGCCTTGCCAGTCAGCACAGTCGCTAAGGTACCGGTGCTTCCTAGTTCGGCGAGGAGAGGCAGGTGTGGTGGCATAAATGGAGAGTACAGCACTTTCGCTCAGCGGCCAGAACGGGCGAGCTACGGTGTCGAGTGTGCCAAGTCAAGCCAAGTGTGAAGTGTGTGTGTGCCATGTACCTCACCTAATTTTATTTTCCTAGTCAGGTGACATTATCCGTCTACGTGACGAGCCTTTACTGGGGATTTTCCTTGTACCTGACCACTAGTACCACTAGGACCACTTGTACCACTAGAGACTGATAACTTTGTAAGAATAATGGGTAGAGGCTCAACATGGCTTAGGTATGTTGATGATGTGCTAGTTATAGTCCCAAAGGGCACGAATATAAATAATAAGTTAACATTGCTTAACAAAGTCATAAGGATATCCAATTTACGGTGGAAGAGGAACAAGACAATAGATTACCTTTCCTAGATACGGTAATCTGGAGGGAAGGAGGAGTCAGTTTTTCTGTTTACAGAAAACCCACCAATAAGGACGATTTCATTCACTAGCTTTCAGCCCACAGCATGAGGGTCAAATCTGGTGTGATTATTGGTTTTTACTTAAGAGCGTTCAGAATTTGCAGCAACAACTTCCTAGAACAAGAAATACGATATATCATATCAACTTTCAAAAAGCTGGGTTATCCTGAAGGGCTCCTTGTTAGGCTTAAGAATAAGGCAAAGAAAATAACAAGTGAAAACAAAGAGAATAAAGATCCCTGTACAACCAGCGAAAGAGAGAGGTATATATGTGTACCAAATTCGGACAAGGCTTCCATAATTAATAAATATTTGTCTAAAACAGGATTAAAAATAGCAACATTAGCGGGAGAGAAAAATTGGTGAGCTAACGAGGACTAAAAAGACCGGATTTGTTAATAATAACAGCGTAGTGTACAGCATACCATACAAAGGTTGTACAAAGCAATACATAGGAGAAACAGGCAGGGGACTTAAAACAAGAATAACAGAGCATAGGAGAGATGTTTTAAAACACAACACATCAAACTCCTTTGTATTGCACATAGAGAAATGTAAACACCTACCAAAATGGGAAGAGGCTAAAGAAATTAAAGTTGGATTGAAGAAAAGAATGAGAAAAGCTATAGAGGCAGCCCTCATAGCAACTAGGGAAGTCATCAACCACAGAGAAGGTTTAATCAGGTGGGCGGGTAATTCCGTCAGATTGGCCCTCAGGTCAGGTACAAGGAAAATCCCCAGTAAAGGCTCGTCACGTAGACGGATAATGCCACCTGACTAGGAAAATAAAATTAGGTGAGGTACACGCCAGGATGGCAATACTCTGTACGAATGTCAAATGAGAAAATTTTGTATGTTGTTATAAATAGTGTGTTTTCACTCATGTAAATCAGTCTCTCTGAGGATGGCTATTCAGCCGAAACGTTAGAGATTAAAAGAATCCTAACTCCTCCTGGGTTTCTTATCCCCTTCCTAAACCCAACTACTTGTCAACATGAACAATTCACTTAATACTGTGCTAATCTCTCCGTCCTCTCCTTTCAGCCTGTGAAGCCACTCCTCCTCCCCAGTTATGACTATTACTGCTGTCACCAGCTGCCTTCCCTGAGCCTCGTGCCTGCCACACTTCACCCTCATGTGCTCACTTGTCTCCTTCACTGCCCCAACAGCCAGCAGCTCAGTTCCCCCTCCTCCCTCTTCCTGCCACTGACCTGCTGCGTGCCAGTTGTTTCCTACTATATTTGTAATACTTCTCAAGTGTCCCGCGTGCCGCTCTATCCTCTCCGACTTGTGTCTTTTCTTGTACCATTTCAGAGATTATTTTTCTTTCCATACCTGCTCTACACCTCTCCCATTCACTGGCATCAAGCTTCCTAGTAGTTCCTTAACTCTCTGTTTATTCCAGTGTAAATATAAATAAATAAATAAATAAATAAATAAATAAATAAATATATATATATAATATATATATATATAATATATATATATATATATATATATATATATATATATATATATATATATATATATATATATATATATATATATATATATATATATATACTATATATATATATATATATAAAATTTATTTATTTATTTACTTTTATACTCATTCACACACACACACACACACACACACACACACAGAGAGAGAGAGAGAGAGAGAGAGAGAGAGAGAGAGAGAGAGAGAGAGAGAGAGAGAGAGAGAGGAGAGAGAGAGAGAGAGAGTCTTCATCGTTTTGTGGCCTGTTCTGTTTTCCTCGCTTCTTAGTCATTCACTCCTTGCTTCCGTTTTCTTTTGCACTGCTTCCTTTTCTCTTTTGCAATGGTTCCACAAACCTGTTTCCACACCTTCGTATTATAAGCCTTGTAACACTTTTCATCACTTCACCATTATGTGTTGAATGGCCTCCAGCACT
>NC_087179.1:9201879-9214379 GCF_035594125.1 Scylla paramamosain | reverse complement strand
AAGGGGATGGAAAACTTCATTGCGAACAATTTTAATATGTTGCGTGAAATAGTCAGAGAGTGGAGCAGAGGGAGGAACAAGCCCTAAATCTTCCAAGGTAAAGTTTTTAGCTAAGGTTTGAGCGAAGAGTTCAGCTTTAGAGAAAGATATCACTGGTGCCATCTGGTTGAAATAAAGGAGGGAAAGAAGAAGAAGCAAAGTTATTGGAGATGGATTTGGATAGGTGCCAGAAGTCACGAGGGGAGTTAGATCTTGAAAGACTTTGACAACTTCTATTAATGAAGGAGTTTTTGGCTAGTTGGAGAACAGACTTGGCATGGTTCCAGGAAGAAATATAAAGCGCATGAGATTCTGGTAATGGAAGGCTGAAGTACCTTTTGTGGGCCACCTCTCTATCATGTATAGCACGAGAACAGGCTGTGTTTAACTAAGGTTTGGAAGGTTTAGGTCGAGAAAAAGAGTGAGGAATGTATGCCTCCATGCTAGACACTATCACCTCTGTTATGTCCTTGGCACACAGAAACGGGTCTTTGACACGGAAGCAGTAGTCATTCTAAGGAAAATCAGCAAAATACCTCCTCAGGTCCCTCCAATTAGCAGAGGTAAAATACCATAGGCTCCTCCGCTTTGGGGATCCTGAGGAGGGATTGGAGTGATAGGACAAGATACAGATATGAGATTGTGATCGGAGGAACCTAAGGGAGAAGGTAGGGTAAAAGAATGAGGAGCAGGATTAGAGGTTAGGAAAAGGTCAAGAATGTTGGGTGTATCTCCAAGACGGTCAGGAATATGAGTAGGGTGTTGCACCAATTGCTTTAGGTCGTGGAGGATAGTAAAGATAAAAACTAGTTCACCAAGGTGGTCACTGAAGGGAGAGGAAAGTCAAAGCTGGTGGTAAACATTGAGGTCTCCAAGAATGGAGATCTCTGCAAAAGGGAAGAAAGTTAGAATGTGCTCCACTTTGGGAGTTAAGTAGTCAAAGAATTTCTTATAGTCAGAGGAATTAGGTGAGAGGTATACAACACATATAAATTTAGTTTGAGAGTGACCCTGTAGTTGCAGCCAGATGGTGGAAAACTCGGAAGAGTCAAGAGCGTGTGTGCGAGAGCAGGTTAAGTCGTTGCGCACATCCAGCTTTGGATTGAAAATGAAGATAGAGAAAGTAGGAGGGAACAGAAAAGGGGCTACTCTCAGTTGCCTCAGACACTTGTGTTTCAGTGAGGGAAAGATGAGGTTTATCAGAGGAGAGGTTGTGTTCTACAGATTGAAAATTAGATCTAAGACTGCGAATGTCGCAGAAGTTAATGAAGAAAAAGTTGAGGGGGGATGTGAAGACACTTAGGGCTGATACCAAAAGATCAGTCTGACCTGGGGACATTTGTGGTCCCCTCCCCAGATGGGGACTCCGAGGTTGGTGTAGGGGTCGCCATGATAATTTTGAATTTTGAGTGAAGTGTGTGTGTATATTTATGTGCTTATAGTTTTGTGTGAAGGAAGAGAGTTGTCTTTGACGCAGCTTTGATGTCATCAGTCCTATATAGTAGCAAACCTTGGCTCATGGCACATTAAATCAGTTACAAAATTGTACGACTGGTGCATCAAGGAGCTCTTAGGGGTCAGAATAATTATGTGTAATGATTTGCGCTATGTGGAAAAAGGTTTCCCCATTTTAAAACGGCTAAGAGAAAATAAGCAGTACAATTTTTTTTGTTAAGGTGTGGCAAGAAGGACGTGAGATAAAAAACGACTCCCTTGCTCACACAATACAATTAGTAATAGTTAGTAACACACGAACTGACAGACTTTTAAACTATTTTATATGGAGCGAACCCGTAAACGTGGACCAAGACAGACAAGCCTTATTGCAGAAATTGTTAATAGTGAATCCTCGAGACGTATAACTTACCGAAACACGAATCCAGGATTCACAATGCACCAAAGGAAGCAACCAGTGAACGAAATAGATAGGAAAGCTTTTACTTGGTTTCGTGTACGCAGGCACAATCAGCGTGCGAGACTGGGAGATGGAATAGGAAGGGTCGAGGCCGCTTACCACCCGAAAGAAAGATGTGTTCGTGCGGGTCGGTACAAAACGAGAGACAATGTTGTATAATTCTTCCCCAGGACACGGCAATTACGTGATATGGATGGCTTCAACAGCATTACTAATTTCTTCTCAAACCTTTTCGGTATAAATATGACGTGTTAAAATCATCTTTGACGTATTAACTATATGTGATGATGCAATGTTCTAAAAATGACCAATTTTTGCTGTGTTAACCCGCTTTCTTAGGCCTGTCAGATTTTTAGTTCATTTATGTTTTAATGTATGTTGATTATATTCGTGTTCACTTCGTTTTCGTGGGTGTGCCACTTACTTTATTTTCGGTTTTGTGTGTTTCAGCTTGCATGTGTATTGTATTTATCGGTTGGAGACTTTACGTGCTGTACATTTGTTTTAAGTTCGACTTTTAATCATGTCAGTGTATTAACGGATTTTCTGCGTTTTATTTCATGGCAGTCTTGTGTTCCCTTATGTTGGTTTAAGTTGTCTTTTTATTTTCATTTTCTATAGACGTTTTATGCCCACTTGTATTGTGTTTTTTGCAAGCAAGCCACTGTTTTGTAGTTGATGTCCCTTGAATGAATTTAACCTTTCTCTCATGCTTCCTTTAGTTCCTGTAGAGAAATTTTTTTTTTTTTAATGTTTTACCCTCAAGTCAAAATTAGATTTTTTTTTTTTTTTTTTTATGTAGGAGGGACACTGACCAAGGGCAACAAAAATCCGATAAAAAAGAATGCCCACTGAAATACCAGTCCAATAAAAAGGGTCCAGAGCGGTAGTCAAAAATTGAAGGATAAGTGTCTTGAAACCTCCCTCTTGAAGGAATTCAAGTCATAGGATAGGAAGGTGGAAATACAGAAGCAAGCAGGGAGTTCCAGAGTTTACCAGAGAAAGGGATGAATGATTGAGAATACTGGTTAACTCTTGCGTTAGAGAGAAGGACAGAATAGGGGTGAGAGAAAGAAGAAAGTCTTGTGCAGCGAGGCCGCGGGAGGAGGGGAGGCATGCAGTTAGCAAGATCAGAAGAGCAGTTAGCATGAAAATAGCGGTAGAGGACAGCTAGATATGCAACATTGCGGCGGTGAGAGAGAGGCTGAAGACAATGAGTTAGAGGAGAGGAGTTGATGAGATGAAAAGGTTTTGATTCCACCCTGTCTAGAAGAGCAGTATCAGTGAAACCCCCCCCAGACATGTGAAGCATACTCCATACATGGACGGATAAGGTCCTTGTATAGAGTTAGCAGCTAGTGGGGTGAGAAAAACTGGCGGAGACGTCTCAGAACACCTAACTTCATAGAAGTTGTTTTTAGCTAGAGATGAGATGTGAAGTTTCTAGTTCAGATTATAAGTAAAGGACAGACCGAGGATGTTCAGTGTAGAAGAGGGGGACAGTTGAGTGTCATTGAAGAAGAGGGGATAGTTGTCTGGAAGGTTGTGTCGAGTTGATAGATGGAGGAATTGAGTTTTTGAGGTATTGAACAATGCCAAGTTTGCTCTGCCCGAATCAGAAATTTTAGAAAGATCAGAACTCAAGCGCTCTGTGGCTTCCCTGCGTGAAATGTTTACCTCCTGAAGAGTTAGACGTCTATGAAAAGACGTGGAAAAGTGCAGGGTGGTATCATCAGCGTAGGAGTGGAGAGGACAAGAAGTTTGGTTTAGAAGATCATTAATGGATAATAAGAAGAGAGTGTGTGACAGGACAGAACCCTGAGGAACCACTGTTAATAGATTTAGGAGAAGAACAGTGACCGTCTACCACAGCAGTAATAGAACGGTCAGAAAGGAAACTTGAGATGAAGTTACAGAGAGAAGAATAGAAGCCGTAGGAGGGTAGTTTGGAAATCAAAGCTTTATGTCAGACTCTATCAAAAGCTTTTGATATGTCCAAGGCAATAGCAAAAGTTTCACCAAAATCTCTAAAAGAGGATGACCAAGACTCAGTAAGGAAAGCCAGAAGATTACCAGAAGAGCGGACTTGACGGAACCCATACTGGCGATCAGATAGAAGGTTGTCAAGTGATAGATGTTTAAGAATCTTCCTGTTGAGGATAGATTCAAAAACTTTAGATAGGCAGGAAGTTAAAGCAATAGGACGGTAGTTTGAGGGATTAGAACGGTCACCCTTTTTAGGAACAGGCTGAATGTAGGCAAACTTCCAGCAAGCAGGAAAGGTAGATGTTGACAGACAAAGCTGAAAGAGTTTGACTAGGCAAGGTGCAAACACGGAGGCACAGTTTCGGAGAATAGTAGAAGGGACCCCATCAGGTTCATAAGCCTTCCGAGGGTTTAGGCCAGCAAGGGCATGGAAAACATCATTGCGAAGAATTTTAATATGGTAGCATGAAGTAGTCAGAGGGTGGAGGAGAGAGAGGAACAAGTCCAAAAACTTCCAAGGTAGAGTTTTTAGCAAAGGTTTGAGCGAAGAGTTCAGCTTTAGAAATAGATGTGATAGCAGTGGTGCCATCTGGTTGAAATAAAGGAGGAAAAGAAGGAAAGTTATTGGAGATATTTTTGGCTAAATGCCAGAAGTCACGAGGGGAGTTAGATCTTGAAAGGTTTTGACACTTTCTGTTAATTAATGAAGGAGTTCTTGGCTAGTTGGAGAACAGACTTAGAAGAATATTATTTAAACTACAGTATCGTTACGTTATATTTTCATTGTATCTTACACGACTAATTATCCATTTGTGGCTGTGGTCAGTAAACCTAATCGAATTGAATTGAGTGTGTGTGTGTGTGTGTGTGTGTGTGTGTGTGTGTGTGTGTGTGTGTGTGTGTGTGTGTGTGTGTGTGTGTGTGTGTGTGTGTGTGTGTGTGTGTGTGTGAGGGGGCTTGTTTTGTATCCACTTACGTATTTATATCTGTATTGCTGGTATTCCCTCTAACTTTTGTCTTCTCTCTCTCTCTCTCTCTCTCTCTCTCTCTCTCTCTCTCCTCAATAGGGTGGTGTCTAGCACTTTTCATGTTGCTGTGTCGCTGGACAAGCGCCACGACAACTCTTCATGAAGGTGAGTGAAACACTGCCTGAGTTGTGTTCTGGCAGGGGAAGGCGGAAAGTACGCCTGATCTTGGCCTGATTTGAAGAGGCGTGAGGATTTGTGGAACTGGAAAACTGGTGACAGTGCTGGAGGAGAGGTGGGAGGAAGAGCAGGAGAAAGAGGAGAATTGTAGGGTGGAAGAGAGGGAAGGAGAGAAGTGTGTAATTTTGCAACAAAGAATGAGAGAGAAATTATCAAAGAGAGAGAGAGAGAGAGAGAGAGAGAGAGAGAGAGAGAGAGAGAGAGAGAGAGAGAGAGAGAGAGAGAGAGAGAGAGAGAGAGAGAGAGAGAGAGCAAATATATACTACTATCACCACTACTACCCTACTGCTACTACATCTGCTACTACTACAGCTGCTGCTAAGACTACTACTACTACTACTACTACTACTACTACTACTACTACTACTACTACTACTACTACTGCTACTACTACTACTACTACTACTGCTACTGGTACTACTACTATTACTACTATTACTACTACTACTTTTTTTTTTTTTTCTACATAATTTAATATAATACCTCCACCCCATGTTTATTGATGTGTCAATTAGGGGCTCCATTACTTGGAGGTCATTAGCCCCAGCTCCCGCTAATGACTGTGGCATCCAACCATATCTAATACTCTATAATATAAACATTAGTTGTTAACTATAAATTCATTCTACCTCTACTCTATCTACTCTTATGCCACTCTCCACCACTGTAGCCTCGCAGTCGAGGCCTCCTAAGTCTGCAGGTATGGGAGTGGAATGCCTTGTCCCCCTGAGACACAGGAGGGCAGATCTGAGGAGGGAGAATGAGAGACGGCACCTCATCCATGCGACGACATGGCTCCTTGGCTGGTGCTTCTTTTCTGCCATTAGGTCGGCTAGTCTTGAGTAGAAGCACTGAGCCTTGGAGCCCATCCCGCCAGATGTGGTGAAGACCAGAGGTGTGAAGCTGCCCTGGTCAACGTGTTGGATTCTCTCCCCATACGCTCGGATCCATGAATGCTTTCTGTCCCCTTGTCCAGAACCCTCGTGCACTGACGTCGACTCGAGCCTCGTTGGTGGTGTTGGCTGTTCTGTAGCGCAGGTGCTCGCCGTCTAGCGGCAGGAGGGTCGGTTCAGTGGAGACATCGTGGCACACCTCCCTGAGCATGCTGGCGGTCAGATCTCTCACCTCATCGTGCCTGATACATACGAATCCCCCCTTTTTGCACGTCATGGTGTGGTTGACGTCATTGGAGGAGCCACACACACAAGTACTGGGGAGTCCTTCCATCGGCCAGCCGTACCTCAGAGCAATGGCGTCGACAAATTCTTGTTTGTTGAGGCTGAAGCCCTTCGCTCTGATGGGCAGTGACGTTAGCCAGTTAGAGGCTCCCGTTTCCTGTGCAGTGAGGATTTTTCTCACTGTGGTTGCAGGCAGGATGTTTATCAGGTCTTCGAGACAGTTTCGTTGATGTTGTTGCCTATCTCTAGATATAATTCGTCCTTGCTCAGTGACTGCACTTTGGGCTATTTCACCATGTGCGTCCTGAGCAATGATCTTCTCTGTGAGGGACCTGGTGAGCTTGAGGGAGTTGAGGTTCTCCACAGTCGCCAACTTCTCAGGGGAGGTGATTCCCATCCCGCCCAGTCTTGGTGGAAGTTCGAGCAGCGCCCTTTCCCCATCTCCGATGGTGTGGTATCTCAGTAACGCTGGGAGGAAGGTGTTCCTTATCGAGACCTCCAGTGGTGCAAGGAGAGGGCTGATGCCTGGGATGGTGCGCATGGCGAATCTCCATCGATGCTGCAAGCCGTGGGTGTAGGCAGAGTAGGCTGCATGAGGCTCAGTCCTGGCCATGTCAGACAGGACTTCCACCTCATGTATCCACTCCTTCACCTTTTCTCCTATGTACTCCTTCTTGAACTCCTCTGTTCCGATGACAGCACCCAGATGCCGTTGTCCATCCTTTGTTATTATAACTCCACTGCCACTGAAGCTATCCACTGCACTGTCATAGTGTTCAGGCTTTACAATAAGGACGGACTTAGCGGCATTGGGTGTGTACCCTATGATGGGACCATTGTCGTTCACTAAGCCCCACCATTTTTTCAAGTCTGTTATTTTGCCGGCCCCTGACAGGTCATCCGCGTACGCCACTTGCTTCACACTCGTTTTCTCATATGAGATAACTTGTTGCAGCACTGAAAGTCCGAGGGCGTACATCGCCATGGCCACTGGGTCACCTTGTGTTGTCCCTTCCATGGACTTTAACATCTTAACACTATTACCACTATTACTACATATGTACAAATCCGAGGGGTCACTATATGTGTTTTCTACATATTGTGCCAGAGAGGGACATTTTACTCGAATGTTGTGAAGCATTGTTTTTCTGTTAATAGTGTTGAAAGCGTTTTTGGCGTCCACTAATAACACCGCTTCACAATTGTCTTCACTGAACATTTCCCTCATAGCGTGGATGGCGGCTTCCCCTCCTGCCTGCTGTCCTGCACATACTTGCAGGTTCCCCGCTGCCCTCCTTACGTCGTCCTTGACCACCGTCATGACGCATTTACCCACGATGCGTCTTATCACCTCGCCGATGCCAATTGGTCTGCATCCCGGCTTTTTGTCCAGCGGAATTAATCGGCATGCTGTGAGAGCCTCGACGTGGTGACAATTTGTGGTGGCAAGCTTCCTCGCCAGTGCTGCCAGGGCGCCGCATAGGTCGTTAGCGGCGCTGCCACTGAGTGCGCCGCTCAACAGGCGACGCCACCCTCTAGCGTCTAGTCCTGAGGGACCAGCACTGCCGTGTGTCTGGAGAGACTTCTTCCAGATCATCTCTCCAGTTATCACCTCGTAGATGACATCATTGGGCTTGCGGAAAGGCCCCTGCATCCTGAGGCCCTCCTCGTCACTGGGGGGAGGATGTTTTTCCTTCAGCAGGTGGATGGTTTCCCTGGTGAGGGGCAACACTCCACCTGACTGCTGTTCATTAAGTGCCCGCAGAGCCCTGGACACCTGTCCTTGCCGCATATTGCCAGCGAAATTACGGGCTTTGTCTTCCTGCCTTTGTTGGTTTCCTGATGGTCTTGGCAGCCTCTTCTGGATGGCTCGGGCTTCCTCCAGGAGCTCATCCAGTTGGTTGTTCTGCCATAGACCCACTCTTCTTGCGACGGCTTTCACGTTTTCCGTCACCTTCGCATTTCTATGTGTCTTTTGAAAGAAGAGTTTTGGCAGTGTGAAGAATAATTTCATCGCATACGGTGCGAGGGGTGACTCTTGTAAGTAATTGTTGAGGAGGATGACCATCTCTTGTACAATTTTGTTGGTGGCTGCACACTTTGGTGGATCGAACAGATGACATGTCGACCACCCAACTAATTCTGTGTAAGTGTTGTTCACCCACATGGTTGTTTCTTTTTCTGTTAGTCCTTTCCAGACTAAGTTTCTCCTCCCGTTTGTATGTCTCGCGGCGTACACATTGTGTTGCGGTAGCGATGGGGCGTGTTGTGACGGTGTTGATGGCAGGGCAGCCTCCCCTCCCATCTCTGTCTCCATCGTTCGCTCTTGTTCCTCATCCTGCTGGGATTCCTGGCTGTCCCCTGGCTCCTCCTCCCTCTCACTGCCCTGGTGGTCACGTCCCAGGGGGTTTTGGCATCCATCTCCCTTTCTACAATTTATACACTTTTTGTTTTGTCTCACACATTGACAATTAACACATCTGTGTTCCTCTTTTGTACACTGACAACATCTTCTTTGTGCAGGTGGGTTAGACATTGTATTAATAACATGACATTATTAGACAGAGAGAGAGAGAGAGAGAGAGAGAGAGAGAGAGAGAGAGAGAGAGAGAGAGAGAGAGAGAGAGAGAGAGAGAGAGAGAAGTGAAGGAGGGAGGGGAGGGGAAGAGGTAGGAGGGAGGAGGGAGAGAGAAGGGAAGTAGGGGGAGAGGGAGGGTAAAGGGAGGAGTAGGAGGGAAGGGGAATAGGGGAAGGGAAAGTGACAACAGAGAGAGAGAGAGAGAGAGAGAGAGAGAGAGAGAGAGAGAGAGAGAGAGAGAGAGAGAGAGAGAAGTGAAGGAGGGAAGGAGGAAGGGTAGGGGAAGAGGTAGGAGGGAGGAGGGAGAGAGAAGGGAAGCCGGGGGGGAGGGAGGGGTAGGAGGGAGGGGAAATAGGGGAAGGGAAAGTGACAGAGTGACAACAGATAGAGAGAGAGAGAGAGAGAGAGAGAGAGAGAGAGAGAGAGAGAGAGAGAGAGAGAGAGAGAGAGAGAGAGAGAAGTATGAGGGAGGGGGGCGAGAGAGATAGGGAGGGAGAAGGGAAGGAAGGAGGGAGGGATGGTAGAGGGAGAGGTGGGAGGGAGGAGGAGTAGGGGTGGGGGAGTAGGGGAGGGGGAGGCGACAACAGAGAGAGAGAGAGAGAGAGAGAGAGAGAGAGAGAGAGAGAGAGAGAGAGAGAGAGAGAGAGAGAGAGAGAGAGAGGGGAAGGAGGGAGGGAGGGAGGGTAGAGGGAGGAGGAATAGGGGAGGGGAAAGTGATAGCAGAGAGAGAGAGAGAGAGAGAAAGAGATAGAGAGATGAGGGAAGGAGAGAGAGAGAGAGAGAGAGAGAGAGAGAGAGAGAGAGAGAGAGAGAGAGAGAGAGAGAGAGAGAGAGAGAGAGAGAGAGAGACATTTATGGTAAATATGGGACTTAGATATGTATTACAGGCACTTTACTCAGTATTCCCTACAATGTTTAGCGGCAGTAGTAGTGGCAACAGCCGTCTTAGGAGTACCGTTACAACAGTTAGAGTGATAGTATATTACTACTGAAAATTTAATGAAGATCTGTAATTTTGGGTACTCACGTGGTGTGCATGGCTCCAATAAAATTAAACAGAAAGATTTATACCTAGTATTATAACAGAGATATCAGTCTATAATATATAGTAAGATTTATATAGAAATATATGGAGTAGGTGGCACCTGTATCCCCGACGGAGAGTGGATGGGCAGCCGCGCGGGCTGCTCGGAGTTTGCCCTACGCGATCTGATAACCCTTCCGACCTAGTTCGACCCTTTCAACGGTCGCTCCGTGACGCTCACAATATCCACTGATTTCAGAATATGATGAATCAATATTTTTCACGTGATTTATACGAGTATTGACACTGATATTACACTGGGCCCACCCTCTCCACTTCACTCATCTCTGTGTCTTTTGTCACAAAATTTCACAAAATTTTAACCTTAAAAATACACCTTAATCACGGAGCCACACACCCACACGTCTTACCCCTACCAAGCCTCCTACTACTACTCAGACAACTACTACTACTACTACTACTACTACAACAACAACAACAACAACAACAACAACAACAACAGCAGCAGCAACAACAACAACAACAACAACAACAACAACAACAACAACAACAACAACAACAACAACAACAACAACAACAACAACAACAACAACAACAACAACAACAACAACAACAACAACAACAACAACAACAACAACAACAACAACAACAACAACAACAACAACAACAACAACAACAACAACAACAACAACAACAACAACAACAACAACAACAACAACAACAACAACAACAACAACAACAACAACAACAACAACTACTACTACTACTACTATCACCACTGCTATTACTACTACTGCTTCTATTACTACTACTGCTACTGCTACTACTGCTTTTGTTGTTGATGTTGTTGTTGTTGTTGTGTCTGCTGTTGTTGTTGTTGTTGTTGTTGTTGTTGTTGTTGTTGTTGTTGTTGCTGTTGCCTTTGTTGCTGCTGTTGCTACTATTGTTAATATTATTACAAGTACTAATGTTGCTACCACTATTACCACTACTACTGTTACTGATGCTGTTGTAACAACAGCAACAACAACAACAACAACAACAACAACAACAACAACAACAACAAGAACGACAACAACGTCAACAACAACAACAATAGCAACATCTATTACTACTACTACTACTACTATTACTACTACAGCAACAAGAACAACAAAAACAACAAGAACAACAACAACAACAACAACAGCAACTACTACTACTATTAGAACAAGAATAACAGTAACAACAACAACATCAACAGCAACACCAACAACACGTATTGCTACTACTACTACTACTACTACTACTACTACTACTACTACTACTACTACTACTACTACTACTACTACTACAGCAAAAAACAATAACAACAACAACAACAACAACAACAACAACAACAACAACAACAACAACAACAACAACGGATACTACTACTATTAGTACTACTACCACTACTACTACTACTACTACTACTACTACTACTACTACTACTACTACTATTACTACGACTACTACTACTTCTACTACAACATCTGCAAGAATTACTACTACTACTACTACTACTACTACTACTACTACTACTACTACTACTACTACTACTACTACTACTATTACTACTACTACTACTACTACTACTACTACTACTACTACTACTTCAACAGCAGCAAAAATAAAAACAACAGGAACAACAACAACAACAACAACAACAACAACAACAACAACAACAAAAATAACAACAACATTAATAGCAACTACTACTACTGCTACTACTACTACTACTACTACTACTACTACTACTACTACTACTACTACTACTACTACTACTACTACTACTACTTTTTTTTTTAATCTAATATAATACCTCCACCCCATGTTTATTGATGTGTCAATTAGGGGCTCCATTACTTGGAGGTCATTAGCCCCAGCTCCCGCTAATGACTGTGGCATCCAACCATATCTAATACTCTATAATATAAACATTAGTTGTTAACTATAAATTCATTCTACCTCTACTCTATCTACTCTTATGCCACTCTCCACCACTGTAGCCTCGCAGTCGAGGCCTCCTAAGTCTGCAGGTATGGGAGTGGAATGCCTTGTCCCCCTGAGACACAGGAGGGCAGATCTGAGGAGGGAGAATGAGAGACGGCACCTCATCCATGCGACGACATGGCTCCTTGGCTGGTGCTTCTTTTCTGCCATTAGGTCGGCTAGTCTTGAGTAGAAGCACTGAGCCTTGGAGCCCATCCCGCCAGATGTGGTGAAGACCAGAGGTGTGAAGCTGCCCTGGTCAACGTGTTTTTATTCTCTCCCCATACGCTCGGATCTTCTCCTGCTCATTCTTGCGGTGGGCGGCCTGCAGGGAGAGTTCGTGGTGACAGGCGGCCATCGGGTCAAAGATCCGTATGTCCATGAATGCTTTCTGTCCCCTTGTCCAGAACCCTCGTGCACTGACGTCGACTCGAGCCTCGTTGGTGGTGTTGGCTGTTCTGTAGCGCAGGTGCTCGCCGTCTAGCGGCAGGAGGGTCGGTTCAGTGGAGACATCGTGGCACACCTCCCTGAGCATGCTGGC
>NC_087179.1:9174379-9196879 GCF_035594125.1 Scylla paramamosain | reverse complement strand
TTTTGCAAAGGTCTTTACCTGACATGAAAACCAACAGTTACACAAACTGTATTGAAATAAAGCAAAAATGTAAATTCATTGTTCAAAACACAAAAGCAAAGTTTTAGGATCAAAGTAACTTTTTTCTATTTTGTTTGGATGGAAATAACTGGAAAATTATGGTTTGGGGCCAAGGACAAGACTAAAGTGAAATTTTGTTGCATAGTGATAATATCTCCGGGCATTACCTTCAGCAACTCTCATTTAACTTTCCATCAAATCAGTTCACAGTAGTATCCTTATTTCATGTCAGAGCAATGCAATATCAATAGATTACACACAAATACACTTAAAAATCAACCACAGAATCCTAGAATCCAGACATCCTAACAATAAGAAATATCCTACATATAACTCATTCTTTTCACCTTCAAGGGGTGATAATTACTGAGACTGCATCACCCAAACTTTTAAGCTCCACTGAGGAGGACTAGGACGTGCTTATCCATGTCGCCTCAGATTTTTTTTTCACGTCTGGGATGTCTGGAACCTCTCTGCTCTCTGCTCTCTCTGTCTGTTGTCTGCCACCCGAATTCTACCTCAGTTACATGACATGATATACCCAGTTCTGTGTTATATTTCTCCCTCAAAAAGCTATCTCTATGGTAAGATTGAAAGTCCCATACATTTCACATATTATACATCCAATGATACTCTTCATACACATGACCCGGCCATAGGCGTGGCGATATATGTAATTTTGCCCAGTCAGGGAATAAGGACGGAGTTTGGATAAGGGCGAAGTAAGAAGTTGGAGGGTGATTTAAGCGAGGTAAGTTCCCACGGTTCACCTTGCTTTTCCTCTCGTCCGCACTCAGTGTCGCCTCGCCGCTGCGCTTGCCTTTACTTGTTTGGATCTGCGTCAGCTGACCCCTTCGTCTCTGTCCGGATCCCTTTTCCCACGGTCAGAGTCTCTTCAATGTTTTTAACCTTTTTTCCACGTGGATCAGGTCTGCGTGAGTCTTCCCATTCCTTCCCTTTAAGTATTTCTAAACAACGCAGCTGCGTTGGTACTGTTTTTTCCTTTTCTTTTTTTTTGTAGTATTTTCTCTATTCTCTGTTTCTCTATTTTCTATTTTCTATTCTCTATTTCTCTTTCTTCATGTTTTTTTCTATTATCATCATTCATCCGGGTTCTTTTCTTGTTTCTTCTATCTTGTTTAGCCTCGTAAACACACACACACACACACACACACACACACACACACACACACACACACACACACACACACACACACACACACACACACACACACACACACACACACACACACACACACACACACACACACACACACACACACACACACACACACACACACACACACACACACACACACACACACACACACACACACACACACACACACACACACACACACACACACAGGTCCTTGCATACTCAAAGGTAAGGAAATTGAAGTGGCAGGACTCCTGACGGTCAGCACCCAGGGTCTCCAGGCCGTCCCTAGTGTCTTGGCGGTGCTTCATCAGAGTCCTTGGCGTTGGAGTGGAGGGCCTTAGGGCAGGGCAGGAGCAGGTTTTAAGGGAGGCTGCTGTGGTGAGCCCTGGATTGTGGTGGGCTTATGGTAGTTAGGAAAATGGTTTTGGGGATGAATTCAGCTCAGCAGGAGGAGGATCAGGAGGAGGATGGCGAGGTGGGGAGACGGCCGCAAGGAGCTTGCTTGTGGTGTATGTGAACGAACTCCTGCAGGGGAATGTGCGGGAGATTGTGGGGTTTTCATAAAGGTGAAAGGTGGTGGAGGGCGGGAAGAGCTCAGTGTCAGGTGGGTGGGGTAGTGGGTGAGGTTCCTGCAATCCAATTTCAGCTTTACTTTAGTCCCGTCACGAAAAATATGACTGAGATTAACTGGGTCTGGGAGAGAACAGGGTACGGACTTGAAAGTTTAGCAGCGGAAACTATTTGGCGAACGTGCACACACTCCTCGGCAGCGTCATAAGCAGGAGGAGGAGGACGAGGAGGAGGAGGAGGAGAGAAGTAAATAGAGAATTTAAGAGTTCGTTGGCTCATTACGAAGTCATCTGCTCGAGTGGAATTCCTTGATCTATATAAAATGATTACTAGTGAGAGAAGAGCAGAAAGGCGAAAAGTCCTCCTCCCCGCCCACCGCCGCCTCTGACACACTGCTGCTGAAAAAAAAAAAAAAAAAAGGAAGAACATCTGTCGAGAAACACGAACATTGGTTTTACAGACAGAGGAAAGTTTTTTTTTTTTTTCCGGCACGGTGCACGCCTGGTGGGTGTGCTGGTAATATCACATAAGATACGTGTAGAGGAAAGAGAGCAGGAGGGAACGGGAATGTGTGGAAGGTCGAGGTGAGGAATGAACGTGCATGATACTGAGAGGCATTGGTGTGACTGAATGCAGGGAAGGGCGGGAGGAAGGACAGGGGGAGAGATGCAGGGCAGATGAGGGTGGGGTGTGGAAGAGGAGAATAAGGAGGAGTGGTGCATTAGGTATGCAGTAATGCGTGTGAGATGAGGAGGAGGAGGAGGAGACGTGCAGGAACGGTGCGCGCTGTGCGTAATGGAAGGTTTTAGCTGGGCGCGGTGAGTGGTGAGGGAGTCGTGAGCGGCGTGAAGGGAGGAGGAAGGGGAAGGATGAAAAGAGAGAACTGTCGGGAATGCCCAAAAAGAAGAGACAGGAGGTGGGCAGTGCACCACGCGTGGTGGAGGAGCGTGGGAGCACAAACCAGAGATGTATCGGATGCTCGCATCTGCGTCCCCAGTTCTGATAGATTAAACATCCGCATCTGCATTTGTGATGAAATGAATATCCCGGTTTGTGCAGTCGAGTGGCGTGCTCTGTGACCTCTCCTTGCGGTGGCTGGAGCGAGTGACGTGCACTGTGACCTCTCCTTGCGGTGACTGGAGCGAGTGACGTGCACTGTGACCTCTCCTTGCGGTGGCTGGAGCGAGTGACATGCACTGTGACCTCTCCTTGCGGTGACTGGAGCGAGTGACGTGCACTGTGACCTCTCCTTGCGGTGACTGGAGAGAGAGAGGCGTGCACTGTGACCTCTCCTTGCGGTGACTAGAGCGAGTGACGTGCACTGTGACCTCTCCTTGCGGTGACTGGAGAGAGAGAGGCGTGCTCTGTGACCTCTCCTTGCGGTGGCTGGAGCGAGTGACGTGCACTGTGACCTCTCCTTGCGGTGACTGGAAAGAGAGAGGCGTGCACTGTGACCTCTCCTTGCGGTGGCTGGAGCGAGTGACGTGCACTGTGACCTCTCCTTGCGGTGACTGGAGAGAGTGGCGTGCACTGTGACCTCTCCTTGCGGTGACTGGAGAGAGTGGCGTGCACTGTGACCTCTCCTTGCGGTGGCTGGAGCGAGTGACGTGCACTGTGACCTCTCCTTGCAGTGACTGGAGAGAGTGGCGTGCTCTGTGATTTCTCCTTGCAGTGACGAGCGAGTGGCGTGCACTGTGACCTCTCCTTGCGGTGACTGGAACGAGTGGCGTGCACTGTGACCTCTCCTTGCGGTGATTGGAGAGAGTGGCGTGCACTGTGACCTCTCCTTGCGGCGACTGGAGCGAGTGGCGTGCACTGTGACCTCTCCTTGCGGTGACTGGAACGAGTGGTGTGCACTGTGACCTCTCCTTGCGGTGACTGGAGAGAGAGGCGTGCTCTGTGATCTCTCCTTCCGGTGACTGGAGCGAGTGGCGTGCACTGTGACCTCTCCTTGCAGTGGCTGGAGTGAGTGGCGTGCACTGTGACCTCTCCTTGAGGTGATTGGGCCGGGTGGCGTGCACTGTGACCTCTCCTCGAGGTGACTGGAGCGAGTGGCGTGCACTCTGACCTCTCCTTGCAGTGGCTGGAGTGAGTGGCGTGCACTGTGACCTTTCCTTGAGGTGACTGGGCCGGGTGGCGTGCACTGTGACCTCTCCTCGAGGTGACTGGAGTGAGTGGCGTGCACTGTGATCTCTCCTTGAGGTGACTGGGGCGGGTGGCGTGCACTGTGACCTCTCCTTGAGGTGACTGGGGCGGGTGGCGTCCACTGTGACCTCTCCTTGAGGTGACTGGGCCGGGTGGCGTGCACTGTGACCTCTCCTTGAGGTGACTGGGCCGAATGGCGTGCACTGTGACCTCTTCTCGAGGTGACTGGAGTGAGTGGCGTGCACTGTGACCTCTCCTTGAGGTGACTGGGGCGGGTGGCGTCCACTGTGACCTCTCCTTGAGGTGACTGGGCCGGGTGGCGTGCACTGTGACCTCTCCTTGAGGTGACTGGGCCGGGTGGCGTGCACTGTGACCTCTTCTCGAGGTGACTGGAGTGAGTGGCGTGCACTGTGACCTCTTCTCGAGGTGGCTGGAGTGAGTGGCGTGCACTGTGACCTCTCCTTGAGGTAAATGAAACGAATTACTGGGACAATGTTTGTCTGGCTCAAGACGCTGTGACTCTTGGCTGTCGTGATGTCTCGCGCTGCGGCTAGTCAGAAGCAGGTGCCGTGGGAGGAGGTGAGTGCCACGTGCCTGTGGGGGACGTGGTACCAGTCGTGGCGCGTGAGTGGCGTCGAGGAATTGAGTGCCTTTTTTTTTTTTTTATGTAGGAGGGACACTGGCCAAGGACAACAAAAATCCAGTGAAAAAAAAAAGCCTACTGAGATGCCAGTCCCAGAAAAGGGTCCAAAGCGGTAGTCAAAAAATTGAAGGCTAAGTGTCTTTAAACCTCCCTCTTGTAAGAATTCAAGTTATAGGAAGCTGGAAATACAGAAGCACGCAGGGAGTTTAAGAGTTTACCAGTAAAAGGGATGAATGATTGAGAATACTGGTTAACTCTTGCATTAGAGAAGCGGACAGGATAGGGGTGAGAGAAAGAAGAAAGTCTTGTGCAGCGAGGACCCGCGGGAGGAGGGGAGGCATGCAGTTAGCAAGATCAGAAGAGCAGTTAGCATGAAAATAGCGGTAGAAGACAGCTAGAGATGCAACATTGCGGCGATGAGAGAGAGGCTGAAGACAGTCAGTTACAGGAGAGGGGTTGATGAGACGAAAAGCTTTTGATTTCACCCTGTCTAGAAGAGCGGTATGAGTGGAACCCCTCCAGATATGTGAAGTATACTCCATACATGGACGGATAAGGCCCTTGTACAGAGTTAGCAGCTGGGGGAGTTGAGAAAAACAGCTGGAGACGTCTCAGAACACCTAAATTCATAGAAACTGTTTTAGTTAGAGATGAGATGTGAAATTTCCATTTAAGATTGTAAGTAAAGGACAGACCGAGGATGTTCAGTGTAGAAGAGGGAGGGCAGTTGAGTGTCATTGAAGTAGAGGGGATAGTTGTCTGGAAGGTTGTGTCGAGTTGATAGATGGAGGAATTGAGTTTTTGAGGCATTGAACAATACCAAGTTTGCTCTGACCCAATCTGAAATTTTAGAAGGATCAGAAGTCAGGCGTTCTGTGGCTTCCCTGCGTGAACTGTTTCCTTCCTGAAGGGTTGGACGTCTATGAAAAAGACGTGGAAAAAATGCAGGGTGGTATCATCAGCGTAGGAGTGGATAGGACAAGAAGTTTTGTTTAGGTCATTGATGAATAATAAGAAGAGTGGGTGACAGGACAGAACCCTGAGGAACACCACTGTTAATAGATTTCGGAGAAGAACAGTGACCGTCTACCACAGCAGCAATAGAACGGTCAGAAAGAAAACTTGAGATGAAGTTACAGAGAGAAGGATAGGAGCCGTAGGAGGGTAGTTTGGAAATCAAAGCTCTGTGCCAGACTCTATCAAAAGCTTTTGGTATGTCGAAGGCAACAGCAAAAGTTTTACCTGCAAGGGACGTGGCGTCGAGGAGGACGGAAAAGGCATCCGCTTCATTAGAAATACCGAAATACTGGCTAGGTGGTGGAGTACTGTTGCGTAATTGTCGCGTATTAAAGGTACGAAATGAACGGTTGTGTTTTACTGCACAGCGACATAATTCCAGCGCTGGAGAGGCAATCGTTTGGGCCGTGACTCAAGATGGAAACACACGTAAAGCTAGGCCGAGGAAGAACACGATAACTAACTCAAGAGTCCCTTCACTCCACTTTCTCTTTCCTTACCTAAAGAATTGCTATCCTGAAAGAGAGAGAGAGAGAGAGAGAGAGAGAGAGAGAGAGAGAGAGAGAGAGAGAGAGGCAATTAAGGCAGGGAGAGACAAGAAAGGCAGGCATGGAGAGGCAAGGAAGGCAGGCAGCGAGAAGCAAGGAAGGCAGGCAGCGAGAGGCAAGGAAGGAATGCTTCCTATTATAATAAGTTAAAGAATTAAGCTCCTACTAAATGTTCCAGAAGATTATATTGTTAGCTGGCTGCAAAGTAATGCTATTTCACACAACCCCGCCCTCACAAAGGCAGAGATGCTTGACAGTGTCAAGAGAAATTCGTGTATAAAAACACGTGTATAATAAACAGGTGTATAAAATAGATCAAATTGCTGTGATCATGGCCATCGAGTGGTGCAGCTGCCTGCTTACCACTGTCAACTAAGTCTGATTGAGCTCGTGTTGGCACAAGTAAATAATAACATAAGATTTGATAACTCTAACAGCGACCAAACGCTGCGTAACAATATTACCATACTTAAACGTACTATGTTATGGAATGTTACAGCGATCATAATAATCTGTTAATTATCTAATTCATATACATATACATGGAGATTATGGTAACTGTGGCCTCTATGATTTAAAAAAATATAAGGAAATTTGATGCACCATTCTTCGGTCATATTGCATCAAGCTACCTACTTTTAACCTTTCAGTACAACGTAACCATGGTAGAAAAGAAGACAATAAAGGTATAATCTACATTTTTTGTTGTTTGTTAGTGAGGGCATGAATCCGTGTTAGTATGGTAATGTAGTACAATTCAGGCGGAGACGTAGTGCTGGGGAGGAAGGAAAGTGGGAGCAGGAGTGAGGAAGATGAGAAGTGAACAAAACCATGGAGATGGGGGAAGAGGGAGGACAGACACACTAATAATCCCAGACATGATGACTGTATTGAAAGTTGTGAATTAAAATTGAATTTGGGATAAAAGAGAGGAAGGCTGAAAAATAAATATCATGAAGAGAATATGGCTTTGTTCAACATGATGCAATACAGAAAAAAATAAAATAAAAATAAAAATAAAATATGCAACGTTTAAGGAAAGATTTGACTTGTTAAATTAAGACTCGTGCGGTGATGGTGTTGTAAGAGGAAGCCACTCCATCTTTGCCGGTTATGATGTACAAATATCTTTAAGGGCTTAAAGTCCTTCACGTTATTTATAACAAAACAAGAATTGCATGTATCTTTACACTCCCTGTTAACTGCCACTCTTACAAACGACAAAAGTCACAAATGCATACAAACTTACTTACTTCTTATTTATTCATGTGTACGTACTAGTATGTTTTATAAGTGACGCGTGTTGACATCCGGCGCTTTCTTCCTTTGCTTTTATCTTTAACACACACACACACACACACACACACACACACACACACACACACACACACACACACACACACACACACACACACACACACACACACACACACACACACACACACACACACACACACACACATACAGTACATTAAAATCATCTCGAAAAATCTGATGCGTAGATATTTATCAGTTTCATCACCAAAATGAATATATAAATCATGAAGTAAATAGACAAAATAAATGAATTAATATAAGATAATAAAGGAATATAATAAAAGTTATCGATACACGTGAGGTTATTGCATCATCTCGCTAAGAAAACTTGACAACTTGACCTTTGGAAAGTTCTTTTTGTATTTATTATCCTGTTTCATCATTTTCCCATCCAGCTGAACTCAATCCTTCTTAGTCTAGTCTATCAACACCATCTACTTACCAGTCCTGGGAAATGTTTGTTGTATCTGTTACCCTGTCTCTTTATTTCCTTATTTCCCCATTCAGCACAATTCAGTCCTCTTTTTTTTTTTTTTTGTGTCTGTCATCTTGTATCCTGATCTTCCTACCCAGCATAACTCGATCCTCCTTGCCCTAGTCCATCAACTTCATCTGCTTATCTTTCACCATCCGTTTCATGTCACAGGTAACATGATGGCTGCTACACTAGTGTTTGTAGAATCTTGGGAGTCTCGGAGTCCCCGTTTGGGGAGGGGACCACAAATGTCCCCAGGTCGGACTGCTCTTCTGGTATCGATTCTAAGTGTAAGTGTCTTGACACCCCCCTCAACTTTTTCTCCATTAACTTTTGCAACATTCGCGGTCTTAGACCTAATTTTCAATCTGTGGAACACCACCTCTCCTGTACTACTCCTCTCCTCATCTTCTTTTCCTCACTGAAACACAGGTGTCTGAGGCAACTGACAGTAGCCCTTTGTCCCTTTTCTATTCCCTCCTACTTTCTCTCTCCTCATTTTCAATCCAAAGTTGGATGTTCCGTTTGTGTGCGCAACGACTCAACCTGCTCTAGTGCCCACGTTCTTGAATCTTCCGAGTTTTCCATCGTTTGACTACGACTACAGAGTCACTCTCAAACTAAATTCATATGTGCTGTATACCTCTCACCTAATTCCTCTGACTATAAGAAATTCTTTGACTACTTAACTTCCAAAGTAGAGCACATTCTGACTCTCTTCCCTTTTGCAGAGATCTCCATTCTTGGAGACTTCAAAGTTCACCACCAGCTTTGGCTTTCCTCTCCCTTCATTGACCATCCTGGTGAACTAGCCTTCAACTTTGCTATTCTCCACGACCTAGAGCAATTGGTGCAACACCCTACTCACCTTCCTGATCCTGTCACCCTTTCTTCTCCGTTGGGCTCCTCGGATCACAGTCTCATATCTGTATCTTGTCCTGTCGCTCCAATCCCACCTCAGGATCCCCCTAAGCGAAGGTGCCTCTGGCGTTTTGCCACTGCTAGTTGGGGGACCTGAGGAGGTATTTTGCTGATTTTCCTTGTAATGACTACTGCTTCCGTGTCAGAGACACGTCTTCGTGTGCTGAACAGAGGTGATAGTGTCTGGCATGGAGACGTACATTCCTCACTCTTTTTTTCGACCTAAACCTTCCAAACCTTGGTTTAACACAGCTTGTTTTCGTGCTATACATGATAGAGAGGTGGCCCACAGAAGGTACTTGAGACTTCCATCACCAGAATCTCATGCACTTTATATTTCTGCCCGGAACCATGCCAAGTCTGTTATCCAACTAGCCAAAAACTCCTTCATTAATAGAAAGTGTCAAAACCTTTCAAGATCTAACTCCCCTCATAACTTCTGGCATCTAGCCAAAAACGTCTCCAATAACTTTGCTTCTTCTTTCCCTCCTTTATTTCAACCATATGTCACCACTGCTATCACATCTATCTCTAAAGCTGAACTCTTCGGTCAAATCTTTGCTAAAGACTCTACCTTGGACGATTCAAGGAGCGTTCCTCCCTCTCCTCCACCCTCTGACTACTTCATGCTACCTATTAAAATTCTTCGCAGTGATGTTTCCCATGCTCTCGCTGGCCTAACCCCCGGAAGGCTTATGGACCTGATGTGGTCCCTCTTATTGTTCTCCGAAACAGCGCCTCCGTGCTTGCACCTTGCCTAGTCAGACTCTTTCAACTCATCTCTTTCTCAGGTAATCTCTGGAACTCCCTGCCTGCTTCTGTATTTCCACTTTCCTATGATTTAAACTCTTTCAAGAGGGAGCTTTCAAGACACATCCTGCATTTTTGCCTAACGCTTTCGACTCTGTTCGGGGACCTGCACCTCAGTGGCCCCCCCTCCCCCCCTTTTTTTCAATTTTTGTTGCCCTTGGCCGGTGCCTTCCTACATGAAAAAAAAAAAAAAAAAAATCGGCTCAGAATAACTTTCACTTTCACCTTGAATAATATTCACAGAAACTTGTTTTACACCCTGTATTACATTTCATTTGTTTATTTAAATGTCCGCCATGTGGCGACGCAATGAACAGTTGCGTCCTATCACAGGGTCCCTGCCCGTACGTTCACCAACCCTGCTTTATTAGACCTTGGTATGGATGCACGCCTCCCTCCCTGCTTTACCCCGCCCATACTACCTTGTACCAGGACCCATAATGCACCACCGTCAAAATAGTATACTCCTGGAATATTCCAGATTCCCTTACTAAAAATTGCAGTCAGTACTTTGCACATACTTTGCACATACTCACTGGACAACAGAAATGTGTGTGTGTGTGTGTGTGTGTGTGTGTGTGTGTGTGTGTGTGTGTGTTATTCACCAAGGCCTGATCACCAGCCGTTACCCTCTCAGTGAGAGCTCAGAGCTCATTATGGGTAAGACTGTGACCTCACACACCGCACACATCCACCTGGGTCTGGTCAGAGGAGAGAGTAACTGCCCCGCTTGTCAGAGGAAAAATCCGAGAAGTGACCAGCCACTAGTTGGATTCGAACTTATGCCGGCCATAGCAGCCACCACAGACTCTCCCCTCTACCACTGAGTGTGTGTGTGTGTGTGTGTGTGTGTGTGTGTGTGTGTGTGTGTGTGTGTGTGTGTTTCGCAGAACATCTTCATTCCTTACTTACCTCCATGTTTTTCCTTCCTAGCAATACAATTTTTCTTATTATCCGTCTTGAACTGGTGGCATGGAGGGAAACCATCTCTCTCTCTCTCTCTCTCTCTCTCTCTCTCTCTCTCTCTCTCTCTCTCTCTCTCTCTCTCTCTCTCTCTCTCTTTGTGTGTGTGTGTGTGTGGGTGGGTGGGTGGGTGGGTGGGTGGGGGAGGAAAACTATTTGGCACCTTATATTCAAGTTTTATTGGTGTATTTGTATGTGTGGGAGGTGAAGAAGAGGTGTTCTCGCTACAAACACGCAATATTTCTCACACCTTCGTGCATTCTTTTCAGACCCAAACATGAATACGTGAATACGATAGCAGGAGAAACAGATAGACAGGTTGAAACAAAAAAAAAATACTGATAGACAGAGACAGGCAGAAACGAACAAACACATAGATTCAGAGATAGAGATAAATTCACGTTCATAGACACAGAAATATGTATACAGCGATAGAAAGATTTCAGACAGTTAGACGAACAAAACAATTTAGACACATGTAGGTGAAAGTCCTCAGTAAACATAAGAAGCAAAGATACACACATAAATACAGAAGGACAGATACAGACAAAGCAGCCCTTCAGGAAGTCAACATTTCACCCAGGGAAGCCACAGAACGCCTGACTTCTGATCTTTCTAAAATTTCTGATTCGGGCAGAGCAAACTTGGTATTGTTCAATGCCTCAAAAACTCAATTCCTCCATCTATCAACTAGATACAACCTTCCAGACAACTATCCCTCTTCTTCAATGGCACTCAACTGTCCCTCCTCTTCTACACTGAACATCCTCGGTCTGTCCTTTATGTATCATCTGAACTTCACATCTCATATCTAGCTAAAACAGCTTCTATGAAGTTAGGTGTTCTGAGACGTCTCCGCCAGTTTTTCTCACCCCCCCCTCTCCTAACTCTGTACAAGGGCCTTATCCGTCCATGTATGGAGTATGCTTCACATGTCTGGGGGGGGTTCCACTCATACCGCTCTTCTAGACAGGGTGGAATCAAAAGCTTTTCGTCTCATCAACTCTCCTCTAACTGACTGTCTTCAGCCTCTCTCTCATCGCCTCAGTGTTGCATCTCTAGCTATCTTCTACCGCTATTTTCATGCTAACTGCTCTTCTGATCTTGCTAACTGCATGCCTCCCCTCCTCCCGTGGCCTCACTGCACAAGACTTTTTTTCTCTCACCCCTATTCTGTCCACCTCTCTAATGCAAGAATTAAGCAGTATACTCAATGATTCATCCCTTTCTCTGATAAACTCTGGAACTCCCTGCCTGCTTCTGTATTTCCATCTTCCTATGACTTGAATTCATTCAAGGTTTCAAGACAATTATCCTTCAATTTTTGACTACCGCTTTGGACTTTTTTCTGGGACTTTTTTTTTCCTTGGATTTTTGTTGTCCTTGGCCAGTGTCTCTTCTATATAAAAAAAAAGATATATATATATATATATATATATATATATATATATATATATATATATATATATATATATATATATATATATATATATATATATACTCGTATATATATACACACACACACACACACACACACACACACACACACAAACAGACACAGATGCAGTTACATAAACACGAAAGACTAAGAACTATAGAAACACAGACGGACAGATTACAGACATACACACTCCATCTCCAGCCAGACTGACACAAACAGTCACGTGGTGGTCGGCGTGGCTGTCACGCGTGATTATCTCCAGTGTTCACTGCCACGGTAACTGTCAGGCTGGTGATCGCTTGAGTTGAAACGCGGGAACTGTCACAGTAGCTGAGGAATAATATGTCACGCAGCCGAGGCCGCTGGATTAACTGTGTGCGTATGTGTGTTTCATTAGTAAGGAGGAAGAGACGGAGAAAGCTAAAGGTAAGAAAAAAAAATAAGGAGAGCGAGAAGTAGAAGGAAGGTGTGATGAGAAGGAAGCGATATAGAAATAGGTGGATGATGGATGAGTTACTGTTGTCATGAATGAGTATAAGAGGAAGAGAAAGAGGAGGAGGAAGAAGAAGAGGAGGAGAACGAGGACGAGGGATACTGTCAAGGACTCAGAGGATACCAGGAAAGGAAAGAAAACAAAATATAAATCTCAGGGTGAAAGAATAAACAAGACCAGCAGTAAAAGAAGAAAAAAGGAGGAAAACTGAACTTCACAATCTCTATTCATGACTGGAATAAAACAACTTCTTACTCCTTTTCATCTGTCACATTACAGAACCTTTGCTGATGCGTCACTGTGCAGTTTTACATCATAAGTAACAGCGGAAGACTCACACGCCTGCCATACCAGTGTTTGGCCGTGGAACCTTTGCAAGAGTAGTGAGGCACAGGTAAGAGGACTGCACTCGTTTCTCAGTCCTCTCACTCCTCACCAAGCAGCTTTGTGTGTTGACCTGAGCTGACATGAGGTGGGAATGTACAGGTGTGTGTGGGAAGCTAGACACACACACACACACACACACACACACACACACACACACACACACACACACACACACACACACACACACACACACACACACACACACACACACACACGTTCCTTAACAAGTCGAGTGTCGCCATTACACTTGAAGGTTTGGCAGAGATTGTAAGGAATGAGGGTGTGTGTTAGATCTTAGAGACGATACTCCTCCTCCTCCTCCTCCTCCTCCTCCTAAAAGAGAAGATGGAGCTTGATAATTTTTGTATTCTAATGAAGAGTTTTAGTCGCTTTACTCTCTCTCTCTCTCTCTCTCTCTCTCTCTCTCTCTCTCCTCTCTCTCTCTCTCTCTCTCTCTCTCTCTCTCTCTCTCTCTCTCTCTCTCTCTCTCTCTCTCTCGTGAAATTAAAAAAACGCGAGATGATGCCTTGTATTTTAATTTCCTTCTTTCATTATGTGTCTTTCCCAATCGCGCACTTCATAGTCAACTGTTTAATAATTTCCCTTATTAATGCGTTGTGGAAATTCACGTGTAATTATTTGTTTTCGTATACATTAATTCAAATTTGTTTTTAATGTTCCAAGGTGTGTGTGTGTGTGTGTGTGTGTGTGTGTGTGTGTGTGTGTTCAACATGAGCGTTAAAAACAGATTTTGCGTGTTTTTTTCCTCCTCCTCCTCCTCCTAAAAATATCTCTCCATCTCTTCCTTAAATTTCCTCCTGTCCCTCTCCGCTTTCCTGCTAATCCCGCCCTTTCCCCTCTCCGCGATTAATTAATTAGTTTCTCCTTGCCTCTCAATGGCCAACTCTCTCACAGCCTTCCTCCTCTCCTCTCTCCTTCTGCTCCACCTACTCTTCCCTCAAACACTTGCTTTTGCACCTCTCCTCTCCCAGCTCATTAAGCTTCTCCTCCTCTTTACCTTTCCTTTATCTCCTCCTCTTCATCACCTCCCCCTCTCTCCGCTGCGTCCCCTCTCCCCTCTCTCTCGCCACACCGTCCTCTCTCCTCTCTCCCCACTATGTACTCTCCCTTGGGTCTTTTCCAGAATATTAATCTTTCTCTCCTCTTACTGTATTTACAACGTACATCTCGATAACTATATTTTTTTAAAGCAGTGAATGTTGTGTATAGTTGATGTTGTTTTCATGAATAAATCGAGGTAAATATAAGCTTGCTGTCCTCTGAAGGCATTAACAAGCACACTTAGCCAGAGAGCATCATGCAAGATATTTGTTTTCAAGTCAAAATGGACATCCACCTCCATTACAGCGATCAAAGCGCTGACTGGCGCCAGAACTTTTGGGCGCAATGAACACCAAGACATTTAAAGTTATTCTCATTGGTGCTTCATGTATATTACGTTCATCCATAATGTATGTTATTTATCAGAAGTTTGGAAGTAATGTTAAAATTATATGTAGCATTAATCAGACCGCACCTGTGCTGTGCTGTGCAGTGTTGCATGAGTGACAGATGTGTTAGTCAGTGCAGAGCAGAATGACTAGAGATCCAAGGGATGCGTAATGTCCCTCACGACACGAGATTAAGGCTTTGATATCTACATTTGTTAGGGAGGCTTAGAGTAAGACGGGATGTGATGGAGGTGTTTGAGTGATTTAACAATGGTGGTATGAACTAAATCGTGTAAGTAACAGGCTTAAGTTTGATGGGAGTAGAAGACATGTGGAGTGGACGTGGTGGAGGGGTGGCTGTGGCTACTGCGGGGATGGAAAAGAGGATTAGTGGAAGAATAAGAAGTAAAGTTGGAGTAACGTGAAAAATAATAGTAATTATGATAAGCAAGGCGGTGAAGCGGGGTGGTGTGAGGGAAGGGTTGTGGTAGGGGTGTGGTGGGAGGTGAGGGGTGTGGTGGGAGGTGATGGGTGTGGTGGGAGGTGAGGGGTGAGGTGAGGGGTGTGGTGGGAGGTGAGGGGTGTGGTGAGGGGGTGTGGTGGGAGGGAGGTGAGGAGTAAGAGCAGTCTGGGACTGGTAAATTTTAAAATGCAGATTTCTTTCGGTCTGCTTGGAGAATTATTTAAAAAGGAGCGGCGGGAAAGTCTCGGACGGAGGCAGGTGGCTGTGATTGACTCTCGCCTCCTCCTGAGCTGAAAGAAAGGAAAGTTTTGTGATAAAAGAGTCTAAAAGTTAGCTGCAGGATCACGGGTGAGTATAAAAGCTCTTTCTTCTCTCCCTGTTCCCTTTCCTTTTCATCCTGATGATGGAGGTGACGGCGCCAGTAGTTTTGTGAGGATGACCTGCCGGGAACCACGAGGCAAAGGTATGAGAAGAGAGGAGGGAATCGAGGGGGGAGGCATTGGAGGAGGGAGGCGTGGGAGGAGGAAAGTGGTAGTGGGAGGGAGGAAAAGTGGTCATAGTGATGATAAGAGCCTGAAATTATTAGATAAGAGAGAGAGAGAGAGAGAGAGAGAGAGAGAGAGAGAGAGAGAGAGAGAGAGAGAGAGAGAGAGAGAGAGAGAGAGAGAGAGAGAGAGAGAGAGAGAGAGTAGTATTAGCAGTGAGCTGATCCTTCTCGTAAGGTTTCCAAGCTGCAAGGAGCACAGACAGTCCGAGACAGGCCAGTAAGTAGCGCAATCCTTGGAAAACGTTGTTCAATAAAAACTTCCAGAGTAATCTAGGCTCCTCCTCCTCCTCCTCCCTCCAGCTCGCGGCATTTATCGTAACCATCCATGTGTTTCATCACCCACCATTCTGTAGTCTGGGTTTTCGGGATTTCTGTTTATTTATTTATTTTTCTTTATGTAAGAGGAGCAACATAAGTATTATGAAAAAAAGGGCCACTTGGATTTTATTTCTCCCAAAAAGAGTGTTGAAAAGGAAAAATCAAGTGACCGAGGATGTGTCTTGAAACCTCCCTCTCGAAAGACTTCATGTCATAAGAAGCACGCAATACAGAAGCAGGCAGGGAGTTCCAGAGTTTACCAGAGAAAGGGATGAATGATTGAGAATGCTACTTAATTCTTGCTTTAGAGAGGTGGACACAATAGGGAGAAAGGAAAGTAGAGTCGTGTGCAGCGAGGCCGCGGGATGAGGGGAGGCATGCAGTTAGCAAGATCAGAAGAGCAGTTAGCGTGAAAATAGCTGTAGAAGATAGCAAGAAATGCAACATAGCAGAGATGAGAAAGAGACTGAAGACAGTCAGTTAGAGGAGAGAAGTTGATAAGATGCTAATGGGTAGTTTTCCATGCCCTCGCTGGCCTAAACCCTCGGAAGGCCTATGGACATGATGGGGTCCCTCCTATTGTTCTCCGAAACTGTGCCTCCGTGCTTGCACCTTGCCTAGTCAAACTCTTTCAGCTCTGTCTGTCAACATCTACCTTTCCTTCTTGCTGGAAGTTTGCCTACATTCAACCTGTTCCTAAAAAGGGTGACCGTTCTAATCCCTTGAACAACCGTCCTTTTGCTTTAACTTCCTGCCTATCTAAAGTTTTTGAATCTATCCTCAACAGGAAGATTCTTAAACATCTATTACTTCACAACCTTCTATCTGATCGCCAGTATGGGTTCCGTCAAGGCCGCTCTACTGGTGATCTGGCTTTCCTTACTGAGTCTTGGTCATCCTCTTTTAGAGATTTTGGTGAAACTTCTGCTGTTGCCTTGGACATATCAAAAGCCTTTGATAGACTCTGGCACAAAGCTTTAATTTCCAAACTACCCTCCTACGGTTTCTATCTTTCTCTCTGTAACTTCATCTCAAGTTTCCTTTCTGACCGTTCTATTGCTGCTGTGGTAGACGGTCACTGTTCTTCTAAATCTATTAACAGTGGTGTTCCTCAGGGTTCTGTCCTGTCACCCACTCTCTTCTTATTATTCAATAATGATCTTCTAAACCAAACTTGTTGTCCTATCCACTCCTACGCTGATGATACCACCCTGCACTTTTCCACGTCTTTTCATAAACATCCAACCCTTCAGGAGGCAAACATATCACGCAGGGAAGCCACAGAACGCTTGACTTCTGATCTTTCTAAAATTTCTGATTGGGGCAGAGCAAACTTGGTATTGTTCAATGCCTCAAAAACTCAATTCCTCCATCTATTAAATCGACACAGCCTTCCAGACAACTATCCCCTCTTCTTCAATGACACTCAACTGTCCCCCTCTTCTACACTGAACATCCTCGGTCTGTCCCTTACTTATAATCTGAACTGGAAACTTCACATCTCATCTCTAGCTAAAACAGCTTCTATGAAGTTAGGCGTTCTGAGACGTCTCCGCCAGTTTTTCTCAACCCCCCCCCCCCAGCTGCTAACTCTGTACAAGGGCCTTATCCGTCCATGTATGGAGTATGCTTCACATGTCTGGGGGGGGGTTCCGCTCATACTGCTCTTCTAGACAGGGTGGAATCAAAAGCTTTTCGTCTCATCAACTCCTCTTCTCTATCTGACTGTCTTCAGCCTCTCTCTCACTGCCGCAATGTTGATTATCTAGCTGTCTTATACCGCTATTTTCATGCTAACTGCTCTTCTGATCTTGCTAACTGCATGCCTCCTCCCTCCCGCGGCCTCGCTGCACAAGACTTTCTTCTTTCTCTCACCCCTATTCTGTCCACCTCTCTAATGCAAGAGTTAACCAGTATTCTCAATCATTCATCCCTTTCTCTGGTAAACTCTGGAACTCCCTGCCTGCTTCTGTATTTCCACCTTCCTATGACTTGAATTCCTTCAAGAGGGAGGTTTCAAGACACTTATTCATCAATTTTTGACCACTGCTTTGATCCTTTTATGTGACTGGCATTTCAGTGGACATATTTTTTTTATTGGATTTTTGTTGTCCTTGGCCAGTGTCCTTCCTACATAAAAAAAAAAGGTACTTGTGGGGATCTCTCTCTCTCTCTCTCTCTCTCTCTCTCTCTCTCTCTCTCTCTCTCTCTCTCTCTCTCTCTCTCTCTCTCTCTCTCTCTCTCTCTCTCTCTCTCTCTCTCTCTCTCTCTCTCTCTCTCTCTCTCTCTCTCTCTCTCTCTCTCTCTCTCTCTCTCTCTCTCTCTCTCTCTCTCTCTCTCTCTCTCTCTCTCTCTCTCTCTCTCTCTCTCTCTCTCTCTCTCTCTCTCTCTCTCTCTCTCTCTCTCTCTCTCTCTCTCTCTCTCTCTCTCTCTCTCTCTCTCTCTCTCTCTCTCTCTCTCTCTCTCTCTCTCTTATGTGCTGTAAATGTTGCTTTAATTCTCGGACGTAAATATCACGTCGAGTTTTCACAATAACATTTTTCACTTTGGAACACGAACAGGAAAGACTGCAATTTTATTTACATTTTTTTTCTAAATCACATTTATACCCTTCTTAATTTCTGCTTAGAAAAAAAAAAAAAAATAAAAAAAAATCTTGCTTCATTTGGCTTTAACTTTCTGGCTTTGTCTTTCACACACAGTAACAATTTCAAACACATCCATTTCTAAGTCTCGCAATATTTTTAAACGATTGTATTTTATAAGCAATTAGTGTCAAGCTTATTTTTAATGCCTTTAAGTGTTTCAGTTTTGCTCCTTATTCTATTCGTGATTTTCGGTGATTAGATTTAGCGAGATTTTTCTTATAGTTTTGATTATATTTTCCTTTTCCTAAATGAAAGGTGTCCTTCTATTAATACCTTCTATTCGTCTTTTTTTTTTTTTTTTTTTACATTTGCAAATTTTGTGAAATGTGATGGTCTTTTCTTACATGCTTGTTTTAATTCATATTTTTGCTTTGTGTGTTTGGCAGGGCGGGGCTGGCTTAGTTTCATGCTTTCTCTTTAACTTCTTCCTTTATTGTATGTTGTATTTCCACGTATTCATTTACATATACATTATTTTTGATAAGTTTTTGTTCATTTCATATTTTCATTCATTTTATATACATTTCTTTTCATTAAACTAATCGTTTCACTATCTTCGCTTTGTGTGTATTTTGTTTCGTCTTTTCTGTTTATTTCCTCCATTTTATCCTCTCGTGGTTACACCTTTACTCTTATGCTTATCATCAAACAATTTCCTACCCTGTGTTTTCCATGTCCATCTTCCAGGTATTTTTTTTTTCAAGTTTTTCTCCCAACATTACCTCAAGATTCTTCCAAACACGCTATTTTTACCCGTCTATAGGCACTGATGGTATGGAATTAATTTGCCGACTTCTTTTTCACTCATTTTTTATAATTTTTGCGCACCTTTACTAATCTCCACCAAGCCTCAACAGGTGTTCTACTTTCTCACCGAGTTTTCCTTCACGTGGCTGGCAAATTCTTCCGTAACTTAATCAGTGTCATCTACGTGTGCTCATCTTTTGCAGTAAATTACTTCCCATTTTTTAATCTCGATCATTCAAGGAGTACTTAAGTTATTTTTTTCTTCTTTATCTTTTTAATTCCACTTCGAGGAGAAAGGAGAGGAAGAGGAGGAGGCGGAGGAAAAAAATGAAAAAAAAACAGAAGAAGAAGAAGAAGGAATAGAGGAAGAAGAAGAAGAAGAAAAGAAGATAAAGGAGAAGAAAGGAAAGAAGTGAAAGAAGAGGAAGAAGAAGAAGAAAATAAAAAAAAGTGCAGGGAGAGGAAAACAGAAAGAAGAGGGGGAGGAGGAGGAGGGGAGGGAGGAGGACTCTAAAGGCTGTTGTTAGGATTGTTTTTACCTCCCCTCTTTCCGGCAAAGTGGTGGAGAGGAATTATCATTGATCACCCGTCAGAGCCTCTCTTCAGGGTAAGCCTTCACTACATACATTGTAAAACTCAAGATTTGCTGGGGTGATGGGGAGGAGGAAGGAAGGACGTCTCTCTCTCTCTCTCTCTCTCTCTCTCTCTCTCTCTCTCTCTCTCTCTCCTCTCTCTCTCTCTCTCTCTCTCTCCTCTCTCTCTCTCTCTCTCTCTCTCTCTCTCTCTCTAAAACAAACTTTCCACAAACAGCACATCGTTGAGAGAAACAACACTGGATTGTTTTTCGTGGTTGTTTTAAAATGCATATTCTTTTATCTTAACTTTTTTTTCATGTTTTGTTCTACGATTGTTCGATGAAATTCTTGTGCTTTTGGTGTTAGCATGAAATCGAATGAACATCGCTCTCCTCCTTCTCCTCCTCCTCCTCCTCCTCCTCCTCCTCCTCCTCCTCCTCCTCCTCCTCCTCCTCCTCCTCCTCCTCCTCCTCCTCCTTCTTCTCCATCCACACTCTTATCAAATTTAACCCTTTCATCCTTCATTCATTATTTTTACGTCTTCCTGTTCTCGTTCACCCTTGCCTTCCACCCTCTCCCCTTCATGTTATTTTTTTGCACTGCACTCATCTTGCTGCTGCTGTTGCTCTCCTCCCCTTGTGTAGATGGCAGCGGCAGTCAGTCAGCCGTGAGATCAGACGGGGAGGCATTAAAGATAAGCACGGATTTGACATGAATTAAAAGGAGGATCTGTTCACCTCCATCTGGCTTGACAAGTGAGATCGACGCCCCATTACAGAGAAACACGAATGATCTTGCCTGTCAGACCCGGGGCATGTTGTGTCTCATTCTCCTGGTTCATGAGTTCCGTTAGCCTGGGGTCATCTAGCGTGCACGGCCATCAGTACTAACGTGATGTGACCTCTGCTACACCGAGTCGCCTGTCTGTCTGTCTGTTTGTCTGTCTGTCTGTCTTCCCGTCTCTCTCTTTCCAATCCCTCTCTCCTCCGCAGTTTTCTGTTGGGCTCCCGGCACCGCTACACTGTCCCGGGGAATGGCAGTCCTTGGCCACGAAACACTGCCCCCACACCCGGCGCACGTCACTGCTAAGCCTGTGTCTCGTTACCCGCACAGCTCACTGATTGACGACGGGAAATAAAAAGAATCGCCGAGCCAGACACTACGTTAGGCTGCCTCGGGGCGTGTTAGTGGACTTGCTGCGGCGTGAACGAGTACAAACCCCAAATCACTTCCACCACGCCCGGGCTTCTAGGAAAACTGGGTGTATGTAGTCTGTAAGGTGAGATGGATAATCCTTTCACCATCAGTCCGTTAGGGAAGGCTGAAGCGAAAACAACACCAAACTCTTGCACGTGTAGTAAGGAAGTGTGAAGGAAGCAAACGGTAACGGGAGGTAAATGAATGAGAAAATAATGTGTTAGGAGTGGCTGAGTTAGAACAAAGCATCAAAGACAGAGGGAGAAAAAAGAAAAAGCAAAAACAGTTTGAAGGATGCCACGAGTATGATGACAAGGGATGAAAAAGAGAAAAAAAATCATGAAGAGAAAAATGTGCGGCTCGGGACAGAGAACGAGTGTGAGCCACGCCGCAGAAATGTCCTGAACAGTGTGGCAAACCCAATGAGAGAGAGAGAGAGAGAGAGAGAGAGAGAGAGAGAGAGAGAGAGAGAGAGAGAGAGAGAGAGAGAGAGAATGATAAATTGCTAGAGGGAACTGTATGGAAGGGGCGTGACGTATGTAGGGAAGATTTTACTTCCAAATAGAAGGGCAAGCTTGTGTTGTGTTTGCCAGGCAGTGAAGCATCAGGTGAGTCACGCTTAGGGGCAATCACCTGCCTGCACGAATATAGCACAGGTGTGTGTCACTTTGTCAGGTGTGTGTGTGTTCCCCCTTGTGGTTTTAGGTGTGCTATGTTTTATATGTTTTTTTTTCCTCAGGTGATATGTTACAAGTTTATTGTGTGTGTACAGAGGTGTGTCTTTTTTTCATAATCCTTCTACTGTTACCACTTACCACTACCACTGTTACAGCTATCATAACTCACATCTACATGTACTATTACTACTGCTTCTACATACTCTTACTACTACTACTACTACTACTACTACTACTACTACTACTACTACTACCACAGCCACTACTATTTCCTCTACCATCACCATGAGCACCACCACCTCACTGGCTACGTGGACAGAATTATATAAGAAGCACAGCAGTTCGCTACACAGCAGCAATATGAAATACTCGACATTGCTCATCCCGGCAACACGGGGATGTACACCAAAAACACGTACAGTGCACGGCAACTGACGCGCGCGAGCACACACACACACACACACACACACACACACACACACACACACACACACACAGGTATGGATCACTCACACAACGGAAATTACTGGTACACTTTCCTTTTGTTCCTTTCCCACCTCTCTCTCTCTCTCTCTCTCTCTCTCTCTCTCTCTCTCTCTCTCTCTCTCTCTCTCTCTCTCTCTCTCTCTCTCTCTCTCTCTCTCTCTCTCTTTCCGTATTGACTTTCCGGGATTTTTTTTTTTTTCCAGTTTTCTCTCTTTAGTCCCTCTGCAAAAATAATGTGATGCTGTTTTAGGTCCTATTTTGTTTCTTATGCAAATTACAATTTCTCTTCGTGGCTTCCTTGTCATGCTGTTTTTAGTAGATTTAGTTTAATTTATCATATTCTGGAAAAATGTGCATCTTAGTATTATAAAGTTATATACTTTCTGGTTTTTGTTTTTCATTTTATAAATCACAGAAGGAGACAGTAGGCACATGCCGA
>NC_087179.1:9159379-9169379 GCF_035594125.1 Scylla paramamosain | reverse complement strand
GACTCTGTAGTCGAAGCTAGATGGTGGAAAACTCGGAAGATTCAAGAGCGTGGGCACGAGAGCAGGTTAAGTCGTTGCGCACATAAACGCAACATCCAGCTTCTGATCGAAAATGAGGATAGAGAAAGTAGGAGGGAACAGAAAAGGGGCTACTGTCAGTTGCCCCAGACACCTGAGTTTCAGTGAGGAAAAGAAGATGAGGTTTATCAGAGGAGAGGTGGTGTTCTACTTATTGAAAATTAGATCTTAGACCGCGAATGTTGCAGAAGTTAATGAAGAAAAAGTTGAGGGGAGTGTCAAGGCACTTAGGTTCGTTGACATTAGAATGGCAGTCCGACATGGGGACCTTTATGGTCCCCTCCCCGTATGGGGACTGCGAGGCTGGTGTAGGAGTCGCCATGATAATTTAAAAAATTTTGAGTGAAGGGTGTGTGTGTTATTGGATGCTTGTAGTTTTGTGTGGAGGAAGAGAGTTGTCTTTAGAGGGCAGGCTGTGACTGCCCTCTGTGTTGTGAGACACAAAGGGAAACGTTCAGTGAGGTGACAGCTGGGTTTAATGATAAGTTCACAGCACCCCCTGAACAGTACTTTAGACCTCACTGGGAGTAATTATCGTTTCGGCAGGCGCCTACTGCCTCCTCCTGCTACAACAACAACAACAACAACAACAACAACAACAACAACAACAACAACAACAACAACAACAACAACAACAACAACAACAACAACAACAACAACAACAACAACAACAACAACAACAACAACAACAACAACAACTGCTACTACTACTACTACTACTACTACTACTACTACTACTACTACTACTACTACTACTACTACTACTACTACTACTACTACTACTACTACTACTATTATCTGGTTACTGTGCTGAGACTTGGAGTATGGGAGTAGCAGACAAGAGGAGATTTAATGTAATGGAAATGATGTCTAATGATGTGTTCGATATGGAATTCCCTTACGCTCAGATATACAAGTTTTAAGTTTTCGGCTTGTAACGTCAATTTTCCTTGACTCATGGTCAAGGACATGAAAAACTGCAAAGATGTTTGTGCATAATGGAGTAGGAATAGCATATGTTTATCTTAACAAAGAACTAAATGCATTATTATCAGCAAAATTAGATGTGAAGTTTAAATTGGGGAAATGTTTCCTTAACAGGCCACTCATGCTATTCCAAATTTGTTAACTGGAGTGACTCTGAAAGGGCAAGGTTATATATTTAATCTCCGTATTAATGTCGTTTGCTTTCCTTTCTCTGCATTTAAAATTGTTACCTAGACTAGCACATGCTGACGGAATGCCCTATTTTCAGGCATCAGGGGTAGCGTAGTAGCGGCAGGAGGTAAGGCTGGGCCCAATACACTACATGGATGATGGCTATGGGGCACCTCACCTTGAGGCATAACCTGTGCCAGTCCTAGGGAGGCAGTGGAGGGCGATCAAAGAGAGCTCAACTACCTTGCCACAGTCAAGGGGTGTGAGGCCCCCCAGCATGTCCTGCATGTCGATGTCAGCGTTCATCGTCCCCACCTTGGCGTAGCTGTAGGAGTTATCGTCCCTCTCATCCCTCCGGCAGGGCACTTGCCATTCTCCCAGCAGGGAGTGTGTCTTTTGGAGAAGTGGCACCTCGGGGATGTGCTTCCACACCGACACCACTAATGCTGGGCCTACCCTCAGCGACCGTGTTACTTCCTCAAGGAGGCAGAGGCGTGCCTGGCAGTGCTTGGAGTGCCTGGCAGATGGGGGAGGGCTTGGCAAATATCCTCGTCCTGGTGGCTACTCGCAGCAGGAAGGAAGTTGTCTCTGCCGTGACGTGTTGGTGTTCGTCCTGGGTGGTGCAGGGTTTCTGCGTTCCTCCCTGGGCGGTGAGCTGAGCTAACGCTTGCTGGCGAGGATAGGGAAGATCGTGTTAGTGGATGTGTCCATGCGATCATCAGTGGTGGTGTTCGTGCGGGCGTCCCCTACGGCAGTGGTCGTCACTGTTTTGGTAACCGAAGTCCTCAAAGCTTCCTTTGCTCTTTTGGGGGATGGGAAAGGTCCTCGGCGATTCCTTTTGAGGGAATCAGGCCACCAAAGTCGCCTATCGCCGTGACATGATCTCGTATAAGAGCGCGCTGGGGAGGTCCTTCCACTATGGCTGCCAGGAAGCGAATTTCCCCTGTACGTGTTCTTTATCTGCTGGCAGGGTTTGTTTACCTTCCCGAGACGGAAAGCAAGGTGACGCAGCCTCGATCCTGATCCTGTGATATTGATATTACTCTTTTCTTCATGAATTTTCCTCTTTCTTTTTTCTATATTTTTTTGTTACCTTTTATTTTCTTCTTTGTCTGTGATCATCTATTTATCTGCTTATTTGTATCTGTAGATTTTAACTTTTCTTCTTCTTCTTATTATTAGTAGCAGTAGTATCTAGTGGGTGTGGGTGTGGCCAACTGTGGTGTGCCTGGGCTCCTAGGCCATAGTATGGTGGACCACGAGACTTTCCCTTTCTCTCGGTGGGAAATGGGGTGAAGACTGAATGGTGTGTGTGTGTGTGTGTGTGTGTGTGTGTGTGTGTGTGTGTGTGTGTGTGTGTGTGTGTGTGTGTGTGTGTGTGTGTGTGTGTGTGTGTGGTACCTTATCTGAACCCTCCGTGTGGGATTGCCTGCTGGCTTGCATGTAGATAGATAAACACTATTATCATTATTTTTATTATTATTATTATCATCATCATCATCATCATCATCATCATCATCATCATCATCATCATCATCATCATCATCATCATCATCATCATCATCATCATTATTTATTTATTTATTTATTCTTTTTCTTTTTCTTTTTTCTTTACTCTTTTTAATTATATATCTTTTCTTCTGTTTGTATCTCTACATTTTACCTGGCATTCTTCACCTAAATCTATTAACAGTGTTGTTCCTCAGGGTTCTGTCCTGTCACCCACTCTCTTCTTATCATTCATCAATGACTTTCTAAACCAAACTTCTTGTCTATCCACTCCTACGGTGATGATAAGACCCTGCACTTCTCCACGTCTTTTCCTAGACGTTCAATACTTCAGGAATTTAACATTTCACGCAGGGAAGCCACATAACGCCTGACTTCTGATCTTTCTAAAATTTCTGATTCGTGCAGAGCAAACTTGGTATTGTTCAATGCCTCAAAAACTCAATTCCTCCATCTATCAACTCGACACAGCCTTTCAGACAACTATCCCCTCTTCTTTAATGACGCTCAACTGTCCCCCTCTTCTACACTGAACATCCTCGGTCTGTCCTTTACATATAATCTGAACTAGAAACTTCACCTCTTATCTCTAGCTAAAACAGCTTCTATGAAGTTTTGAGACGTCTCCGCCAGTTTTTCTCACCCCTCCCAGCTGCTAACTCTGTACAAGGGCCTTATCCGTCCATGTATGGAGTATGCTTCACATGTTCACACTTCAACTCCTCTTCTCTGACTGTCTTCAGCCTCTCTCTCATCGCCGCAATGTTGCATCTTTATCTATCTTCTATCCCTATTTTCATGCTAACTACTCTTCTGATCTTGCTAACTGCATGTCTCCTCTCTTTTCGCGGCCTCGCTGCACAAGACTTTCTTCTTTCTCTCACCCCTATTCTGCCCACCTCTCTAGTGCAAGAGTATTCTCAATCATTAATCCCTTTCTATGATAAACTCTGGAACTTCCTGCCTGCTTCTTTATTTCCATCTTCCCATGGCTTGAATTCCTTCAAAAGGGAGGTTTCAAGACACTTATCCTTTGATTTTTTGCATACCCCTCTGGACACTTTTCTGAGACTGGCATCTCAGTGGGCCTTTTTTTTTTTTTTATTGGATTTTTGTTGCCCTTGGCCAGTGTCCCTCCTACATGAGAGAAAAAAAAAAAAAAAATTTTTTTCTTTCTCTCTTTGTCTTTAAGCACGGGTTGTATTCTTGAACACTTTGGGCATCATAAGGACGGTTTTCAAAGGCCACATAGATTATTATAATGTGTGTCAGCTCTGACAGTAAAAAAAGAAACATTGATATTGCTGGATCTTTAATAGTTAAGGTGTCTCTTGAACCATGAAAACATCATTGAAGACTCCAGTAACCTTCACTAAAGCCCGTTAGATTAAAAAACAGTTAGAGAATAGGGACCCATTTTCACTGTTGATGAGCTACAAAAGTCTTGAATGATTCAAGCAGTGACTTTGTATCATCCAGCTTTGTGTGTTGACCTTTGAATTTTAGAATACTGGTTTGTGGTGCTGCTTCTTTGTCCGCCACACGGAGGATATAATGATAATAATGCAACTTCAACCATTAAGCCTTTGAGTTTATTGGCATCTGGTGAGTCACAAACAAAACCATTAGCGTGGTACCCGCCACCTGGTGAATGCTGGCGTGCGTGTAGCTGAGTGACGGTTCACAAGGGCCCAGTAGGTTCTGTCTCACAGAGCAGCACTCCGAGGCAGTCACCACGAATACTCTTCATGAACGCGGTGGAGCGGATGCCAGGCGTGGATGTGAAGGGCTTGTCCCAGCATGTGTGTTCTACCTGGTGGGATTCATCACGGGGGCGTGGCACCGACTGGCCCGTTTGTGGACCGACCTGCCCTTCCCTGTTCACTGCCTTGCTACTGTGCAAAAGAATTAATACATAAAGGAAGAACAAACATCAGCGGACGTGTTGAACAATACGAGACTGTGATTGATTACACTGTCTAACATTAACTAAGAGAGATTAAATGTGTGTATATATATATATATATATATATATATATATATATATATATATATATATATATATATATATATATATATATATATATATATATATATATATATATAATAGTAAATATCAGTACAAATAATAATAATAGTAAGTATCAGTACAGCAACTAACACCGAGGCAATACAAGCAACATGAACGGCAGAAGGCGTGGCGGTGGATGGGAGGGCTGAATTCTCGCGGGCGTCGTGCTAAGCGGGAACACACTTGTCGATTAAGTACTTTTCATTTGGGTTTGGACAAAAGACTTTTCTACACTTCTCAGAGGATGAGTCCCATATCTCCTCGGGGCTACAACAAGTAAATCCGACACTTTTACTGCCACAGCGGTCTACAACGTCGAAGAGCATGCTGAATATACCAAACACTGCAGGACATTGAGAGAAAACTGTTTCCACACAAGTATACTCTTTAATCCCGTTGCAGGATGCACAGTGCTGGTTTCTATATCTGACATATCCTCTATATACAGGGGCGCTGTAAGACAGACATAAGATTCGATCGCGTTGCTTTGCCCCTTCATCTCCACAGGTTTTCACACTAGGTTCGCACCATGTGGTGTAGTTCTTTATATCTGTAGGAATCTCAAATCTAAAATTGCAAGGTTCGAAGGATCAAAGACCCAAGCTAGGTTCAATGATGCCCCACTGTCCCTCATGGAACCCAACACTATAGTCTTTGGCAATGTGAGATATGGGGACATTGAGGCATTCAACCTGAGCGTTCCACATCCTGAGAGAGGCGGTGTCCTCGCCGTTACAGAGGGCACAGTACTGGTTGACATAGGTGGTGGAAGTGGTGGTGCTTGTGACGGGAAATAGATTGAAATGGCCACTTTGTATTCCCTTCAGACATAACTCTTGCACCTCAGTATTGTCCCAGCCCTCCGGACATTTGTATTTCATGTACCGCGTTAATCCCCAACAGGGATCTAAATCAGCACACACATATTTACTGGCGCCCTTCATTTGTTCAGCCTCGTCGTAATACTGAGAGTCGCGGCAGCAGTCTCCGTGCGTCCTGCAGCTGGCGTCACAGGAACATTCCAGACGGGAATAGGCCTCAGATGTGCTGCGGGAGGAGCAGGAGTGTTGGGAAGGGCACACTGGCTCCTGGCGGTGTGGCTGAGGTAGACCCAAAACAAGACACAGCGCCGCCATGCCCGCCGCCACCAGGACGCTCCGGCACAGCATGTTAACCCGATGGACTTGACAGAGGCGACAAAATGTTTACAGGAGAGACTGGGAGCTGACCACTTCACGTGAAGCTTATTATCCACACTGACGTATCCTGCTGATTTCCTTTCATCCAGTATTAGGTTTCAGCTCGGGCGAGATTAAGGCCTGTAGAGTCGCTAGATTCGTTAAGCCAAATGCAACGCAAACTCTTTCATTATATGTCCTTAGATGAACCATACCTTAAGGGGGAATTGAATTCGGAAATACGAAAAAAAAAACAATGAAATTACTATTATATCAATCAATTGATGCAAATCTGTATAATAAATTTATCCGAGAACACTGGGAAAGTGCCATTTTGGTGTTAAAAGGCAACACAAAGCTCTGGGAGATGTTCATAAATGGACGGTAAGGAGACAGACCTCATGATACGTGTGACGCAACATTAGTCTCTAGACTCACCCTGCATAAAGCTTATTTTCGGTCGCTCATGTTCAGTTATTTAGGCCATTAGTGAGTCTTGGCAGCCCATCCTGCTAGGGGATCTTCTTGTGACCTGTTCCGCTTTGTACCGGTTCTTTGGTCGTCAACTCTTTGCTTTCATTACGAATTGAATGGGGAGTTTGGTAAACAAGTGAGTGTCACCAGGCGGCAGCACCAGACATGTCCCCTTCTCACACATATTAGCAACACCAAACATGCCTCCAGTGACATTCTATATATATAAGGATGCAATGAGCTTATATAATATACTTTTTACACAATTCTTTCTAAGTAGTAACACAGGTAGAATCGAACCGTATTCACGAAAAAAAAAAAAAAAACATTTAAGTTGATTTTCTAGTGAATTGGCATTTATATTTATTTGGTCATCTCGAGATTTCCAAAACAAGTACACTATTGATCGGAAGCGTATTATTGGAGACGACAATAAAAAATGGAGACAACTTGTTTGTGCCAATTATAGCTCCTTATTACATAGATCAACTTTCTAGTATATCGAAACAACAATTTTAATTGAAAATAGGCAACTCGAGTGCCCTGGCGAGAGTAATGCTGTATATCTAACTAAAACAAACATCTGACCTTAGTTAAGGTTAACAAACATGTAGTTAGACAAGCAGTTAATTCCTGCTGCAGCGTCCACGCCACTGCTCCATGAACCTGTGGCTTCCTGTATTCCCCTCCCGTTACGCCAGAGCAGTCCTGAGGGATGTTTGTTTTGGTGTTCGATTACTTTGCCATGCCGCTGGCTTCCTGAGAGGGATGCTAAAATCCCCAAGGAAATCACTGTATCCACATATCACGATGTTACTGAGTATGTCATGTCATACTGTATAGTACAGTCTTATATTTCTATCTTTTCATTGTACAAATCTAGAAATTTTAGACTTGTAATATGCCGTATTTAAAATAGTGATAACATTATTACTAAATAATCAAGAAAAAAAAAATCTGTTTCGACCAACTTCTCTCAGAATCATCCATACAAGATATTTAAAAGTCGATGCAGAATTTCGCAAGTATCATAACGATCAGTGCTCTGTGCACCTGTATGGACGTGGGATTTACTATAACAATAGTTTAGCTCATCTTACTGGAGGACATGCAGTAGCGACATATGGCGACATCTGGCGGATTAGTTACGAAAACTCGCCAATGTTACAAGTAGGGAATTTTTGTTAAACTATGAACAGAATCATGAAGACATCTTTCAAAAACTTCGGGAACCGTTACTGTAGCCTGGTTTAAGGGAAGAATCCTTATTAAACCCTCACTAGAACCATGAAGGCAGTCTTGAAAACCAAGTATATCCCACTGAAAGAGAATCCTCGTTAAACTCTCACTTGAACAATTAAAGCATTCAGCACGTTCACAAGAACCTATAAAAAGCGTTTAATGCTATTAAACTCTCACTAGAAACACGAAAACACCCTCGAAATCTCCGATAACTCCGATATATTTCCAGTATACTTTTTTTTTTCACGTAAACTAGCGAAGCTTGCTCCTCCTACGAGGGTGAAAGGATGGGCAATAATTACACAGCGGCTAGTGATTGGATGAAGGTGGCTGGTGATTGATTGACAGAATCCAAGAGAGGCTGGTTAGAAGGCAGTGAGAAATGGGTTATTTAACCGCACCTCATTATTTCATTCATATTTCCTTAATTACAGTCATAAGGTTCACGTGAAGCACCACAATGTCACCGTGAATAAATCAACCAGGACTGGATACAAGAATCAGCAGGAATATTGTGATGTACAAGGCAACAGAAGGTGGTGAAATACACCGCAAGAGAAACAGATGAGCGTCGGGGGCAGAGAAGTCACTGCGCTGTGCTTGGACCACTGCGGTCACCACTGTGAGGCTAATTGTTCGATTAAGGTCCGAATGATTAACTTTAATTTGTAGTATTATATACAGTGTAATTAATCATCATAATATTGTAAGGAACACAAAGTCACGTGAGTGTATCAGTAAATATGAAAACATGAACACATCTATCAAGAAAGAATAAGCCAAGAGCTCTTAGTGCCAATAAACGTCTGCGCCAAACTCATCCATGGAACGCAGGCCTCCCGACGAGGTTAGTGGTCTGACCTTGGCATTCCAACCCTACACACACACACACACACACACACACCGCGCGCTCGCGCGGCGTGCGTGCATATGTTTGTGTGTATGTGTGTGTGTGTGTGTGTGTGTGTGTGTAAGAATTGAACGCCAGCACTTGGAGGAAATATGTATGTATGGTGTAATGATAAAGATGGATGGTGGAGGTGGGTGGTGGTGTACTCGATTACGATTACAATTACATTAAAGTATCACGACAACAACTCGGTTTTTTACTTTAATTTGTCCTAGTCTGAGTATTTTACATGTACAAGTATGTATAAGCACATTTTTACTGACGCCCTTAACTTTTTTTTTTTCTACAGCATAGTGTGTGTGTGTGTGTGTGTGTGTGTGTGTGTGTGTGTGTGTGTGTTTCGTAGTATAGCATTGTAATACGGATAGTGCAAATCTTAAATGGCCGTCATTTACCAATGGCAGATCACGAAACCTATTAACCTGTTGTTGCCCCCACCCTCTGGCTAACAACCACCACAAAGGTTCAAGATTTCGGAATTGAGTTCAACGTTTCACCTTATGCGTTGGGAGTTTAGGGTGAATCTCGCTTGATACCTGGTGGTGGTGGTGGTGGTGTTGTCGGTGGTGGTGACAGTGATGCTATTGTTGTTATTGTTGTTGTACAGCCCTTTAAAAGAAGTAGAAATTTTATGTCTAAATGATCAAGAATGTTGTCTTGAGTTGCGAGAAACCCGAGAGAGAAAACTGAAGTACGGGAACTGAGGCGAGTGTTTTATTTTTTTTTATTCTCGAGGCGCCTGACCTATAGGACCCCTGGCGTCCATGTAGAGGCAATGGCAGCAGACAGGACAGTGCTCTTGCTGCAAGCCATGCTCTCTCTCTCTCTCTCTCTCTCTCTCTCTCTCTCTTTCTGTCTTTGTCTTTCTGCATCTCTCCTCCACGGATGGGTTGAGAGAGAGAGAGAGAGAGAGAGAGAGAGAGAGAGAGAGAGAGAGAGAGAGAAGGAGGAAGAAATTGCAGCGACTGCTTCCAAGGTCATGCTCCTCCAGGCTTCCTCTCCCCTCTCTCTCCTCCGTCGCATAGCGGACCAGTGTGCATCCTTGACAGGCGTACCCCGCCGCCTCCTAGGTCACAGACTGCTCACCTTCTCACCGACAACCTTCCTGGCCCGCCAAACCATTATCCCAGTGTTCGAGGCCGAGACTCGAACAAGACACTACTAGCAACGAAGGGGGTCGGGATCCGCCTGATGTAGTGCACTCAAACGAAGCGGCGCCGCAACCTAGGCACCGAGGCGATAATTGCCAACTCCGGCAGCAGTGCAGTGACGGTGCAGGCAGAAATGGCGTGCTGACCTTCAAGATACCAGTTTTTTCTGACGAATGTGCGAGGGAGTCGGTGGTTGTGTATTCTGAAAGCCAAACAAGTGATTTATCTG
>NC_087179.1:9151879-9156879 GCF_035594125.1 Scylla paramamosain | reverse complement strand
CCTTGTACAGAGTTAGCAGCTGGTGGGGGAGGGGTGAGAAAAACAGGCGGAGACGTCTCAGAACGCCTAACTTCATAGAACCTGTTTTAGCTAGAGATAAGATAGATGGATAGGAATTGAGTTTTTTGAGGCATTGAACAATACCAAGTTTTCTCTGCCCCAATCAGAAAATTCAGAAAGATCAGAAGTTAGGCGTTCTGTGGCTTCCCTGTGTAAAATGTTTACTTCCTGAAGTGTTGGACATCTATGAAAAGACGTGGAAAAGTGCAGGGTGGTATCATCAGCGTAGGAGTGGATAGGACAAGAAGCTTGGTTTAGATCATTGATGAATAATAAGAAGAGGAACACCACTGACCGTCAGAGTGACCGTCTACCACAGCAGCAATAGAACGGTCAGAAAGGAAACTTGAGATGAAGTTACAGAGAGAAGGAGAGAAGCCGTAGTAGGGTAATTTGGAAATCAAAGCTTTGTGCCAGACTCTATCAGAAGCTTTTGGTATGTCCAATACAACAGCAAAAGTTTCACCAAAATCTCTAAAAGAGGATGACCAAGACTCAGTAAAGAAAGCCAGAAGATTACCAGTAGACCGGCCTTGACGGAACCCATAGTGGCGATCAGATAGAAGGTTGTTAAGTGATAGATGTTTATGAATCTTCCTGTTGAGGATAGATTAAAAAAACTTTAAATAGGCTGGAAATTAAAGCAATAGGACGGTAGTTTGAGAGATTAGAACGGTCACCCTTTTAGGAACAGGCTGAATGTGGGCAAACTTCCAGCAAGAAAGAAAGGTAGATGTTGACAGACAGCTGAAAGAATGTGACTCGGCAAGGTACAATCACGGAGGCACAGTTTCGGAGGACAATAGAAGGGACCCCATCAGGTCCATAAGCCTTCCGAGGGTTTAGGCCAGCGAGTGCATGGAAAACATCATCGCGAAGAATTTTAATAGGTAGTAACTTAATGAAGTAGTGAAAGGGTGGAGGAGAGGGAGGAACAAGCCCTGAATCTTCCAAGGTAGAGTTTTTAGCAAAGGTTTGAGTGAAGAGTTCAGCTTTAGAGGTAGATGTGATAGCAACCATCTGATAGAAATAAAGGAGGAAAAGAAGAAGCAAAATTATTGGAAATATTTTCGGCTAGATACCAGAAGTCACGAGGGGAGTTAAATCTTGAAAGATTTTAACATTTTCTATTAATGTAGGAGTTTTTTGGCTAGTTGGAGAACAGACTTGGCATGATTTCGGCCAAAAATATAAAGTGCATGAGATTCTGGTGATGGAAGGCTTAAGTACCTTTAGTGGGCCACCTCTTTACCATGTATAGTACCAGAACAATCTGTGTTAAACCAAGGTTTGGAAAGTTTAGGTCGAGAAAAAGAGTGAGGAATGTACGCCTCCATGCCAGACACTATCACCTCTGTTATGCGCTCGGCACACAGACGGGGTTCTGACACGGAAGCAGTAGTCATTTCAAGGAAAATCAGCAAAATACCTCCTTACGTCGCCCCCAGCTAGCAGAGGCAAAACGCCAGAGGCTCCTCCGCTTTCGGGATCCTGAGGAGGGATTGGAGCGATAGGACAAGATACAGATATGAGATTGTGATCGGAGGAGGCCAACGGAGAAGAGATGGTGAGAGCATAAGCAGAAGGATTAGAGGTCAGGAAAAGGTCAAGAATGTTGGGCATATCTCTAAGACGGTCAGGAATACGAGTAGGGTGTTGCACCAATTGCTCTAGGTAGTGGAAGATAGCAAAGTTGAAGACTAGTTCACCAGGATAGTCAGTGAAGGAAGAGGAAAGCCAAAATTGGTGCTGAACATTGAAGTCTTCAAGAATGGAGATCTCTGCAAAAGGGAAGAGAGTCAGAATTTGCTCCACTTTGGAAGTTAAGTAGTCAAAGAATTTCTTATAGTCAGAGGAGTTAGGTGAGAAGTGCACAACACTGATAAATTTAGTTTGAGAGTGACTCTGTAGTCGTAGCCAGATTGTGGAAAACTAAGAAGATTCAAGAGCGTGGGCACGAGAGCAGGTCAAGTTATTGCGCACATAAACTCAATATCCAGCTTTGGAGTAAAAATGAGGATAGAGAAAGTAGGAGGGAACAGAAAAGGGACTACTGTCAGTTGCCTCAGACACCTAAGTTTCAGTGAGGAAAAGAAGAAGAGGTTTAGAAGAGGAGAGGTGGTGTTCTACAGGTTGGAATTTAGATCTAAGACCGCGAATTTTGCAGAAGTTAATGAAGAAGTTGAGGGGGCTGTTAAGACACTGAGGGTCGTTATCAGAAGAGCAGTCCGACCTGGGGATATTTGTGTTCCCATCCCCAGATGAGAACTCCGAGGCTGGTGTAGGAGTCGCCATGATAATTTTGAATTTTTGAGTGAAGGGTGTGTATGTTATTAGGTGCTTGTAGTTTTGTGTGGAGGAAGAGAGTTGTCTTTAGAGGGCAGGCTGTGACTGCCCCCTTGTGTTGTGAGACACAAAGGGAAACGTTCAGTGAGGTCACAGCTGGATTTAATGATAAGTTCACAGCACCCCCTGATGCAGTGCTTTAGGCCTCACTGGGAGTAATTACCGTTTCGGCATGTGCATAGTGCCTCCTCCTGTGTTTGAAGGTTTAATTAAGCATCATAGAAAAGCTCCGAGTCTCAACATTTCACTAGGTCTATGGCAAAAATTTCAGGTGTTGCTGTCATTAGTGTTCATTAGTGCAACACTTGCCTTACATCAGCGCCAGGTGTCACGTATGGAAGCCTTGTTGTGGGGCCTCTTGTTTAGTAGATGGAAATAAGAGGTAAAGGAAAGATGACTAAATACTGGAGAATGACAGGATGTGAGAGTCAGTTAAAGGGAGGAAATGTAGCACAGGTGTCAGTGTGCATCTCCACTTGGGATGGTTTGTGCCGCGTTGTGTACAAGTTGAGACCACATGAGCATGAGGGAAACTGAAAAAAAAAAAAAAAAAAAATCAGGCTTTCACGCAATAGTTCTTATATAAAACATACCCACCTATTTCCTACTACAATTTCCATTCTTAAATTTGTCTAATCTTCTTTTAATGGTCTCTGATGACTCGGCACTAACCACCCAATTACTAAGTTTATTTCATTCATCTAGCACTTCATTTTAGAGCTAATTTCTGATTGACCTAATACCTACACATGTATATTTTATGTTTTTAATATTAAAAAAAAGATTATTCAAAGTCAAACTTGCATTATGAAGAAATAAGATATGCTTTAAGACAACTCAGGAACTAAACTGGCCTATCTCTTAAATTTCCTTCTTTTCTCTTTCAAGAGAACAACATTATGAATAGATGTTATCTTTTTTTCTGTCCTTGGCCTGTCTCCTAACACACACACACACACACACACACACACACACACACACACACACACACACACACACACACACACACACGCCGCAGGGAATTGGTTGTTGTCTGGAAACGAAGTTATGCTTGAGATTCGTGATTTCCCTGCACCCTCCCCCACCAGTAAGTGTCGCTGGTCCTTGGCGCGTCACCCTAGGCGGTGTCGTGTGCACAAGTGTCCATCTGTGCTGAAGTGTACCTTGTGCTCCACACGCCTCTGTTGTCTTTGCTCAAACTCGTGTATGGAAGAGTCTTTAGGGCTAATATTCCAACCAGAGCAAGCACGATCATCAACAGTTATTATGAATGTATATAACACATCATCATTGGTCTAATAATCCATTATTTATCAAGTATTTGAAACCTCAGAGTACTTCCGCCTCGCACAGTTCAGCACCATATGAATCCTGCACTTCCACTTTTTTAAGTAAAATACTACGAATTCCACGTTTCTTTTGATAGTGTAGAGAAAGGAATAACTTACGCTGTCCCTGGTAATATTTCAGTGAGAAATGTTTACTACTAGCTAATTTATTGGCCAAAGTAGGTCGGCCCTTCACCTCCGATGCGATGATGTTGATGTTCACTCCGAAAATCATAATAAAATGTCGTGTTTCTGAATTATTCGATAACACATAGTGATTTTGGTAACGCATATCAGTAAAATAAGGTTTCCTACAATTTTTGTGGAAGGAAAACATAGAATTACCGGAAGTTTCAAATATTCGATAAACAATAGATTATAAGACTACTGATGATGCGTTGCATACACTCACGATAACAGTTAGTGATCGTGCTTGCTCTGGTTGGGACATCAGCCCCATAGACTCTTCTATATACGAGTTTGAGCAAGGACAACACAAGTTTGAGGAAAGATGGCAGAGGAATGTGGAGCACTGGGTACACCTCGCAGATGGACACTTGTGCACACGACAACCATGTACTGTGGTCTGCTGAGGTCCTTGCGTCAGTCCTTTTTAATCCAGTGACTGCTGGGACTCCCCCAGCTTGATACTGTAATGGTCTTGAGCAAGAGTAAATTGTGATTTTGAAAGATCAGAAAAATTCGTCACCCAGCATTTAGTTAGGCCTTTATAGCGTTCGTGGATATTTTATCTGTAAAATTCATTGCGGCTGTTACAATAAATTGACAATTGAGTGTCATTCTCAGTTAAAGGGTTAAGGACTGACATAACAAATTATAATAACTTTCCTCCAAGTAGTTACGTTAACAATTGTATGACTCTTAATTCTCTTCAGTCTTTCCTTTCTTTCTTGTAATCTTTCCTCTGCGTTACTAAGTTTGTGCTCTGATACAAACACAGAACCTTAATATAAAAGTTGATTGAGTTTCCGCGCCACCTCGCATCCCTTTTAACATCGAACCAAGGAAGAGAAAAATTACTAAATATTGCTTCAAGGAATTTTCCTTTTTCCTTTTATTTTTGATCCCCATATGGTTTAGACCAGAGACTCTTATGTAATTGAGTTTGCGTTTTTCGTTAATGGTACTTTTGTGAAATCTTAAGATTTATTGTATGGGAAACCTGGCGGGAGGCAACATCACACTGATCAAATTACGATCGTCTGGTAAACACTTCCCTCTTAATGAGCCAATGATGAGTGGAAT
>NC_087179.1:9116879-9149379 GCF_035594125.1 Scylla paramamosain | reverse complement strand
TGGAACGCGCCCCTGGATTTCGTTTGCTACTGGAGGAGAGGGTGCGCCGCATTGCCTATGCCACATTTCATACAGGACACATGAGGTGGAGAGTTAGTGTTATGGAGACCGACGAATGTTCTTCTGAACTTGCTGACTGTTTGCCTGTTCCCCGTCTATGGCTTCTCTACATAAGACTTTGTACTTCCTCTCATTCCTGTTCTGTCTATCCACCTTCCTAATGCAAGAGTTAACTAGTATCTTCACTTTTTATTCCTTTACTGATAAATTCAGAAACTGTGTTAATGTTTCTGTATTTCACTCTGCCTGTGACCTGAACTGTTTCAAGGGAGGAGTATCAAGACATCTCAGGAGCTGAAATGACTTTTCTCTCGATTATTTATTTATTTATTTATTTTTTGATTGGGGTGACATTTTGTGTGGGCTGTTTTGTCTTTTGTTTTTTTGTCTCTTTTTCCTCTCTGACACTTGAAAGTAAGCGATTTGTCCTCATCTTCTCTGAACTCGAGTTAAGCCTCAATTACCGGAAACATGATGCGGGAGGATGCGAGGGAAGTGGGAGAGAGAAGGAGGAAAGGGAAAAGAAGGATTGCATGGAAGGAAGGTGAAGAAAAGGAGGAGGAAATGAGAGAGGGAAGAGATGATGGAAAGAGAGAAATAAAAAGGAGGAGGAAAGGCGAGAGAGGGACGTTGACGTGGCCATTCACACTAACGCGTTGTTTCCACTCGTCTTGCTTTATAGGTTTCTATTCGTCTCCATTATTCCCTTCTTTCTTAACACTCATACTCATCTTTATTGTCCACCTCCTCCATATTTCTTCATCTCCTCCTGCTGGTGATGCGTCTTCCTCTTGTTTTTCCTTCTTTGCATTCTCCCTTTCCTGCATGGCATAGTTTGCCGCCTCCTCCTCCTCCCTCCTCCTCCTCCTCCTCCTCCTCCTCCTCCTCTTCCATATTGTCTGCTGCTGTTGAAACTTGCAGTTTTGAAGCTAAATTGCACAGTCTGCGATGAGTTTGCAGTTTCCTTGACAAATTCTCTCTCTCTCTCTCTCTCTCTCTCTCTCTCTCTCTCTCTCTCTCTCTCTCTCTCTCTCTCTCTCTCTCTCTCTCTCTCTCTCTCTCTCTCTCTCTCTCTCTCTCTCTCCCTCTCCCTCTCCACTCAATAGCTTGATCACGGCTACGTCTAAAGTCCATTTTATAACAACGGAAATAATTCATACTAACGAGGCTCTGGATGAGAGAGACGTGATCGTATGATGATGATAATGATGATAATGATGATGATGATGATGATGATGATGATGATGATAAGAGTTTAACTTCTTGTTGTGTTCTCCATCATTTTTGTTGCTGTGCCGGAATCATGTTGCCAGTGACTTTTTTTTTTTTGTGATTCTCCTCCTGTTATTTTGATCTAGATTTGCAGTTAGAGATTTTAATGTTGATATTACTTCACAACTTTCTATCTGATCGTCGGTAGGGTTCTCTAGAGACCGCTCTACTGGTGATTTACTGGCTTTCCTTACTGGGTTTTGGTCATCCTCTTTTAGGGATTTTGGTGAAACTTTTGCTGTTGGCTTAGGCCTATCAAAAGCTTTTGATAAGAGTCTGTCACAAAGCTTTGATGTCAAAACTACCCTCCTACGGTTTTTATCCTCTCTGTAACTTCATCTTTTCCTTTCTGATCGTTCTGTTGCTGCTGTGGTAGACGGTCACTGTTCTTCTAAATCTATTAACAGTGGTGTTCCTCAGAGTTCTGTCCTGTCACCCACACTCTTCCTATTATTCATGAATGATCTTCTAAACCAAGCTTCTTGTCCTATCCACTCCTACGCTGATGTTACCACACTGCACTTTTCCATGTCTTTTCGTAGATGTTGAACCCTTCAGGAAGTAAACAGTTCACGCGGGGAAGCCACAGAACGTCTGACTTCTGATCTCTCAAAAATTTCTTATTGGGGCAGAGCAATCTTGGTATTGTTCAATGCTTCATAAACTCAATTCCTCCATCTATCATCTCGACATAACCTTGCAGACAACTATCCCCTCTTCTTCATTGACACTCAACTGTCCCCTTCTTATACACTGAAAATCCTCAGTCTGTCCTTTTCTTATAATCCAAACTGGAAACTTCACATCTCTATTTTAGCTAAAACAGCTTCTATGAAGTTAGGTGTTCTGAGACGTCTCCGCCAGTTTTCTCACCCCCCACCCCTCTTGCTGCTAACTCTGTACAAGAGCCTTATTCGTCCATATATGGAGTATGCTCCACATGTCTTGGGAGGTTTCACTTATACCGCTGTATTAGACAGGGTGGAATCAAAAGTTTTTCGTTTTATCAACTCTCCTCTAACTGACTGTCTTCAGCCTCTCTAAAGTTAAATACTCTCTCTCTCTCTCTCTCTCTCTCTCTCTCTCTCTCTCTCTCTCTCTCTCTCTCTCTCTCTCTCTCTCTCTCTCTCTCTCTCTCTCTCTCTCTCTCTCTCTCTCTCTCTCTCTCTCTCTCTCTCTCTCTCTCTCTCTCTCTCTCTCTCTCTCTCTCTCTCTCTCTCTCTCTAAGTAATGGAGGAAATAGTTCAAGTAAGAGTATTAGACATTAAGCAAGTTTAGGTGCGCTGCGTGAGGACAGTCAGCAGAGTCACGTCCCTGCAAAGCCTTCATATCGATCACCGGCTTTCGTGGAAGGGAGACAGTATTGGATGATGAAGATAGCGTGTAAGAATAAGGAACGTCTGTCCTCCTGTGTGTGTGTGTGTGTGTGTGTGTGTGTGTGTGTGTGTGTGTGTGTGTGTATGTGAGAGAGAGCGCAGTGCAGCAAGCCTCGTATTAACAGTCAACAGGGCAGTGAATATTTTATGAGATTCACCTACAAAAAATGTTGATTATTGAAAAAAAAGTAAAGCGAAGAGAAATACAATGTTAGCTTTTATTTTGCGTTGGAACAAGGCAAGCAGTCACAGCACCGCCGTCACCGAAGAAAAGAGGGAAAAATGTTTGTCTGGGGGATGATTATTACTTTTGACACATCGTGATGAAGTGCTTGTAATATTCGGTGTTATTGGGACACACTAATAGATTTTTTTAGCAGTGAGACTCGCTTTTCGGCAATAATATGAGAGCTTGATGAGTTAGGGGGGTTTGAGGAGGAGGGAGGGAGGGAGGGAGGGAGGGAGGCAGGCTTTTCTTTGTCTTGCTGTTGAACAATAGAGCATGGTGATGATGACATGGTGAAAAAAGAGGAGGAAGAGGAGGAGAAGGAGGAAGAGGAGGAGGAAAAGGAGGAGTAAGAGGAGGAGGAGGCGAAGGAGGAATAAGAGGAGGAGGAAGAGGAGGAGGAGGAGGACGAGGACGAGGACGAGGACGGGGAGGAGAAGAAGAAGGAGGAGGAGGAAAAGGAAGAGGAAGAAACTGAAGATGTTTTGAGTTCATGATTCTTTACTGTATTCTTTTTTCGCTTTCCATTCCTGCTCCTCCTCCTCCTCCTCCTCCTCTCTCTTCTTTATGCTATAATATTGGCACAGAAAAGAGACAAACTGCGTTCTCTCTCTCTCTCTCTCTCTCTCTCTCTCTCTCTCTCTCTCTCTCTCTCTCTCTCTCTCTCTCTCTCTCTCTCTCTCTCCAGTTTTTCCTGACTTATCCGCTGTGTGTGTGTGTAAAGATTCTGCAAGGCTCACTACCCTCACTTGTTTCTTTTTTTCGCAGTTAGGTTTTTGTTTTGACAGACTGGACACAATTCTGGAGTTCAGGGAGTCTGTATGTGCCCCTGTGTGTTGCATGTTTATTTATTTATTTATTGATTGATTGATTCAATTATTCGGTCGATCAGTCATTCAGTCAGTCAGTTTGTTAGTCTTTCAGTGGGTCAGTCAGCCAGTCACATTTTTGTCACGAGGTGGTTATTTAGCCATCAAATTAGTTAATATACCTGTATATTCAGTCATACATCTCTCATTCATCCTGCCATTATATTAGTCAGTCAGTCACTTAGTAAGCAAGACACTTCATCATCTGGTCATGCTGTCAGTCACTCGCAATCCGCAATTGTCATCCAGTCCGTCATTTTATCTGTCAGCGAGTAAGTCAGTCAGCCCGTCAGTCAGTGTCAGCAAGCTGTGTCAACCTCGAGGTACTGGGGTTAGTCTTGGGACGCGATGAACAATTATTTTTTTTTGTTGGGCAGATTCTGACTGACAGAGAGGCAGGTAGATAAACAAGAAGCCGAACAAGCTGACAGAAAAGCAAAAAGATAGACCGACAAATAGAAACACCGATTAACGCTTGACGAACAGACACCGTTAAAGAGATAGACAAAGCGAACACACACACACACACACACACACACACACACACACACACACACACACACACACACACACACACACACACACACACACACACACACACACACACACAGAAACATAAATAGACGCTCAGAAAAAAAAATGATGAAAGGTAAGAGGATAAAGAACAGAACACACGATCTCACAGTAAGATAAAAATGGTTGAGTGAGAAGATAAATAACAACTGTCACTCACACACATTCGAAGCCAGCAGCAGTCGTGGCGGTGGTGGCGATGGGTGTGTTGGTGGTGGTAGTGGTGGCGGGGGTGGTGGCAGCAGCAGCATCACCAGCCTTTCATCTCTCAGACACTGGTCGCGTATTTGCAACCATATTATCTTCCTGTGCTTATTTTTCATCCTCACATCAACCTTATACTTCTTTGTGTTTATTTCAGGAATTTTTTTTTCATGATTGTTACCTTTTTCATCCAAATTCTTTACATTTTTTCCCATACTATCTTATCTTGTTTCCTGCTTTATTATGCCTCCATGTCATTCCTCATATCGAGTCTTTGTTCTTATATTACCTCCTATATCCTTTGTTTTCCTGTCTTCATTTTATTTTTTTGTAATTTTTTTTTTGGTTATGTTTGTAACTTTTCTGAATACAAATATAACCATAACTCCATATACCATCCCCATATAATCCCTATACCCTATTTTTTCCTTATTTTCCGAGGATTTGTGGTTATATTTGTGAAGATTCCTCGTTGTTCGGCGCTTGGGAAAGGCAGAGAGGAAAGGGAAGGAAAAAGAGAGAAAAAAAAAAAAAACATAAGCGTGATTGTAACCCCAGATTGTTGCTGGCTTATTTCTGGCTCCGTGGCTTTTTTCTTGTCCGAGGAATGACGGAGAGAAGGAAGGGCGATTGATACTGTTGACTGTGTGTGTGTGTGTGTGTGTGTGTGTGTGTGTGTATGAGCAGCCGTCTAGCCGCCGATCACATACCGGCTTCCTTTCAACCTTGCGCCTCCTGCCTCTCCATCTCTCCATTCCTCTTTCCCTACATCTCTCCGTCCTCCCTCCCGTCCCCTCACGTTCTTTACTACACAAACTCCTCTACACCTCCTCCAGTCCTGCTCTTCAGCCTTTGCTTTTCATCCTGTTTCTCCTCTCTCTCAGTTGGGTAATGGCTGGCTGGGGCGGCGCCTCGAGAGCCACTGAGCACTCACCGGTTCACTGGTTCACTAGTCACGGCGAGGTGCTGGAACCTTCAGCCACAAGCCATTTACCTCTCTTCCTCCTCCTCCTCCTCTCTTACTACTCCTCTTCCTCCTCCTCCTCCTCCTCCTCCTCCTCCTCCTCCTCCTCCTCCTCCTCCTCCTCCTCCTCCTCCTCCTACTACTACTACTACTACTACTACTACTACTACTACTACTACTACTACTACTACTATTACTATACTGCTTCCACGTTAAGCCAAGGGAGGGATGCTCCGCCTCTGGGATTTGACGTCCAGGAGACTCCACCTTTTGTATACTGTGATTGCCTGGTGGAATGACAGGAAAGCACACACACACACACACACACACACACACACACATGAACATATGAAACACGTGATGTAAAAGATATTCTTATTTATAGCATGAAGACAGACCATGGGAAAGATATTCACTACAGCTTTTGACACCTGTCCATCCCACCACTCTCTCTCTCTCTCTCTCTCTCTCTCTCTCTCTCTCTCTCTCTCTCTCTCTCTCTCTCTCTCTCTCTCTCTCTCTCTCTCTCTCTCTCTCTCAAGTCCTACCTTCCCCTCTTTCCTGTATATTTCCTTGTGTGTGTGTATGTGTTTGTTCGTGTGTGTTTATGTGTGTGTGTGTCTTGTAAATTGTTCTTTCCTAAAATAATCCACAATTAATATATATATATATATATATATATTATATATATATATATATATATATATATATATATATATATATATATATATATATATATATATATATATATATATATATATATATATATATACTTATTTATTTATTTATTTATTTGGAGAGAGAGAGAGAGAGAGAGAGAGAGAGAGAGAGAGAGAGGAGAGAGAGAGAGGAGAGAGAGAGAGAGAGAGAGAGAGAGAGAGAGAGAGAGAGAGAGGTGGGGGTGGCGAGAGCTACTCTGACTGAAATGACCTAAAGTTATTTGAAATATGTTAGGAAAGTGGAACTGCAAGTGATTAAACATGAAACATAAACTTATATGAAACATTCAACAATGTTAGTAAAATTGTAACAATGTTTATAAATCCAGTCTCAAGGGTTTCCTTTACGTTTTCGTAATTTTTGATATATGTATATATATATATATATATATATATATATATATATATATATATATATATATATATATATATATATATATATATATATATATATATTTTTATATATATATTTTTTTTTTTATGAAGGAGGGGCACCGGCAAAGGGAAAAAAAAAAAAAAAAAAAAAAAAAAAAAAAAATATATATATATATATATATATATATATATATATATATATATATATATATATATAATATATATATATATATATATATATATATATATATATATATATATATATATATATATATATATATATATATATATAATAAAAAGAAGAATCACTGACGTGCCTGCCCTCGAACATACAAAATACAAATTAACTCTTGCATTAGAGAAGTGGACTGCATAGGGGTGAGAGAAAGAGGAAAGTCTTGTGCAGCGAGGGCGCGGGAGGAGGGGAGGCATGCAGTTAACACGATCAGAAGAGCAGTTAGCATGAAAATAGAGGTAGAATATATCAAAAAATGCGACATTAAGGCGATTAGAGAGAGGCTGAAGACAATCAGTTAAGAGGAGAGGAGTTGATAAGACGAAAAGCCTTTGATTCCTTGTCTAAAGAAGTGGTATGAGTGGAACTCCTCATACATGTGAGGCATACTCCATACATGGAGGGATAAGGCCTTGTAGAGAGTTAGCAGTTTTGGGGGGAGATAAAAAAAAAAAAAAAAAAACTGGCGGAAACGACCTCAGAACGTAAAAGTTCTTTTACTTAGAGATTAGATGTGAAGTTTCCAGTTTAGATTATAAGTAAACGATAGACCGAGGATGTTGATTATAGAAGAGGGGGACAGCTAAATGTCACTGAAGAGGAGGGGATAGTTATTTGTTGTGGAAGGTTGTATCGAGTTGATATATGGAGGAATTGAGTTTTCAGGCATTGAACAATACTAAGTTTGCTCTGCCCCAATCAGAAATTTTAGAGAGATCAGAAGTCAGGCTTTCTGTGTCTTCCCTGCTTGAACTGTTTACTTCCTGAAGGGTAGGACTTCTACGAAAAGACATGGAAATGCGCAGGGTGGTGTCATCGGTGTAGGAGTGGACAGGACAAGAAATTTAGATTAGATGATGAATAATAGGAGCGGACAGAACCCTGAGGAACACCACTGTTAATAGATTTAACAGGGGAACAGAGACCGTCTACCACAGCAGCAATAAAATGGTCGGAAAGGAAACTAGAGATGGAGTTACAGAGAAAAGGATTGAAGCCATAAGAGGGTAGTTTGGAAATCAAAGCTCTGTGCCAGACTCTATCAAAAGCTTTTTGATATGTGTAAGGCAACGGCAAAAGTTTCACCAAAATCCCTAAAAGAGGATGACTAGGACTCAGTAAGGAAAGCTAGATCACCAGTAGAGCAGCCTTGTCGGAACCCATACTGGCGATGACATAGCAGGTTGTGAAGTGATAAATGTTTAAGAATCTTCCTGTTGAGGATAGATTAGAAACTTTAGAGAGATGGGAAATTAAAACGATAGAACGGTAGATTGAGGGATTAAAACGGTTACACAATATTATGTAAGACTTAGATAAAAAAATTCTTTTCTATAATAGTAATTTAAAAAATAACCTCAGCTGCAATTGCCTGAGGTTTCTTTTATGCCTAAAGAAATTTGAATAACTAAGAATTTTATTCTCTTATCGAATAATGCTTCTATTTTCATACCAATATGCAGGTTAATAAAATGAAATTTGTCTCACTGAAATATTATTTGCCAATCCAACTGACTACTAAATCCTTTACTTATACTATGCTAATGAAATATGTAGGATGAGCATTAGTTCATATAAATGTTACCTGATACGAAAAATCTCGGGATCTCGGGAAACATCCTGATTGGCCCCAGAATCCGGTGATGCGGAGAAATCTCCCTAACAAGGAAACCGAATATATATATATATATATATATATATATATATATATATATATATATATAGAGAGAGAGAGAGAGAGAGAGAGAGAGAGAGAGAGAGAGAGAGAGAGAGAGAGAGAGAGAGAGAGAGAGAGAGAGAGAGAGAGAGAGACTGACTCTTTATCGTTTTGTGACCTGTTCCGTTTTTCGTGGCTTCTTGGGTCATTCACTCCTTGCGTCTGTTTTCTTTTGCACTGCTTCCTTTTCTCTGTTGCAATGGTTCTAGAATCCTGTTTCCATAAATTTGTATCATAAGCCTTGTAACACGTTCCATCACTCCACCATTATGTGTTCAATGGTCTCCTGCACTTCCCCACAGAACCACAGCTCGATCCCTGCTCCTCTCTCCTAATGCCTTTGACTCCAGCGTACCTGATTTTGCCTTGGGGTGTATGCATAGAGAAAGCCTTCCCACACCTTATGACTGGGGGATGAGGTACCAGTAGAGGTCTTAACAAAAACACACACACACTCTCTCTCTCTCTCTCTCTCTCTCTCTCTCTCTCTCTCTCTCTCTCTCTCTCTCTCTCTCTCTCTCTCTCTCTCTCTCTCTCTCTCTCTCTCTCTCTCTCTCTCTCTCTCTCTCTCTCTCTCTCTCTCTCTCTCTCTCTCTCTAACTTTGTCTACTTTTTTAAAAGATAAAAATATATACAATATATACAATATCTATACAATATATACAATATATATATATATATATATATATATATATATATATATATATATATATATATATATATATATATATATATATATATATATATATATATGTTACAGTCAATACCTGAATCCAGACAATTTGTAAAGTGTAAAGTTATTTTTTCAGGCAATTTGTGAACTGCCTAACCTAACCTAACCTAACCTAACCTAACCTAACCTAACCTAACCTAACCTAACCTAACCTAACCAGGCAGTTCACAAATTGCCTGAAAAAATAAGTCACTTTACAAATTGTCTGGATTCAGGTATTGACTGTAACATATATATATATATATATATATATATATATATATATATATATATATATATATATATATATATATATATATAAATATATATACAATACAAAGATCTGCTAAAAATGTATATCGACAGAGAAATTGTCTTGAAGCATTTCGATGCTTTCACTGTCTGTCTGTCCACATGCAGTGCACTGTGAATGTGTCTGTCACTGTGTGTGCTGTGTCAGGATGGTTGTCTGTGCATCACTATCACTGTCACTATTTGTAGTAGTATTAGTAGAAGTAGTAGTAGTAGTAGTAGTAGTAGTAGTAGTAGTAGTAGTAGTAGTAGAATATATGACTGTATAATTACTCCCAGTGAGGCCTAAAGGACTGGATCAGGGGGTGCTGTGAACTTATCATTAAACCCAGCTGTGACGTCACTGAACGTTTCCTTTTGTGTCTCACAAGAAAAGGGGGCAGTCACAGCCTGTCCTCTAAAAACAACTCTCTTCCTTCACACAAAACTATATACACACACACATCCTTCACTCAAAAATTCAAAATTATCATGGCGACTTCTACACCAGCCTCAAAGTTCCCATCTGGGGAGGGGAACACGAATGTCCCCATGTCGGACTGCTCTTCTGGTATCGACCCTAAGTGTCTTGACACCCTCCTCAACTTTTTCTTCATTAACTTCTGCAACATTCGCGGTCTTAGATCCAATTTTCAGTATGTAGAACACCACCTCTCCTCCACTAAACCTCATCTTTTCCTCACTGAGGCAACTGGCAGTAGCCCCTTTTCTGTTCCCTCTTACTTTCTCTATCCTCATTTTCATTCTAAAGCTGTTTGTGTGCGCAACAACTTAACCTGCTTTCATGCCCACACACTTGAATCTTCTGAGTTTTCTACCATCTGACTACGACTACAGAGTCACTCTCAAACTAAATTTATCTGTGCTGTATACCTCTCACTCAACTTCTCTGACTATAAGAAATTCTTTGACTACTTAACTTTTAAAGTGGAGCACATTCTGACTCTTCCCTTTTGCGGAGATCTCCATTCTTGGAGACTTCAATGTTCACCACCAGGTTTGGCCTTCCTCTCCCTTCACTGACCATCCTGGTGAACTAACCTTTAAGTCTGCTATCCTCCACGACCTAGAGCAATTGGTGCAACACCCTACACGTATTCCTGATCGTCTTCGAGATACGCCCAACATTTTTGACCTTTTCCTAACTTCAAATCCTTATGCTTATGCTGTCACCCTCTCTTCTCCGTTGGGCTTCTCAGATCACAATTTCATATCTGTATCTTTGGAGGAGAAGCCTGTAGACACCTGCCGAAACGATAATTACTCCCAGTGAGGTCTAATGCACTGTTCAGGGGGTGCTGTGAACTTGTCGTTAAACCCAGCTGTCACCTCACTGAATGTTTCCCTTTGTGTCTCACAACACAAGGGGGCAGTCACAGCCTGCCCTCTAAAGACAACTCTCTTCCTCCACACAAAACTACAAGCACCTAATAACATACACACTCTTCACTCTAAAATTTCAAAATTATCATGGCGACTCCTACACCAGCCTAGGAGTCCCCATCTGGGGAGGGGACCATAAATGTCTCCAGGTCGGACTGCCTTTCTGTCGACGACCCTAAGTGTCTTGACACCCCCCTCAACTTTTTATTCATTAACTTCTGCAACATTTGCGGTCTAAGATCTAATTTTCAATCTGTAGAACACCACCTCTCCTATTCTATACCTCATCTTCTTTTCCTCACTGAAACTCAGGTGTCTGAGGCAACTGACAGTAGCCCCTTTTCTGTTCCCTCCTACCTGACCGTCTCTATCCTCATTTTCGATCCAAAACCGGATGTTGCGTTTATGTGCGCAATAACTTAACCTGCTCTCGTGCCCACGCTCTTGAATCTTCCGAATTTTCCACTATCTGGCTACGACTACAGAGTCACTCTCATACTAAATTTATCTGTGCTATATACCTCTCTCCTAACTCCTCTGACTATGAGAAATTCTTTGACTACTTAACTTCCAAAGTGGAGCACATTCTGACCCTCTTCCCTTTTGCAGAGATATCCATTCTTGGAGACTTCAATGTTCACCACCAGCTTTGGCTTTCCTCTCCCTCCTGACCATCCTGGTGAACTAGCCTTCAACTTTGCTATCTTCCATGACCTAGAGCAATTGGTAAAACACCCTACTCGTATTCCTGACCGTCTTGAAGATACGCCCAACATTCTTGACCTTTTCCTGACCTCTAATCCTTCTGCTTATGCTGTCACCCTTTTTTTCTCCGTTGGGCTCCCCCGATCACAATGTAATATCTGTATCTTGACCTATCGCTCCAGTCCCTCCTCAGGATCCCCCTAAGAGAAGGTGCCTCTGGCGTTTTGCCTCTGCTAGCTGGGGGGACCTGAGGAGGTATTTTGCTGATTTTCCTTGGAATGACTACTGCTTCCGTGTCAGAGACCCGTCTTTGTGTGCTGAGCACATAACAGAGGTGATAGTGTCAGGCATGGAGGCGTAAATTCCTTATTCTTTTTCTCGACCTAAACCTTCCAAACCTTGGTTTAACACAGTTTGTTCTCGTGCTATACATGATAGAGAGGTGGCCCACAAAAGGTACTTAAGCCTTCCATCACCAGAACTACATGCACTTTATATTTCTGTCCGGAACCATGCCAAATCTGTTCTCCAGCTAGCCAAAAACTTTCATTATCAGAAAGTGTCAAAACCTTTCAAGATCTAACTCCCCTCGTGACTTCTGGCATCTAGCCAAAAATATCTCCAATAACTTTGCTTCTTCTTTCCCTCCTCTACTTCAACCAGATGGCACCATTGCTATCACATCTATTTCTAAAGCTGAACTCTTCGCTCAAACCTTTGCTAAGAACTCTACCTTGGACGATTCTGGGCTTGTTCCTCCCTCTCCTCCACCCTCTGACTACTTCATGCCACCTATTTAAATTCTTCGCAATGATGTTTTCCATGCCCTCGCTGGCCTAAACCCTCGGAAGGCTTATGGACCTGATGGGGTCCCTCCTATTGTTCTCCGAAACTGTGCCTCCGTGCTTGTACCTTGCCTATTCAAACTCTTTCAGCTCTGTCTGTCAACATCTACCTTTCCTTCTTGCTGGAAGTTTGCCTACATTCAACCTGTTCCTAAAAAGGGTGACCGTTCTAATCCCTCAAACTACCGTCCTATTTCTTTAATTTCCTACCTATCTAAAGTTTTTGAATCTATCCTCAACAGGAAGATTCTTAAACATCTATCACTTCACAACCTTCTATCTGATCGCCAGTATGGGTTTCGTCAAGGCCGCTCTACTGGTGATCTTCTGGCTTTCCTTACTGAGTCTTGGTCTTCCTCTTTTAGAGATTATGGCGAATCTTTTGCTGTTGCCTTGGACATATCAAAAGCTTTTGATAGAGTCTGGCACAAAGCTTTGATTCCCATACTACCCTCCTACGGCTTCTATCCTTCTCTCTTCCTTTCTGACTGTTCTATTGCTGCGGTGGTAAATGGTCACTGTTCTTCTCCTAAATCTATTAACAGTGCTGATCCTCAGGGTTCTGTCCTGTCACCCACTCTCTTCTTATTATTCATTAATGATTTTCTAAACCATACTTCTTGTCCTATCCACTCCTACGCTTGTGATACCATCCTGCACTTTTCCACGTCTTTTTATAGACGTCCAACCCTTCAGGAGGTAAACATTTCATGCAGGGAAGCCACAGAACGCTTGACTTCTAATCTTTCTAAAATTTCTGATTGGGGCAGAGCAAACTTGGTATTGTTCAATGCCTTAAAATCTCAATTCCTCCATCTATCAACTCGACACAATCTTCCAGACAAATATCTCCTCTTCTTCAATGACACTCAACTGTCCCCCTCTTTTATACTGAACTGTCCTTTACTTATAATCTGAACTGGAAACTTCACATCTCATCTCTAGCTAAAAAAGCTTCTATGAAGTTAGGCGTTCTGAGACGTCTCCGCCAGTTTTTCTCACCCCCCAACTGCTAACTCTGTACAAGGGTCTTATCCGTCCATGTATGAAGTATGCTTCACATGTCTGGGGGGATTCCACTCATACTGCTCTTCTAGACAGGGTGGAATCAAAAGCTTTTCGTCTCATCAACTCCTCTCCTCTAACTGACTGTCTTCAGCCTCTCTCTCTCTCTCTCTCTCTCTCTCTCTCTCTCTCTCTCTCTCTCTCTCTCTCTCTCTCTCTCTCTCTCTCTCTCTCTCTCTCTCTCTCTCTCTCTCACTGCGACAATGTTGCATCTCTAGCTATCTTCTACCGCTATTTTCATGCTAACTGCTCTTCTGATCTTGCTAACTGCATGCCTCCCCTCCTCCCGCGGCCTCGCTGCACAAGACTTTCTTCTTTCTCTCACCCCTATTTTGTCCACTTCTCTAACGCAAGAGTTAACCAGTATTCTCAATCATTCATCCCTTTATCTGGCAAATTCTGGAACTCCCTGCATGCTTCTGTATTTCCACCTTCCTATGACTTGAATTCCTTCAAGAGGGAGGTTTCAAGACACTTCAAGACCACTGCTTCGACCCTTTTATGGGACTGGCATTTCAGTGGGCATTTTTTTTATTGGATTTTTTTTTGCCCTTGGCCAGTGTCCTTCCTACATAAAAAAAAAAAAATAAATAAAAAAAATAAAACCTTGTCCTAACGCTTTAATCCCTCCTCAGGATCCCCCAAAGTGGAGGTGCCTGTGGCGTTTTGCCTCTGCCAGTTGGAGGGACCTGAAGAGGTATTTTACTGACTTTCCTTGGAATGACCACTGCTTCCATATCAGAGACACATTTATGTGTGCTGAACGCATAACAGAGGTGATAGTGTCTGACATGGAGGCGTACATTCCTCACTCTTTTTTTTCGACCTAAACCTTCCAAACCTTGGTTTAACACAGCATGTTCTCGTTTTTTTTCAACCAGATGGCATCAATGCTATCACATCTATTTCTAAAGCTGAACTCTTCGCTCAAACTTTTGCTAAAAACGCTACCTTGGATGATTCAGGGCTTGTTCCTCCCTCTCCTCCACCCTCTGACTACTTCATGTTACCTATTAAAATTCTTCGCAATGATGTTTTCCATGCCCTCGCTGGTCTAAACCCTTGGAATGCTTATGGACCTGATGGGGTCTTCCATTGTTCTCCGAAACTGCGCCTTTGTACTTGCACCTTGCTTAGTCAGACTCTTTCAATTCTGTCTGCCAACATCTACGTTTACTTCTTGCTGGAAGTTTGTGTACATTCAGCCAGTTCCTAAAAAGGATGACCGTTCTAATCCTTCAGTCTACCGTCCTTTTGTTTTAATTTCCTACCTAGCTAATGTTTTTGAATCTATCCTCAACAGGAAGATTTTTCAATATCTATCACTTCACAACCTTCTATCTGATCCCCAATATGAGTTCCGTCAAGGCCACTCTACTGGTGATCTTCTGGCTTTCCCTACTGAGTCTTGGTCATTCTCTTTTAGGGATTCTGGTGAAACTTTTGCTGTTGCCTTAGATATATCAAAATCTTTTAGTAGAGTCTGGCACAAAGCTTTAATTTCCAAATTACCCTCCTACAGCTTTTATCCTTCTCTCTGTAACTTCATCTCAAGTTTCCTTTTCGACTGTTCTATTGCTGCTGTGGTAGACGGTCACTGCTCTCCTCCTCAATCTATTATTAGTAATGTTCCTTAGGGTTCTGTCCTTTTCATGTACTCCTATTATTCATCAATGATCTTCCAAACTAGATTTCTCGTCCATTCCACTCCTACGCTGATGATACTACATTTTCACGTGTTTTCGTAAAAGTCCAACACTTCAGGAAATAAATAGTTCACGCAGGTAAGCCACAGAACGCCTGACTTCTGATATCTCAAAAAAAATTCTGATTGGGGCAGAACAAACTTGGTATTATTCAATGTCCTAAAACCTCAATTTCTCCATATAGGAACTTGACACAACCTTCCAGACATCTGTCCCCTCTTCTTCACTGACACTCAACTGTCCATCTCTTTTATAATGAACATCCTGGGTCTGTAGTTTATTTATAATCTAAACCGGAAACTTCACATCTAATTTTTAGGTAAAACAGCTTCTACGCTCTTAGTCGTTTCCGCCGATTTTTCTCTCCCCCCCCAAACTGCTAATTCATTATAGCGCCTTATCCCTCCATGTATGGAGTATGCCTCACATGTATAAGGGATTCCACTTATACCGCTCTTTTCGACAAGGTGGAATGAAAGGCTTTTCTTTTTATGAACTCCTCTCCTCTGACTGTCTTCAGCTTCTCTCTCATCGCTGTAATTTTGTATTTCTTGCTATCTTCTACCTCTATTTTCATGGCAACTGGTCTTCTGATCGTGTTAACTGCATGCCTCCCCTCCTCCCGCGCCCTTGCTGTACAAGACTTTCTTCTTTCTCTCATCCCTATTCTGTCCACCTCTCTAATGTAAGGGTTAATCAGTATTCTCATTCATCGTCTTCTCTGGTAAACTCTGGAACTCTCTGCCTGCTTCTATATTTCCTTTTTCTTATGACTTGAACTCTTTCAAGAGTGTGCTTTCAAAACACGATTCCTTAATTTTTGACGTCCGCTTTTGAGTCTGTTTGGGAACTGGCACGTTAAAGATTTTTTTTTTATGATTTTGTTGCCCTTGGATGGTGTCCCTCCTATATAAAAAAGAAAAAAAGGAAAACGAATTTATGAAAAATGAATTTATAAATATTCTTATAATTTTACTAACATTGTTGAATGTTTCATGTTTAATGATTTGCAGTTCCACTCTCCTGACATATTCCAAATTGTATTAGTCTCAACAATTATTATATATATATATATATATATATATATATATATATATATATATATATATATATATATATATATATATATATATATATATATATATATATATATATATATATATATATATATATATATATATATATATATATTCACCATTTCATATATCCATCCCACATGCGTGTGTTCATATATTCATCCCACGTGTGCCCATGTCCATCCAGCCTGTTTTATTTTAACCTTTCTCTACCTCTTAAGGGAATTTCACACTCATTTCCGGTCCTTAGGGAAAACACCTGCGTTCGTTCTGAGTCTTCCTTCCTGGTTATCATAACGACCCCTTGGTCCTTCACTTCATTTCATGGCGTCTCATTGGTAATTTCTTCTCCCCCAAAATCAAAACGTGATCCACTTAGCTCAGATAAATACAGCCCGCACGGTAGCGAGCTCTCTCAGTCGCTCAGTCCAATTCAGTCAGTCATGAACAGTCCGTCTTGGTCTCTCATTCAATTCCGCTCAGTCACAGTCAGTCTTGAGAGACGCTGCTCAGTCATCATTTCATATCACTTCAGAGAGAGAGGACAATCAATCGTCACGTTACAATCTCGTCTCGTATTAAGTGTGAACATTCCACCTATTATTAAATCAAGAAGAACTCTCATCATACATGTCTTTTACTCGCACACACCAACTATATCAACTTATACCCACGACCTCCAAGCTACCAGAATCGCCGCCTCACTACCGGTCCTCCACGCTACCAACACACCAAGCATCATCAACTGAGCAAGTACTTCATCTAAACTCAAACAGAAAAAAAAAAAAAGAAAGTGGAGAGGCAATCAATTAAACAAGGAAACAAGTGGATGGGCAGGAGCAGATCAATCAGTTCGATACAAAATCACTTCAGGTCATTCCAGTCAGAGTCTCTCTCTCTCTCTCTCTCTCTCTCTCTCTCTCTCTCTCTCTCTCTCTCTCTCTCTCTCTCTCTGTATATATATATATATATATATATATATATATATATATATATATATATATATATATATATATATATATATATATATATATATATATAAATATATGTAATGAGTGCAAAACTAGGGCACAGTTAACCTACCTTAATTAGGCTCACCAAGCACTCACCACAAGAACCCACTGATCAATTTAAACCTCCTGCTTAGGTTCACAGAAACCCGGGCCACAATTTAAAAATTTAATGGTTGAGTACATAATAAAGAAAACACAAATGAGTACATAATAAAGAAAACACAAATAAAATATGAGTGCTTAACACTCTTAGAGGCCACACTGCTGGCATTCCAAAATACCTGATCCCATGAGAAAATGGGTAAATCCACATACAAATAAACAGGAGAAATAAACACTTCACGCACCAACACAAGAAATGTTATATGCCACTGACACTGTCCCACCCTAACCAGTACCCCCAGGACCCTCACACCCTATAGGCCCAACCGCACACCGACCCAACGCGCTGAAGGTACACCACTACCACTACCCTGAAGTACTGCAGCTCTTCCTCCATGCACGGCAGTACTAACACCATAGCAGCCAGGGACAGCAAGTTCCTCACTGCAGCCTCCTTAGTTCACAGTATCTGCTACGGTGCCACCTCACTGACGTCCCACAGCACACTGCCAAGACCAAACTCCTGCAAATCAAATGGCAAATCTACCACTACTCTGCACCCTGTCTCTCTCTCGCTCGCCTCTCCCGCCAAAATCCCCACAACAACAAACCTTCAGGGCCTTAAGACTCGTTTTGGCGGGCCTCGCTGACTAGTCTGTGAGCCTCTCGCAGGCGCGCCCACTTCAACTTCTTACACTCACCCCCCCCTGAACTTTGTGCATGCCCTCATGCACAATCCCCACAGCCAACACAAGACGAACCCGTTGCACCCCTTTCAGCAATCCTACTAGACCTCCTGAGTTGAGGGGCCTGAACCCCTTTAACCTGCTCTGAGCCTTCACCACTCTGTTCATCTGGCTCTTCACCAGGCCCTAGGGCATCCTCTCCCTCCTGCTCAACCACTGAGTCCACTTGTTCCTCTGAGTCCGGTTCTGGAAACCCAAAGCGCTTTAACACTTCTGTCATATCTGGCATTTCTACTTCATTACTTGTCATTACTTCATTACATTCATTGGCATTACTTCATTACTTGTCCCTGCTGGCACTTCATTACTTGTCCCTGCATGGCCCTCACTGCCATTCCAAGGACGCAAGTTACTGCGATGTAACACCTTACTACAGCCGGACTCACCTTCTGGTCTGACCCTATACACCCCACTCACCCCATCCAACACCTCCTCAACTTCCCACACCTCAGCTGCAAACTTAGGCTGAATCTTCCTCCTACCTAGTACTGCATTGTCCCTTAGCAACACTCTTTGTCCCACCCTCAATGGCTCTGCTTTTCCTTGCTCCTGACGTTTCCACCTATTGGTATTGTGGTAACTCTTGATGTTCAACTTAGCTGCTTTCCAAGCAGCCTCCTGTGTCTCTCTGAGCTTCCTAATCCACATGCTATGGTTAGTAGGCTCACTATCAGTTTCCTCACAGAACCTATCCAAAGGTAAATGGGGCTCCACACCAAACAACAAAAAATGGGGTGAAAAACCAGTGAGAGCATGGGGTGTGGTATTATAGATGGCAGTGAGGCTTGACAAGTGCCTAGGCCAATGCTCCCGCTGTTCCTGACCAAGGGTAACTAACATCCCATGTAAGGTGCGGTTAAACCTCTCACAGATCCCATTTCCTTGAGGGTGATACGGGGTGGTACGAGACTTGGCTACATGGTAATACTTGCATAGTTCCTGCACTAACTTTCCCTCAAAATTCCTACCCTGGTCACTATGTACCCTTTCTGGGCAACCAAAACGGTGAAAAATCTCCTCCACCAAAATCTTGGCTACTGTGCTTGCCTTTTGGTTTTTAGTAGGAAAGGCCAGGGCAAACTTGCTAAACACATCCGTCACCACCAATACATTTTCCTTGCCATCCCTGGCCGGATCCAGCAAAGTGAAGTCAACAGCCAACACTTCCCAGGGGCGGTTGGCTTCCAACGTACCCAACTTAGTCTTGGCCCGCACACCCTCCTCCTTCCCCATGACACAGACTTTGCACTTTGCCACATACAATTTGATGTCTTCATGTAGTCCTGGCCAAGCAAACCTATCCTTCACTAGTGACGTTGTTCTAGCAACCCCTTGATGACCCCACTGATCATGAGCGGCTTTAAGCACTTCTTGTCTCTGATTCACTGGCAACACCACTTTCCACTTCCTAGAATCTGTCTCCCTTCCACGCCAGTAGATCACCCCATGCCTCATAATGAGGGACCCTCTCACTCTCCACCATTGCCTAAACTCCTCTACTTGTAGCAACTGCCTTAGTTCTGCTGGCCTCACTCTACCAATCATTTGTCTCCACAACTTCCCTACAACTGGACAAGACTGTTGCATATCCCTAAGCTGCTCCTTACTGGCACCACGCCATACCTGCATCACAGCCACCCCTTTCACCGAGGTGTTAGGACTGGTTTCCCATATCTCCTTCTCTTCCTCCCCTCCCTCAATCAATTCCTGGGGCCTCCTCGACAATCCATCCGCGTTACCATTCTCCTTCCCTGGCCGGTATTTCACCTCAAAATCAAACCTTCCCAAGTCACCCAGCCACCTACTCTCCACTGCCCCAAGCTTGGCAGAGTTCAAATGTGCCAATGGATTATTATCCGTCAGCACTATAAAATGTCCACCCACCAGATAGTGCTTAAACTGCTCTGTCACTGCCCACTTCAGAGCCAACAGCTCCAACTTCCTAGAGCTGTAATTGCTCATGTTCCGCTCTGACTTTCTGAGACCTCTACTTGCAAAAGCCACCGGATGCAACCTCCCATCATGCTCCTGAGATAAAACTGCTCCCAGTCCTTCAAAGCTAGCATCTGTCTCCACCACAAACTGCTTGCTGTAATCTGCACATTTCAACACTGGAGCCTGACTTAACTTCTCTTTCAACAAGGCAAATGCTCTGGCCTCATCCTTCCCCCAATAATCACTCACTGCTGCCTTAGAATCACCACTCATCAAAGCATGCAACGGAGCAGCCACCTTCGCAAAATTTTTCACAAACCTTCTGTAAAAGGAGCAGAATGCGACAAATGCCCTGACCTCCCTAACAGTGCGCGGAACTGGCCACTCCTGTACAGCCCGTATTTTCTCTGGGTCTGTATTAATTCCCTCCTTAGAAATGATAAATCCAAGGTACCTAACCTGGGGCTTTAGTATGTGGCATTTGGAAGGTTTCAACTTCAGCCCATGTTTCCTCAAAAGCTTCAACATTCCCTCCAGTCTATCCAGATGCTCATCAACACTCCGAGCAAACACCAACAAATCATCCAGATACACCAAAAGAGTCACAAAAACCTGATCGCTAAACACATACTCCATAAACCTTTGGAATGTTGCTGGGCTATTGGATAACCCCATAGGACAGCGCACATATTGATAATGGCCAAATGGTGTTACAAAAGCAGTCTTGGGCCGGTCTTCTGCCCGCACAAGAATCTGATGATAACCTGCAGCTAAATCAAAAGAAGAAAAATACTGTGCCCCGGCTAATGCATCTAGTGTGTCTTGTACCCTTGGTAATGGGAAGGCATCTTTCACTGTCACCTCGTTCAGCCTTCGATAATCAACACAAAGTCGCAGCGAACCATCTTTCTTCCTCACCATCACTATTGGGGCTGCATATGGGCTCACACTCTCCTCTATCACTCCCTGTTCCAACAGTCCCTTTACATGAGCTTTAACCTCAGTGATACATGGGGGAGGAATATGTCTGTATGGAAGGCGAATGGGCACTGCACTATTGAGGTGAATTTCATGCTCCACTCCAGTAGCACATCCCAAATCCTGCTCGTTTTCAGCAAACACATCTCCGTACTCATGGATCAATCCATCCAGTCTCTCCAACTGTGCTGAATCAAGCTGACTCTCATCCACCTGCACCCCTAGTCTGTCCCTGAACTCCTTAACCACTGAAGGAGGTGCAGTCTGAGCTACTGTGTGTGTGTGAGCTCTTCCCACAGTAACCTCCCTTCCATGAGAAACTTTGGCTACCTTCCACTGTGGCCTGAATTGCACATCTGCTTGTCCCAGGTTACCCACTGACAGCCATCCTTCACCCTTAACCACTCTGGTATAACTGGGAAATATACACAAACCTTCAGGCACCCAGTAGCCCTCACCAGGCACTAAGGGCTCCAACACCACACTATCTACATCTACTTCCTGTAAACTTTCCACAAACACTCTCATTATTCTTCTGGTACCAGCCGGGATTACTAAATCCTGTTGCTGCTGAATTACAGCAAACCCCAGAGGCTGTTGTGTCACCCTCAATTTTGCCTCAATGGCACGGACACACCTGCCCCACTTCTCAGTTAGCCCCAGGTGCACGGCTCCTTTCAACACATTCATCCCAAACAACACTGGCAATGTAGTGCCCTGCACCACACCACTCTCCCCACCACCACCTTTCACAAAAAGTCCACAGTCTTTAACACTTTTTCCCTCAATTTCCACATTCACCTTCACATAACCCAAACAGGGAATTTCCCTCCCATTTGCATCTGTAATCCGAATGTCCATCCCATAGATCACAGCTTGCTTGGGGAGGAGGTGCTGTTTGTACCATTCCTCTGTCGCCAGACTGACCTCAGCACCAGAATCAGCCATAGCACTTACAGGTATACCATTCACCAACGCATCTATCCTTAGAGTCTTTCCAAACAACTTAACTTTCCCTCTTTTTACATCATTCCGTTCCTCGGTCACATTAGTCACACTCCTTATCTGAGCTGTAGTGGGGGCCCTGTCGTCAGGCCTTGAGAGCTGGCCCCTTGTTCTCAAGGACTCCCGTTTCCCGTTTCCCGTTGTCTTGGACACCAACTCCTTGAACCGTTCACACTGATATCCCAAGTGTCCATGTTGTCCACACAAGGAGCAAGATGGTGAAGAAAGGGTACTCCTCACAACTCTCTCTGGCTTTTTCCCACTCACTAACTCTGCTTCTTCCTTCACAATCCGCTCAGCCTCACTCACTTGGTCTGCTGCTCGCTGAACCATGTCCTCCCACTTCACAGGCTGGTGCTTTTCCCACCATTTTCCCAACTTCACTCCTACTTTTCTGTCTCTCAAATTCCTACAGAACCATGTAGTTAGCAGCCATTGCCGTTCTTTATCTCCCTTGTCTCTCACTTTGTACATTTTATCCACAATAACACCCAGAGAATCAGCAAATTCCCACACTCCTTCACCCGGCTGTTGAACCCGAGCATTCAACTGTTTTTCTAAGTCTGTATAATTCAGTTCTGGTCCAAAAGCAGACCTCAAACAATCAAAAAGGTCAGACACAGTCTTCACAGTACTGTTGCGGACCCTTCGACGGGCTGGGCCTTCCAAGAACCCACACAGGTATGACACTCCCTCAGAGCCCTGTAATCCCAGCTGCTTTATTTTCTCTGTGGCATCCTCTACCCAGTCATCCAACTCACTGGCCCTCCGTACCCTTCCAGAGAATTTTCCAATAGTGGGGACAGGACGTGACCACACCATGTTTTGCATGTGCCCCATTTGGTCAAACTTATTACACAGTTGTGCCACTGCTTGGGATAACTGAGCATTGGTACTGATTAAGTTATCAACTACCTCTGGGGTCACTTCCACCTCCCTGCTCTCCTCCTTACACTCAACTTTAACCCCAGCTACACCTTGGCCATCAACATCACCCAAACACAACAAATCCTCCATTGTGCAGGAGCAGTGCCACACTAACACTTAAGTGAATTTTGCCAAAAGCACTGGACCCAAGCAGGAGTTTGAAACAATTTCCCCAAAAGGGCATAGAACTACGCTCTGCTACCAATTGTAATGAGTGCCAAACTAGGGCACAGTTAACCTACCTTAATTAGGCTCACCAAGCACTCACCACAAGAACCCACTGATCAATTTAAACCTCCTGCTTAAGTTCACAGAAACCCGGGCCACAATTTAAAAATTTAATGGTTGAGTACATAATAAAGAAAACACAAATGAGTACATAATAAAGAAAACACAAATAAAATATGAGTGCTTAACACTCTTAGAGGCCACACTGCTGGCATTCCAAAATACCTGATCCCATGAGAAAATGGGTAAATCCACATACAAATAAACAGGAGAAATAAACACTTCACGCACCAACACAAGAAATGTTATATGCCACTGACACTGTCCCACCCTAACCAGTACCCCCAGGACCCTCACACCCTATAGGCCCAACCGCACACCGACCCAACGCGCTGAAGGTACGCCACTACCACTACCCTGAAGTACTGCAGCTCTTCCTCCATGCACGGCAGTACTAACACCATAGCAGCCAGGGACAGCAAGTTCCTCACTGCAGCCTCCTTAGTTCACAGTATCTGCTACGGTGCCACCTCACTGACGTCCCACAGCACACTGCCAAGACCAAACTCCTGCAAATCAAATGGCAAATCTACCACTACTCTGCACCCTGTCTCTCTCTCGCTCGCCTCTCCCGCCAAAATCCCCACAACAACAAACCTTCAGGGCCTTAAGACTCGTTTTGGCGGGCTTCGCTGACTAGTCTGTGAGCCTCTCGCAGGCGCGCCCACTTCAACTTCTTACATATATATATATATATATATATATATATATATATATATATATATATATATATATATATATATATATATATATATATATATATATATATATATATATATATATATATATATATATATATATATATATATATATATATATATATATATATATATATATATATATATATATATATATATATATATATATCAGTGGATCCCAAACTCCCCCGGGGGCCATGGCCCACTGGGGGCCATATAGCAGAATGTAGGGGGCCATAATCTGAGGCTATGCATAAATAAAACCAAAGGAGTTTAGCTTATTGCTGAAACAGCTTTTCACAATAATGCAATTTTTAATTACTCTACGTATGAATTTTTTAATGTGTATTATATTACTTCTTTAGTACCATTTCAATAATTATATGAGATTCAGCTAAGGCAAAATACAAATTTCTTTATTAATAATTAACAAAAGAAAAAATAACAAATGGAATCAATAAAATTACAGGATTTGTTATAGTGGTTTTCATATGGACCTAATGAGTGTAGGACTGTAGACAGTCACGGTAGTCACGGGTTATGGTTGTGGGGGGGGGGCATGGACAAGGATCATGTATGAAAAGTGGGTAACGACCAGAAAAAGTTTGGGAACCACTGCTCTCTCTCTCTCTCTCTCTCTCTCTCTCTCTCTCTCTCTCTCTCTCTCTCTCTCTCTCTCTCTCTCTCTCTCTCTCTCTCTCTCTCTCTATATATATATATATATATATAGTGGAATAAACAGAGAGTTAAGGAATTACTAGGAAGCTTGATGCCAGTGAATGGGAGAGGTGTAGAACAGGTATGGAAAGAAAAATAATCTCTGAAATGGTACAAGAAAAGACACAAGTCGGAGAGGATAGAGCGGCACGCGGGACACTTGAGAAGTATTACAAATATAGTAGGAAACAACTGGCACGCAGCAGGTCAGTGGCAGGAAGAGGGAGGAGGGGGAACTGAGCTGCTGGCTGTTGGGGCAGTGAAGGAGACAAGTGAGCACATGAGGGTGAAGTGTGGCAGGCACGAGGCTCAGGGAAGGCAGCTGGTGACAGCAGTAATAGTCATAACTGGGGAGGAGGAGTGGCTTCACAGGCTGAAAGGAGAGGACGGAGAGATTAGCACAGTATTAAGTACTGGTCAAACTCTAACGTGGTATAAAAAAAAAAAAAATGCTCGAAAAAGCTGAAAACTGACGAAATATTTTTACATCTCAGAGGAATAAACCCTCAGATAATAGAGTCTCTCTCTCTCTCTCTCTCTCTCTCTCTCTCTCTCTCTCTCTCTCTCTCTCTCTCTCTCTCTCTCTCTCGGCTTTTATTATCATTACAACCATTATTATTGTTGTTATTTTTATTATTATTATTATTATTATTATTATTATTATTATTATTATTATTATTATTATCGTTTCTATTATTATTTACTACTACTACTACTACTATTACTACTACTACTACTGGTGCTGGTGCTGGTGCTACTGGTGGCGCTGCTGCTGCTGTGCTGCTGACGGTTTGTTCGGTGCGTTTGGTGCGATTTCCATTCAGAGGAAGGAAGTTTGTTTTATCCTCCTACCGGTTATGTAAGGAAGCTCTCCCTCCATCCTCCTCTTCCATCTCCTCCTTCCTCTCCCTCTAGCCACAAGTACCACCACTAACAAGCGTAACAATTATGCAGAAGAGCATCGTGATCGTGGCTTCCTCTGGCTGTTATCTGATTTCCCACGCCGCCGCCACCACCACCACCACCACCACCACCACCACCACCACCATGCTGACATGCTTCCTGGTGGTGGCGGCAGCTGTTGAAGTTGATGGAGTTTCACGATCTAAGGGTTTCTCTTCCTGTCTGTTGCCTGGAGTGTCGAGAGTGATTACCTTTCTTTGCTGTTAGTAAGAAGAAAACATTTACCAATATTTTTATTTGCTGACACTATCAATTTCATGATTACAAAATTGCTCCTGTCCGCCTCTGCTGCCGTGCACGTCAAAGATGGTTTTCTGTTCCTGCCATGAGCGCGAAACAGCAGCACTAGTGGCTTTTTTTGTCTTCTTTCTTCTCATATTAGATGAAAAAAAAACGCGAAATTAAGGTTTCCTCTCTCCTTTCGTTCCTGTAATTATGAAAACTTGTTCTCTTTACTTTTTTACATAACTTAGTAGAAAACAAAACGTGATATCACAGCTTTATTTCTCTTCTTTCTTCTCTTTGTCCTCATATCACGTGAAAAAAAAAAAAAAACGAAGAGTAGCTTTCCTTACTTCACTTTATTATCGCCAGCTAGAGAACAAGAAGACTCCGGATCTTTTCGTTGCCTTCTCTTTGTTCCTCATATCAGGTGAAAAATTGCCAAAAAATTCCGGGCTTTTTGGGGCTGAACTGAGCGAGAAAACAAATCGCTGCTGTGATGGACCTGACGCGCGATCCCGGTCTGACGTCGTGACATGCAGACGTTGTTATGTGAAGGGAGGGATTATTGCTGAGGAAGAGAGGTAAACAGGTGAAGGCTGCGAGATAGGCATGCTGGGACAAAGGTGAGTGAGTGAGGTGCGGACAGTGTGATAAGTGAGAGAGTAAGTTTCTGGTATGTTTGAATAAAGAAAAGGGAGGAGTAAATGAAGTAGTACATGAGTAAGAGAGAGAGAGAGAGAGAGAGAGAGAGAGAGAGAGAGAGAGAGAGAGAGAGAGAGAGCACTGGTGTACCCGACAGCTGACAGTTTTTCGGCAGTAACACAGTGGTTGTGTTAAATTTAAAGTTTTCAACTCAAGCTTTCCTTCCTGGGCAAGTAAAAAGTTAAACAAAGCAAAGTAAAAACTGGAATGTAACACGCGATATCATAAATTTTTCCACTTTTTATTTTTTCAGAGTTGAAGCTTGAAAAGTTTGTCTCGCTCATGTTTACTAATATTAAATTATGCAGATTGCACCGGCGCGCGTCTCCCTGTCAGCCCCATCAAGCCTCTGCGCGTCCCTGACACCTGCCTGTATCCCGAGTCTCTCTAAGGCCCGTGTTCAGAAGCGCTTTGCTTTCTCACCACGACTATTTTCAAAGGCCAGAGAGATGATTAACTGGGTTATCACGAGTGTTTCATCTGTTATTAGTGTAGAAATCTTGTTAATTTGTCACAAGAATCACTGGCACCGTTAAAACCTAACTTCAATTAGAAACTTGCGAAAATAGTGGAGGTTGCTGCGCAAAAGTTTTTCAGAATATGGGGCTCTGTCTTTTTCTGTGCCCCAGTTTAATTATTCTCTTTCTCTTTTTCTCTCTTCTCCACCTTCTTTATTTCGTCTTCCAAAACCTTGTCAACTACCTACCTTCTCCTAAGCAATCCTAGCCCTAGTCGCCCCCGTCCCAATACCCAAGGTCCCTAGCATTATGACACCCCCGCCGCTGCCTCCCCAGAAAGCCTCGCACGCCAATGAATTCAATATCAAAGGAATATGTGCCTAATGAGCATTTTGTTTTATGCTGACGTTCAGTGTGCGGTGTAGGAATGAGATATGAAGGCGTGGCTTGTCAACTCTGTGTGTGTGTGTGTGTGTGTGTGTGTGTGTGTGTGTGTGTGTGTGTGTGGTAAGTATGTTGTACAATGTGTGCAAATCTATTCATGTGCACACACACACACACACACACACACACACACACACACACACACACACACACACACACACACACACACCCACAGAGACACAGTCACACACACGCACACACAGACACATATTCACACATCCACACACACACACACACACACACACACACACACACACACACACACATCTATACAAAGGCACAGCAAATGCCTCGCAGCAAGCTTGTAGATTGAATACATGAAAGGAAACAAATACTGATTTGAAAAATAATTGAATATAAAGATAAGAAATACCATACACACACACACACACACACACACACACACACACACACACACACTTGCATCTCTTCTATTCTATGCAAAGGCACAGCAAATGCCTTGCAGCAGTTACAGCCTCGCGGGAAAACACGTCACCAGTGCTTCGTGACGGGACGGGACTTCAGTGCCACGTCTTCACACAATCTCTGCACCTTTTATGGTCATAGAGATGGTCATCCGTGTGTGGTGATCCGCCAGTGTGTTGAGAGCTGTCTGTCCTGGCGTCGGGGCAGGCAGCTCTCATCAGGGAGCGGTGTTCTCTGCAGGACACCCTTCGCGCCCTCTGCTTCTGCCTCGCCGGCGTCGCCGCCTCACACGGGCATGGGCGAATGCGTACGCCAGCAGGAGGGCCGCAGCCAGTCCACAGACCAGCCAGTGCATGAGCCGTGCGTCCTGCCCGGCCACCAGCGTGCCCACAGCCACAGCCAGGCCGCCCACCACTTCGAGGGCAGCCACCACGCCGCGCGCCAGCCCTCCCTGCCTCCATGGGCCGCGCTGCGTGGGGGCCTCCTCCCTTGCCTCCTCAGCCTGCAGCCGCGTCCTCACCTCCACGATCCTCAGGTCGTGCTCCCGCAGCAGCTCGGGGAACACCGCGCCAGAGTCGGGGAATCGCACTGGTCGCGGGGGTGGAAGCTCCCCAAGCTGCTCCATGGCGCCGGTGGCGGGGGAGTCCGCGGCGGGGGCTGGCACGCTGGCCAGAGGGGTGGCCTGGGACGGGGCAGGGGTCCCTGAGGCAGGGACGCCGCGCCACACGTTGACCAGGCCGCCATCTCCGGCGTCGCGGCCCCGCACCTCGCCGTCGCTTCGCACCACCACCGGCACCGCCTCGTCGTCGGCAGCCTTGCGGCAGCAGCCGAAGGTGAGGCGGTGCCACCAGCAGAGCGCGGAGTAGCGCATGGCCAGGAACACTTCGTCTTCCTGCTGCTGCTGGGCCATCACCCGCCGGAAGTTAAAGACGCCCTTGTGCTTGACGTCACTCCCGCGCAGGCAGTACAGCTGCAGGGCGAGGTTCTTGTACTTGAGCAGCTTGGCCATGTCTACGGGCACCGCCATGGCCTGCTCGTTGCGCCACAAGTCGCCGGGCAGGCGCGTCCACCCCGCCTTGTACAGCGGGATGGAGGCCAGCTTGCGGCGGTAGGGGAACAGCAGCGCGCCGCGGTCCTTGGCGACCACACGCACGCGCTGCGGCCGCTTCCCTCCGTAAGAGATCGTCACCTGCACCCGAAGTGTTAACATTTTCTTGTTGCTCGTCATTTTTGTTTGTGAAGAACAATTCAAATAGTCCTGATTTCTCGCATGTTGCCGGTGACGAGTTCGTGGATGGACCTTGCATGTATCCTATCCTACTACTACTACTACTACTACTACTACTACTACTACTACTACTACTACTACTACTACTATTATTACTAGTACTACTACTACTACTGCTAATACTACTGGTAGCGGAATACTGTAAACTGCGCTGCTCACTCATAGCAAGAGGATTACTGCCAAGGTGTTCCCGCGCTTCCTCCTGAAGTGTTTGTTTTATGCCGGTGTGGAGTTCTTGGCTCCCGTTGTGCGTACAGACAAAGGCGGTTTGATGTACACCTCAACATGGTTGAAGACTTGGACAGACATACTGATGAAGTAGACCTTGTAAAGTGTTCACAACAGTCAGGCTTTTTGTTTTGTAAGCAAAGAGCGGACAAGGGAACAGCCGGGAACACGACACGGGGCTAAAGAAACATACTTGAAGAGGCAGCGCGGGAACACCTTGGCAATAATACTCTTGGTGTGAGTGTCGTGAGCTACGCAGTTCACATTAATGTGCTACAGCTTAGCGTATCTACCAGTGTTTCTAACGGGACAAGAAACAAAAAAGCAAACAAAATTAACATCTCGTCATAAGAGAATCCTATTATAATAATCAAACATAATAATTAAACAGTAAAAAGGCGTACAATGATCACACCAGAAATCAACAGTCTACTATCTATGTTAAAAACTGCAAACCTGAGAGAAGAGAACCAATCCATCAGTCACGAGTCAGTTACCCCACGGCAGCCTGAGAGAGAGGGTATGCACGGCGCAGCTCCTGCGTCCTGTGCCACGCATGTCGTGGGGAAAAGTTTAGCTGAGGTGTTTTGGTGAGGACTGTGAAGTGTGTGGTGAGTGTTTGTACAGAAATGTGTTGTTGTATTAGTCGTGGTTAATTAGGGTTGGCATTTATTGGTGTTGAAATGTTTTTGTGCGGTAATTACTTAATTATTTTAATTATTTTAATTATTTTTACTACTACTACTACTACTACTATTACTACTACTACTACTACTACTACTACCGACTTGTCATTGCCTTGTTAGAGTTCTTGAGGCAATTAGGTACTTATTGATGCTGGTGTCAGTACCACTACTACTACTACTACTACTACTTTTATTTTTGTGCGGTAATTACTTAATTATTTTAATTATTTTAATTATTTTTACTACTACTACTACTACTACTACTACTACTACTACTACTACTACTACTGACTTCTCATTAGGTAGTTATTAATACTGTTGTCACTACTACTACTACTGCTACTATTACTACTACTACTAGTACTACTACTACTAGTACTACTATTGACTTGTCATTGCCTTGTTAGAGTTTTTGAGGCAATTTGGTAGTTATTGATACTGTTGTTACTACTGCTACTACTACTGCTACCACTACTATTACTACTGCTACTGCTACTACTACTACTACTATTGCTACTGCTACTGCTACTATTGCTACTACTACTACTACTACTACAACTAACTTTTCCTTGCTTTGTTAAAGTTTTCGCGGTAATTAGGTAATTAGATGTTAGCAATAGCGGCTCCTCATGGAGCAACAAAATGATGCGTCTATGGTGATGAACACTCAGTGCACAACACGTGTGTGGGGGTTTGTTTTATGGCCACGCATGGTGACGTCACACTGACTGATCAGTCTCGGGTGTTCATCTCTTAAGATGGCACGGTGTGTTGCCATCACCCTGGTGTGTGGCACCAGCACCCTGTGAGGATGAGCAAGAGGAGGTGGACAAACCACTCCCTGGACCTTCCACTTCCTATTGGGTTAGGTTAGGTTAGAGTCCTAAGGGGGCTCCAGGTGCTCCAGGGTGGGCTGACCTCCTGCGGCTAGTTGATGTTAGGTTAATGTTAGGCTTCTCCTTCTCTAACGGGAAAGTCTGAGAGAGAGAGAGAGAGAGAGAGAGAGAGAGAGAGAGAGAGAGAGAGAGAGAGAGAGAATGTTCCCTTTGAGTAGTTGAAATGTCTGGTGTTGGAACTCTTCTCTCTCTTCCTCTTCTTCCTCCTCCTGTTTCTCCTGCTTCTCCTTCTTATCCCCTTTCTTCTCCTCCTCTCTGTTTATTTCCTTCCTTCCTCCCTTCTGTTCATTTCAAAATTGGTTTGAATTTCTCACTTTTCTTTTCTTCGCTGTTCTTTTCTTCTATTATATCTCCCACTCCTTCTCGTCCTCCTCCTCCTCCTCTTCTTTAGTGTCTTATTTCCTCCCTCCTCCTTTCCTCCTCCTCTTTTCCTTCTCTCTCTCTCTCTCTCTCTCTCTCTCTCTCTCTCGTTTATTCACTTTTTTCTCATTTCCCTTATACTACTACTACTACTACTACTACTACTACTACTACTACTACTACTACCACCACTATTACGAAAAATAACAATAAGTAGAAGTATCCATCCATTTATTTATTTATTTACTTATTTATTTATCATTTAAAAGAGAGCAAATGATGTTCTGGCACAGGTGAGGCGGCCGTGCTCCAGGTGGCGGGGTTAATTGAGTTCACCTGATGAGCATACCTGTGACGCGATTAGCAAGGGTTGTCTACCGCTCCCAATCACTCACTCACTCACTCACTCACTCTGTCTACCTCTACCTCTCTCTCTCTCTCACTCACTCAATTAAAACGTAACTCTGTCTTTCGGAAATTAAGTGACACACACACACACACACACACACACACACACACACATACGGCTAGATATTTTCAGCACTAACAAGCAGAGAGAGAGAGAGAGAGAGAGAGAGAGAGAGAGAGAGAGAGAGAGAGAGAGAGAGAGAGAGAGAGAGAGAGAGAATCATAGCCTCAATTGGTGGTTACTCATTCGTCTTAGATCCTTTAAGAGTAGCTGGAGAAGGAGGAAGAGGATGAGGAGGATGACAACCACCACCAGCATTATTACGCTGATTAACCAACCAGTTCTTAACTTCTAATCCTTCTGCTTATGCTGTTACCCTCTCTTCTCCGTTGGGCTCCTCCGATCATAATCTCATATCTATATCTTGTCTTATCGCTCCAATCCCTCCTCAGGATCCCCCGAAGCGGAAGTGCCTCTGACGTTTTGCCTCTGCCAGTTGGGGGTACCTGAGGAGGTATTTTACTGATTTTCCATGATTTGACTACTGCTTCCGTGTCAGAGACCCGTCTCTGTGTGGTGAGCGCATAACAGAGGTGATAATGTCTGGCATGG
>NC_087179.1:8994379-9111879 GCF_035594125.1 Scylla paramamosain | reverse complement strand
GTTTTTAGCATGTAGCTTGACAGCAGAAGACACAGAACCGTCACACGTGAAAGGTGTACCCAAATACATATAACTAACACAGTGTTCCACTATCATTCCATCCACGTTGAACGGCTCCTTGTCGCTTGGCTCGCCACTGATGACAAAAAACTTGGTCTTTGCATTGTTCACCCTCATACCATATTGATCACAATATTTCTTCAGTATCCTCAACTTGGTGTACATGTTTTCCCTACTTGTTGCTAATAACACTGTGTCATCCATAAACATCAATATTTGCAACCACTCAATGAATCTCTCTGGCCTACACATTTCTTTAACAAATCTAATCAGCACATTTACAAACATTATAAACAAAAAAACAAGAGGTGGGAGAGCCTTGCCTGACTCCTTGTGAGGCAGTTAATACAGCAGAATCAATAATACTCTCTGTGGTGCGGTACATCGCCCCCACAGCGGCCAGCATCACGGCCCCGCAGCCCAAACCTTTCATCACCATAAACAATTTGTGTCTTGGAACATTGTGGTAACCTTTTGAAAAATCCACAAAAACTACAAAAAAGTTTAATTCTTTTTAGCCTGGCTGTGTTGGTAATCAGCCTAAGCGTCACTACATGCTCCATGCATCCACGTTTCTTCTGTGCCCCTGCTTGCTCTCTATAAGGCTTAAACCACTGATTCAAGCGTTCACGCAGAACCATATCGTACAATTTAGCAACTGAATTGATGACACTAATTCCTCGATAATTATCAGGGTTAGTCTTATCACCTTTCTTGAATATTACAAATACTTTTGCTCTAATCCATGCGTGAGGGAAAACTACAGATGCAAAAATGTTACTAAAATAATGTGGCAAGAGTAGCAATCCACTGAGCAGGCAAAAGTGAAAAAAACGCCTGGGGAAATCTCATCAGGCCCACACGCCTTGTCAACTTTCATTCTTTTATTTGATTATGTACTTCTAAGGGAGAGATGGGTTCATCAAGCACGGGGATACTAACATCTGTAGTCAAGTCTGGCGGTTTAGCTTCAGTAACTTGAGCAGGATTTAGTATTTTCTCAAAGTGATCCATAAACTCTACATCACTTGGATGGGCACCATCACCATAAACAGACGTACTGTAGTTTCCCTTCCAGTCTATAGCTCTCCACACCCTGGCGTCATCAGCGTCCTGCATTAATCTCTCCTATCTCCCTAATTCCGTCCGGCCAATAGACATTCTTTCCTCACAATTTCCGACACTGCTTTTTGCACACGCATACAGAGTATCTGGGAGCCTATTAACATAAGAATTTAAATGATTATCTTCTACAGAAGGCATCCGATGTGTTATGTGTCTTGCAAAGTTATCTTTGTCAATGTTACAGTGTTTGATAGGTTTTTTGATCAACCTAGTTCTTCCTGCTGTCCCTAGAAGTGCTGCGTGTTCTCCGAGTGACGTTGCCCGAACTAATAGGTTATCTAGATCGACACCTTTGCTATTTACTGTAATAGTTATAGGGGCGTGGTCAAATGGCAGGTCATCACGACGCAGCACTGAGAAATCATGGATTGAGTCTAATAGCTGAGGTGATACAACACACACATCTAACTCAGAAATCCATACATCACTTTTGCGGTACGTTTTGTCACTCACAAAATTATTTTTACAGGTCTTTAGATTATTTAACACCAAAAGCTTCTTATCTATACAAATAGAAGACAATATTTCAACATTATCGTTAACAACATTAACATCATTAATTACATGTGGGTATGAATATGGGTGTGTATCTTGAACTTGCACAAAGGGTAAGATTTCTCTTACTCTCTTACCTAACCTTGCATTCATATCCCCTATGATGATGTAACCATTACACATATATGAAGACTTGATCTTTTGCTGAATAGCAGCAAATGAATCATGACGATAATACTTTGAATCACTTGGTGGTATATAGCAGAACCCAAACAAAACACCACAGATGTTCCGAAACTGTAACCACACCTGATCATGAACACCCGTGTCAACCTCTCTCACAAAAGGAGCGAAACAGTTTCTCACAAACACCTTTGTTCCTCCCCTGTCAGTCGATCCCGCGGCTCCACTACTAAATGTTACATATCCGGGAAAATGCACAGATTCTTCGGTTTTAACTTCATTCAATCCAATCACATTATAGTTAGCAAGATGTTGTCTTGCATTCAGTTTTTCTAGTTTGGTACGTACACTATTTATATTCCAGGATATTATGTTCATCTGACTTACTTGCTGTGGATGATCTAAAAAAAAACAAACAAGGGACTCCAGCTGTCAATTATCTCACCATCTTTGTACACTTTACGTTCTCTTGGATCGAGGCGAATAACGCACCCGATGTTCTCCAGCTTCTCCTTCTTAGCTTTCTCAACATCTCTCAGCCTCTGCCACTCCTTCCCCACGCCAGGGTGAACATCCTTCTTGATGTAAATGGTTTTGACGTGGTCGCCTACAGTCTTCAAACGATTACTATGTTCTAAGATACGACTCCTCAAATCCTTATCATTCAGAATCAATAGTATAGGACGAGGTCTCCGGTTTCCTTCGTTATTACCTTCTCGTCCCAACCTCAGGTGCATTCCTTGGACTCCCTCGACACCGATCTTGTTCCAGATGACTTTTAACTTGTCTTCGTCGTTTCTAGCGCCTTCCAGCGACTCGTTTTGATCCGGTACGCCAAGGATGACCACTTTGTTCTCTCTCTCTCTCTTTCCGGTCTACAGCCTCAAGAAACTGCTGCTGTGCGGCTATAATTTTTCCTTGTTTCTCCAGCTTGGCCTCCATCTCTGTGAGTCTCTTGTTCACTACACTGTCGGGGAATGACAGCATAGCTTTTAGCTCATTTATCTCCTGCATCAATGAAGCTAACTGTCCGGTGATGGAATGCAGTGGTTCAGCTTCGTTCGATGACAAAATGCTGTCTATCAAGTCTTCTTTATTTATTTGTTTGAGCTGGTGTCTCTGCAATTTTCTGAGATCTGCTATTTGCCTGGCCATGGTTTCTATGGAAACGGCGTCCTGACGTCACAACCCTTATGCGCATGCGCGAACCAGGACAAAACTGTGCGGGAGGGTTTTCTCAGGCTGGCCGACTTCTTAACTTAATTTATAGGCCAAGTCCAACACCTCCCTCAAAACTCTACACAGACCAGCAGGCAGCAGGACTTCACAAACTTGATGTAATACTTGCGATCCAAATAACCAGCAGAAGATCTTGTAATAGCCAGATAACTCAGCTCAAGCTGCATTGTTGACACTACTGCCGGGACACACACACACACACACACACACACACACATACACACATACAGAGAGATAGATAGATAGATGGATAGATAGATATAGATAATTTATTGACCACAGTTTGTCATACATAATTATACAGTCAAGCAATATATAAACAAGTCAACCGAGATTAAAACTGAAAAAAAAATACAAATATACAAGATAAAACTGCAGTCCCCCCCCAAAAAAAAAATAAATAAATAAAAAAAATAAATAAAGCTTTGAGCCACAAAAAAAAAAGAATAAATAAATGCCAAAAATAAAACAAAGCCAAAAAAAAATCAGTAAAATTAATAAAGATTTGCGAAGAAAGTTCAAACTAAACACCTGGGATAAAACGCGCGTGACATGAACCAAAAACTTCCGATAAATTAAAGAGAAGTATTGAAACATGAGAACACAGCTATAAAAGAAACAATAAAACTATCACATTAAGCGAAATTATGACTCAGAAATTCAGTAGTTACACTCTTCAAAATAGGAAATGTAGAATACCACCATAATAATAATAATTACTAACACCATTAGAACCAACAACAAAACAAGCAGTAATATACACCAGTGAGTATTGCGCAGATTTAACAGAAACACAGTATTACAAACACATCCCTCTGCCGTCACCTTCAAACACTCACATTAATAAGCTATCAAACAAATAAAAACAAAACAATGAAACAAAATAATTAATTAGTTATTCTATTGCTATTAATTATGTATTTGTCAATGGCTTTACATCTTCTCTTATGAACTCTCTCACTATTCTAGCCGTACGCGTTTCTGATTGTTGCACCAAGTTAATTACAAAAGCAAGTGGATCATCTCTGTGCCCAGACCCTCTTGCCACATGGCGTGGAAAAAATTATGTTGTCTGTTTTTCACAAGATCCTGAAAAGATGGGTAGCCACTTTCAACATAACGCACATCATTACACGTATATTTTCTTACTCCAAAAAGCTTTTTCAAACACCAGTTGTATAATTTATTCATTGGCCGTAAATCTGCCCCAACCCACACGATTCACATCCGTATATTAAAGACGATGAAAGAGCTGCATCAAATACTCGTTTCTTTACAAAGAATGGCACAACATTGTTCTTATTCACAAAAGAGACAAACTTGAGTACATGAGGTATATTGGCGCTGGCGTGGGTCTTCACAGCGGAAGACAGTGAGCCATCAAAGGTGAATGTGGAGCCAAGGTACACTAAGAGTCGCATTGCTCCACCCTCAGCTCACCTGCCACCGGGGCCTCGGAGTCTCTTGCACTACCACACACAACTAAAAATTTGGTTTTTAATTGATTTACTTGCATTCCATATTCCACACAACAATTTTGAAACAAAGCCAGCTTTTCCAACATACTACTTCTACAAGTTGCCATTATTACCGCGTCGTCCATAAGCACCAACATGTGTAGCCATTGTAAAAACACCATCAAAACTTTCAACATAACAATGTCTTAATAATCCTTAATAATCATCAACAAAGATAATGAATAACAAGCATGATGTAGGTGAGCCTTGCCTTACACCCATGGTTAACAATATCACAGCTGTTCCAAGCAACCTTTCTTGTTGTTCTTGTTGTTCTTGTAAACAGCAATCAAGGCGGTTAACATTACAGAACCACAACCTAGACGCTGTAATACTCAGAACAAGATGTGTCGTGGCATTCTATCGTACGCCTGTGAAAAATCTATAAATGTTACATAAAGTTTTAACCTTTTCCTTTTTGCCATATCACACAATAATCTTAGTGACACTATATGTTCTATACAACCTCTGTTTTCTTGTCCCCCAGCCTGTTCTCTGTATGGTATAAACCATTGTTTAAGTCGAAAATATAAGACCATATCGTATAACTTCGCTATACTATTTGTTATGCTTATTCCTCTGTAGTTTTTGGCTTTTTTTTTTAACCTTTTTTGAACACAGTAACTAATTTAGCTCGTGACCAAAGTGGAGGGTTGTTACTCTGCATAAAAACTGTATTAAAGATGTTACATAGGAACAGCATCCACTGGGCTGGCATGATCTTAAAAATTCCTGGTGAAAGGCCATCAGGCCCACATGCTTTATCTGCTTTTAGTAATCTGGTCTGGTTTCTTACTTCAGTGGGTAAAATTGGGTAATGTAATAATGGGACATATATATTGGATTCAAAATTCTGTTCAGATAGGGTTACATTATCAGGCAAATAAAAGTTATCTTCAAAGTATCGTTTAAACTCATTATCTGATTGAGCTTCATCGTTATGAAAGCCATGGACATATTCCCCTCTCCAATTTATGGCTGTCCATAACTTTAAATCATCTTTGCTCTAGTCTTTCCCATCTCTCTAACACAGGGTTGTCAACTTCGTGTGTAGTGTCTCGCCTACTCCTTGTGGCACAGTCGTGAAAATTATTGTCTTTTCAAACTCATCTATTTGTAACGGCAACTCCACAGAACATAAATGATTTACAAACATTCAGGAGGAGGCAGTAGACACCTGCCGAAACGATAATTACTCCCAGTGAGGTCTAAAGCACTGTTCAGGGGGTGCTGTGAACTTATCATTAAACCCAGCTGTGACCTCACTGAACGTTTCCCTTTGTGTCTCACAACACAAGGGGGTAGTCACAGCCTGCCCTCTAAAGACAACTCTTCCTCCACACAAAACTACAAGCACCTAATAACACACACACCCTTCACTCAAAAAATTTTAAAATCATGGCGACTCCTACACCAGCCTCGGAGTCCCCATCTGGGGAGGGGACCATAAATGTCCCCAGGTCGGACTGCCTTTCCGTCAACGACCCTAAGTGTCTTCACACCCCCCTCAACTTTTTCTTCATTAACTTCTGCAACATTCGCGGTCTAAGATCTAATTTTCAATCTGTAGAACACCACCTCTCCTCTTCTAAACCTCATCTTTTCCTCACTGAAACTCAGGTGTCTGAGGCAACTGACAGTAGCCCCTTTTCTGTTCCCTCCTACTTTCTCTACCCTCATTTTCGATCCAAAGCTGGATGCTGCGTTTATGTGCGCAATGACTTAACCTGCTCTCGTGCCCACGCTCTTGAATCTTCCGAGTTTTCCACCATCTGGCTACGACTACAGAGTCATTCTCATACTAAATTTATCTGTGCTGTATACCTCTCTCCTAACTCCTCTGACTATAAGAAATTCTTTGACTACTTAACTTCCAAAGTGGAGCACATTCTGACCCTCTTCCCTTTTGCAGATATCTCCATTTTTGGAGACTTCAATGTTCACCACCAGCTTTGGCTTTCCTCTCCCTTCACTGACCATCCTGGTGAACTAGCCTACAACTTTGCTATCCTCCATGACCTAGAGCAATTGGTGCAACACCCTACTCGTATTCCTGACCGTCTTGGAGATACGCCCAACATTCTTGACCTTTTCCTGACCTCTAATCCTTCTGCTTATGCTGTCACCCTTTCTTCTCCGTTGGGCTCCTCCGATCACAATCTCATATCTTTATCTTGTCCTATCACTCCAATCCCTCCTCAGGATCCCCCTAAGCGAAGGTGCCTCTGGCGTTTTGCCTCTGCTAGTTGGGGGGACCTGAGGAGGTATTTTGCTGATTTTCCTTGGAATGACTACTGCTTCCGTGTCAGAGACCCGTCTTTGTGTGCTGAGCGCATAACAGAGGTGATAGTGTCTGGCATGGAGGCATACATTCCTCACTCTTTTTCTCGTCCTAAACCTTCTAAACCTTGGTTTAACACAGCTTGTTCTCGTGCTATACATGATAGAGAGGTGGCCCACAAAAGGTACTTAAGCCTTCCATCACCAGAATCTCATGCACTTTATATTTCTGCCCGGAACCATGCCAAGTCTGTTCTCCAACTAGCCAAAAACTCCTTCATTAACAGAAAATGTCAAAACCTTTCAAGATCTAACTCCCCTCGTGATTTCTGGCATCTAGCCAAAAATATCTCCAATAACTTTGCTTCTTCTTCTTTCCCTCCTCTACTTCAACCAGATGGCACCACTGCTATCACATCTATTTCTAAAGCTGAACTCTTTGCTCAAACCTTTGCTAAAAACTTTACCTTGGACGATTCTGGGCTTGTTCCTCCCTCTCCTCCACCCTCTGACTACTTCATGCCACGTATTAAAATTCTTCGTAATGATGTTTTCCATGCCCTCGCTGGCCTAAACCCTCGGAAGGCTTATGGACCTGATGGGGTCCCTTCTATTGTTCTCCGAAACTGTGCCTCCGTGCTTGCACCTTGCCTAGTCAAACTCTTTCAGCTCTGTCTGTCAACATCTACCTTTCCTTCTTGCTGGAAGTTTGCCTACATTCAACCTGTTCCTAAAAAGGGTGACCGCTCTAATCCCTCAAACTACCGTCCTATTGCTTTAATTTCCTGCTTATCTAAAGTTTTTGAATCTATCCTCAACAGGAAGATTCTTAAACATCTATCACTTCACAACCTTCTATCTGATCGCCAGTATGGGTTCCGTCAAGGCCGCTCTACTGGTGATCTTCTGGCTTTCCTTACTGAGTCTTGGTCATCCTCTTTTAGAGACTTTGGTGAAACTTTTGCTGTTGCCTTGGACATATCAAAAGCCTTTGATAGAGTCTGGCAAAAAGCTTTGATTTCAAAACTACCCTCCTACGGTTTCTATCCTTCTCTCTGTAACTTCATCTCAAGTTTCCTTTCTGACCGTTCTATTGCTGCTGTGGTAGACGGTCACTGTTCTTCTCCTAAATCTATTAACAGTGGTGTTCCTCAGGGTTCTGTCCTGTCACCCACTCTCTTCTTATTATTCATTAATGATATTCTAAACCAAACTTCTTGTCCTATCCACTCCTATGCTGATGATACCACCCTGCACTTTTCCACGTCTTTTCATAGACGTCCAACCCTTCAGGAGGTAAACATATCACGCAGGGAAGCCACAGAACGCCTGACTTCTGATCTTTCTAAAATTTCTGATTGGGGCAGAGCAAACTTGGTATTGTTCAATGCCTCAAAAACTCAATTCCTCCATCTATCAACTCGACACAATCTTCCAGACAGTTATCCCCTCTTCTTCAATGACACTCAACTGTCCCCCTCTTCTACACTGAACATCCTCGGTCCGTCCTTTACTTATAATCTGAACTGGAAACTTCACATCTCATCTCTAGCTAAAACAGCTTCTATGAAGTTAGGTGTTCTGAGACGTCTCCGTCAGTTTCTCTCACCCCCCCAGCTGCTAACTCTGTACAAGGGCCTTATCCGTCCATGTATGGAGTATGCTTCACATGTCTGGGGGGTTCCACTCATACTGCTCCTCTAGACAGGGTGGAATCAAAAGCTTTTCGTCTCATCAACTCCTCTCCTCTAACTGACTGTCTTCAGCCCCTCTCTCACCGCCGCAATGTTGCATATCTAGCTGTCTTCTACCGCTATTTTCATGCCAACTGCTCTTCTGATCTTGCTAACTGCATGCCTCCCCTCCTTCCGCGGCCTCGCTGCACAAGACTTTCTTCTTTCTCTCACCCCTATTCTGTCCACCTCTCTAACGCAAGAGTTAACCAGTATTCTCAATCATTCATCCCTTTCTCTGGTAAACTCTGGAACTCCTTGCCTGCTTCTGTATTTCCACCTTCCTATGACTTGAATTCCTTCAAGAGGGAGGTTTCAAGACACTTATCCACGAATTTTTGACCACTGCCTTGACCCTTTTAAGGGACTGGCATTTCAGTGGGCATTTTTTTTTTATTAGATTTTTGTTGCCCTTGGCCAGTATCCTTCCTACATAAAAAAATAAATAAATAAAATCTATACTACTCCATGACAAGGGTTTCCTAACATTCTTATTACTGTTAATGTTAGTATATAGCACTGCATGATCACCAAGACGCTGGGCTCGAACAAGTAAGTTTTCAAGGTCCACGTCAGGCACAGTCATCGTCAAGATAATCGGTGCGTGATCGGAAGGCTATGACACGTCTCGAAGCACCGAAAAATTCGTCACTCTACTCACCAATGAAGGGTTCAGAACTCACGTGTCTTCTAACTCAGATGTCCATTCATTTCCTTGTTTATAAGTCTTGGCACTGATAAAATACTTATTATTTGTCTTCAGATTATTTAACACTATGGTATTTGCCTCCTTACACATGTTTGATAGAATAAAGGCATTCTCATTGGGTATGTCGTCTGGTGTGACAGGATAGGAAAGTCTTTCACCAGTCGGCACTTTGACATGATTCAGTAATTCTCGAACCACAGCTCCGAATCGAGCGCTCAGATCACAGATTACACAGATGTCCTCACCTTCATTAGTTTTAATTTTAATTAATTTTAATTAATGAACGTCTTGATGTAAATCTGGCTCAGTTCACCACATACTTGTTTGAGTTGTTTTACCTTCTCCAGCACTCTGTCTCTTGCCTGTTTGCTGCTTACAGCTATTAAGATGGGTCGCCGTCTGTTGTCTACTTGGGTTCCTTGTCCACGATGTCCCTTAATCTCCTCAACAGCTTCTACCTTTGTCCAGATGACACTCAGCTTGTTGTCGTCTGCTGTTGCTCCTTCCAAGGCTTCATTTTCGTCCAGTACCCCGGTCACAATTATGTTTGTCTCCCTTTCTCGTCGATCCTCGGCTTCAATGTAACTTTGCTGTCGTGCAATAATGTCTGTCTGGTTGTTGACTTGGTCTTGTAAGTCACTAATCTTTTTTGCTGATGTTGCTGTTTGGTGATGGGATTATTTGCTTCAGCTCACCTGCTTGCTCATTGGCATGAGCAATAACGGCGGAAGATACAGAGCCATCACTGGTGAACACCGAACCAAGGTAAACATACGTCTGGCAGTGTTCTACCGTCAACTCAATCACCATCAGCGCCTCTGAATCACCTTCCTTGCCTCCGATAACGAAAAATTTTGTCTTGACTTGGTTGATTCTTATCCCATATTCTTCACAGTAATCCTGCAATAAAGCTATTTTTCTCACCATATTACATTTGGTCGTTGCTAATAAGATCGTGTCGTCCATGAAAACTAGCGTATGCAACCACTGCAAAAATCCATCCATTCCACATCTCGCTCTAATAATTCTAATTAAGTCATCCACAAACACCACACACAACAGACATGAAGTGAGAGATTCTTGTCTTACTCCCATGTCATCTGTATCGTAGTTGTTCCAAGCTGTTTCCATCATTAACAGACAGCTGAAGGTAGCAGAGGACTGGGGGAAGGTATGGCTTGTCACCTTTGCTCCAAACAAACACACGCGATGGTCATCTCATGGTCCCCTGCCGCTTCACAGGCCGTGGAAGGACAGCTACGGTTTGAGGGCGTGCCGCTGCCTCTCATCAAGATTGTGGGAGTCATCATGGACTGTGAGCTGCGCTACGACACTCATATCACGTTGCTAGCCCGCCAGACCTCTCGGCGTGTCAGCCCTCCGTAGGGTGGCGGGTAGTCTGGACTCAGTCTCTGCAAGGCACAAATCCGTCCCTGTATGAAGTACGGTGTCTTGACGTGGATGTCCAGCGCCCCCACCCACACCAGGTGCCTCGACGCGGCGCAGAGACGTGCTCTTCGTCTATTGGGGGAAGACGAGGATATGGCAGCCAGTATCACGTCACTGGAGCAACGGCGGGACGTGTCAGCCTTGATGGTTTGTCACAAGGCTCAGGTGCAGCACACCCCTCACTTCACCCACCTGTGTCTGCCGCTACACCCAGGCCAGAGGACGACGAGGCAAGCAGGGGCAGGAAGCCAGCAGGTGTTGGTGCCTCTCTCCCGCTCCTCACAACACCAGCGAACCTTCCAAGCCAGGGCAGCGCGCCTGTGGAACCATTTCACGCAGGCCACACCTGATGTGACCCGACTGTCCACACGTCAGGCAAACGTGGCTGCCAATGTCTGGAGGGGCGCGCGCCTTACACCGCTGGTGTTGTGAAATTAAATGATATCAAGACTTTTAAAATAGTTGCTTGTGACAGCAAGAAACCTTAAGTTTAAATTTTGTAATAATATTCACGCTGTAAATATAGTAAAAAAAAAAAAAAGTAGGCTCTGTGTGGGCATAAATAGCAATTAAGGCACTCAACATCACCATTCCACAAGCCAGGCGTTGCAATACTTGGAACAATCTATGTCTCGGAACCCTGTCATATGCTTGTCTGAAATCCACAAAAGTTAAACTAACTTTTTTTCCGTCTTGCCATATTGCATAGTAACCTTAGTGAGACAATGTGTTCTATGCATCCCCTCTTCTCTTGTCCACCAGCCTGTTCCCTGCAGGGTGAAAACCATTTCTTCAGTCGAGAATACAAAATCATGTCATAAAGCTTGATAAAATTATTCAAAATGCTTATTCCTCTATAATTTTTGGCATCACCTCAATCACCCTGCTTAAAAATTGTAACTAATTCAGCTTTAGACCACTGGAGTGGATAAACACCCTGTAAAAGTAAGGTGTTAAAGATGCTTGATACAAAGACAATCCACTCAGCTGGCAAGACTTTAGATACCGAAGGGGGAAGACCGTCTGGCCCACAGGCTTTAACATGTTTTAGTAATTTCGTTTGTTCTTGAAGTTCCAATGGTGAGATTAGGTAATCTAAAACAGGAATATATATATCCGACCTTAAGTCATGTTCAGTAAGCTTTGGCATATTAGGCAAATTGAAATTAGATTCACAGTATTCCTTAAAGGCCATGTCAGAGGGAAACGAATCACTCTTAGTAGGCTCACTACAGTGTTCTCCTTTCTAGTTAATGGCACTCCATAGTTTGAAATCATCTTTGTTTTCTAACAACTTTTCCGATCTCCCTAAACTAGAAGCATCTACCTCTAGAGGTTCTCTCTTGCTCACACCTATACTTTTATACAGAGTGTTAGATGCAAAGTTAATAGTCTCATCTATATTCTCCATCACTGTAGGTATTTCAAACGTATTTAGTTTATTCAGGAACACTTCCCTCTCAACAGAATTTCATTTCTGGGGCTTTTTAACACGTCTGTTGGCGTTACGCTCATTACACAGTACAGCATGGTTACCAAGGTGTTGGGCACCAATACCTAAGCTTATAATATCTGTGCCTGGCAGACTCATAGTAATGGCAATGGGTGAGTGGTCAGATGGAAACAACTCTCTTCGAAGCACCGAAAATTCAGTCACACTACTCAACACTGAAGTGCTCAACACAAGTGTCTAGTTCGGAAATCCATCCGTTACCCTTTCTATAAGTCTTATTGCTCACGAAGTGCTTCTTGTGTGTCTTTTTGTTATTAAGTACTATCATATTAGCGTCTTTACATATATTCAACATAATAAATGCATTCTCACTTGGGACTCGCACGTCGTCTGCCACAGTTGGGTATGAAAAATAGTCCCTGTTTGGTATTTCTACATTCTTCAACGAGTCTCGAACTTTTAAACCAAATCTCGCATTCTTATCACCAATTATACACACACACACTTCATGGCATTCACTAGTCTTAATCTTTTCTTGAATCGAAGCAAATGAGTCATGAGAGAAATACTCTGAGTCTGGTGGTGGTATGTAGCAAAAACCAAACAAGCACTTGGGTGCAAAACAAAACTGAACCCACACTTGATCTTCCACGCTCGTGTCCACGCTTGTTACATACTTAGAAATATAATCCTTCACTAACAGCGCTGTTCCACCTCGCTCATATGACACTTTTACATCACTTTTACGAGTCACATAACCAGGGAAGGACACTGCAAGTGACGTTTTCTCTTCATTCAAGCTTATTATGTCACATTCCAGCATCGTGCTTTGAACATCACTTCTTTCCAACTTAGTTCTAACCCCATTCACATTCCATGACATGATCTTAATTGTTTCTTTAAGCTGTGGTCTTATTAAAAACCCTGCTGCTTCCATTCATCAATCACAACGTTGTCCCGGAACAGCTTCCTTTCCCGGGCGTCCAAGCGAATTACACATCCAGCATTCTCAGGACGCTCCTTCTCCCGTCTCTCCGCTTCATGCAGTCGCCTCCATTCCGCCCTGATGCTGGGATAAACGTCCTTCTTGATGAAAATTCTTCTAAATTCCTCTCCAGACTGCTTCAGTCGTGCCGCCTTGTCCAGGATTCTGTCTCTTGCCTCTTTACTGTCAACTTCAACAAGGATGGGTCGCCGTTTAACACCTGTATGAGTTTCAAGCCCGCGACTCTTTCCCATTTCTTCTCCAGCGTCCTGTTTTTCCCAGATTTTGTTAAGCTTTACCGTGCCACATGTTGCACCCTCTAGTTTTTTGTTTTCGTCAGGAACTCCTGTGACAATTATGTCTTTCTCTCTCTCCCTTCTGTCTAATATTTCTAAGTACCTTTGTTGTTTGGCAATAATTTCTTGTCTCATTACCTGGCCTTGTAAGTCGTCAAACTTTTTGTTGATAGTGCTGTCCGGCGCTGTAACTGCTAGTTTCAGCTCGATCACCTCCTTCACAAGGTCTTGAAATTTTTCAATCACATCTTTCAAGGTTCCTTCATTAGAGTTTGGTGTTGCCAAAATAGACTCAATTAGATCCTCCTTAGTGAGTTGATTTAGTTGACTTGGCTGCAGTTTCTTCAACTCAAAGATTTTGCCATGGCTGGGTACACAGCAGGTAACCAGGTGCGCAGCTCAGGGAAACATTTACGTCCACCATGAAGGTTTAGGACACACACACACACACACACACACACAGAGAGAGAGTTACATACATACAGTTACACACACACACACACACACACACACACACACACACACAGAGAGTCACATACACACACACACACACACACACACACACACACACACACACACACACACACACACACACACACACACACACACACACACACACACACACACACACACACACACACACACACACACACACACACACACACATACACATACACATAGTCACATACACACAGTTACACACACACACACACACACACACACACGAATACAAACACACAGTCATACACACACACACACACACACACACACACACACACACACACACACACACACACACTGTCTCTAATTTCCAACAGCTGACATGTGGGGTCCCCCAGGGGACCAAGATGGGTCCTCTATGCTTCCTCCTCCTCATTAATGACGCCCTCACTGACACCCCCCATCGCTGGAAGTATGTGGACGACTGCACCGTGGGCGTCCAAGTTTCCACCAAGAAGCCGGACTACTCGCCACTGCAAGCAATTCTGGAGCGACTGCAGACGTGGACGGAGGAGAGCAGGATGACCATCAACCACAACAAAACTGTGGTGATGCATTTCTGTACCTCCTCTGTACCAGTGCCCCCTCCCCAGCTCACAGTGGGCCTTCACCCCCTCCAGGTGGTCCAATGTGCCAAGCTTCTCGGAGTCACGGTGGACGACCAGCTGACCTGGAACCAGCATGTCGCCAGCACCGTGAGATCAGCTACCTACAGGCTGTACATGCTGCACAGACTCAGGTCGCTGGGGACGCCGACAGATGAGTTAAGGGGGGGGGTGTACCTCACCTTCATCCTCCCCAAACTCATGTACGCCTCCCCAGCGTGGTCCTCCTCCCTCATACATACTCAACAGCTACAGCTAGAGAGTGTGCAGAAAAGGGCGTGCAGGGTCATCCTTGGCCCTGCATACACCACCTATGAAGAAGCCCTGACCACCCTGAGTCTGTCCAGAATATCCACCAGGCACCGAGAGGCTCTGGAGAAGTTTGGAAGGGGACTACTGCATCATCCACGTCTCAGAAACATGCTGCCGCCTGACGCGCCTCGCCCGGTCCGTGCCACCAGACACCACAACAAAATAACGCCCCTAAAGGCGCCGCGCACGGACCGGTACAGACTCAGTGCGATTCCCAGGTGCGAGCCATCAGTCAATAGTCCCTTCTAGATTAGACTTACCTTTAGGATTAATGTTAAGTATTTCCCCACCCCCTATATACATTTTCAGTTTGTTAACTGCCTAAATAATAAACCGTTTATTATTAATATTATTTTTATTATTATTACACACACACACACACACACACACACCACACACACACACACACACACACACACACAGACACACACACATGCACACACAGAGACAAAGACACACAAACACACACACACACACATACACACACACACACTTGCATCTCTTCTATACAAAGGCACAGCAAATGCCTTGCAGCAGTTACAGCCTCGCGGGGAAACACGTCACCAGTGCTTCGTGACGGGACGGGACATCAGTGCCACGTCTTCACACAATCTCTGTACCTTTTATGGTCATAGAGATGGTCATCCGTGTGTGGTGATCCGCCAGTGTGTTGAGAGCTGTCTGTCCTGGCGTCGGGGCGGGCATCTCTCATCATGGCGCGTTGCTCTTTGCGGGACACCCTTCGCGTCCTCTGCTTCTGCCTCGCCGGCGTCGCCGCCTCACACGGGCGTGGGCGAATGCGTACGCCAGGAGGAAGGCCGCAGCCAGTCCACAGACCAGCCAGTGCATGAGCAGCGCGTCCTGCCCGGCCACCAGCGTGCCCACAGCCACAGCCAGGGCGCCTGCCGCTCTAAGGGCAGCCACCACTCCGGGCGCCAGCCGTCCGTGCCTCCATGGGCCGCGCTGTGGTGGGGCCTCTTCCCTTGCCTGTTCAGCCTGCTGTTGTGCGCTCACCTCCTTGGCCCCCAGGTCGTGTTCCCGCAGCAGTTCAGGGAACACCGCGCCAGAGTCGGGGAATCGCACTGGTCGCGGGGGCAGGAGCTCCCCAAGCTGCTCCATGGCGCCGGTGGCGGGGGATTCCGCGGCGGGGGCTGGCACGCGGGCCAGAGGGGTGGCCTGGGACGGGGCAGGGGTCCCTGAGGCAGGGACGCCGTGCCACACGTTGACCAGGCCGCTATCTCCGGCGTCGCGGCCCCGCACCTCGCCGTCGCCTCGCACCACCACCGGCACCGCCTCGTCGTCGGCAGCCTTGCGGCAGCAGCCGAAGGTGAGGCGGTGCCACCAGCAGAGCGCGGAGTAGCGCATGGCCAGGAACACTTCGTCTTCCTGCTGCTGCTGCGCCATCACCCGCCGGAAGTTAAAGACGCCCTTGTGCTTGACGTCACTCCCGCGCAGGCAGTACAGCTGCAGGGCGAGGTTCTTGTACTTGAGCAGCTTGGCCATGTCTACGGGCACCGCCATGGCCTGCTCGTTGCGCCACAAGTCGCCGGGCAGCCGCGTCCACCCCGCCTTGTACAGCGGGATGGAGGCCAGCTTGCGGCGGTAGGGGAACAGCAGCGCGCCGCGGTCCTTGGCGACCACACGCACGCGCTGCGGCCGCTTCCCTCCGTAAGAGATCGTCACCTGCACGCGAAGGGTTAACATTTGCTTGTTGCTCGTCATTTTTGTTTGTGAAGAAAAATTCAAATAGTCCTGATTTCTCGCATGTTGCCGGTGAAGAGTCCGTGGATGGACCTTGTATGTATCCTATCCTACTACTACTACTACTACTACTACTACTACTACTGTTAATACTAGTATTATTACTACTACTACTAGTACTACTGCTGTTACCGCTACTGGTAGCAGGATACTGTAAACTGCGCTGCTCACTCATAGCAAGAGGATTACTGCCAAGGTGTTCCCGCGCTTCCTCCTGAAGTGTTTGTTTTAGGCCGGTGTGGAGTTCTTGGCTCCCGTTGTGCGTACAGACAAAGGCGGTTTGATGTACACCTCAACATGGCTGAAGACTTGGACAGACATACTGATGAAGTAGACCTTGTAAAGTGTTCACAACAGTCAGGCTTTTTGTTTTGTAAGCAAAGAGCGGACAAGGGAACAGCCGCGAACACGACACGGGGCTAAAGAAACATACTTGAAGAGGCAGCGCGGGAACACCTTGGCAATAATACTCTTGGTGTGAGTGTCGTGAGCTACGCAGTTCACATTAATGTGCTACAGCTTAGCGTATCTACCACTGTTTCTAACGGGACAAGAAACAAAAAAGCAAACAAAATTAACATCTCGTCATAAGAGAATCCCATTATAATAATTAAACATAATAATTAAACAGTAAAAAGGCGTACAATGATCACACCAGAATTCAACAGTCTACTATCTATGTTAAAAACTGCAAACCTGAGAGAAGAGAACCAATCCATCAGTCACGAATCAGTTACCCCACGGCAGCCTGAGAGAGAGGGTATGCACGGCGCAGCTCCTGCGTCCTGTGCTCCTCATGGAACAACAAAATGATGCGTCTATGGTGATGAACACTCAGTGCACAACGCGTGTGTGGGGGTTTGTTTTGTGGCCACGCATGGTGACGTCACACTGACTGATCAGTCTCGGGTGTTCATCTCTTAAAATGGCACGGTGTGTTGCCATCACCCTGGTGTGTGGCACCAGCACCCTGTGAGGAGGAGCAAGAGGAGGTGGACAAACCACTCCCTGGACCTTCCACTTCCTATTGGGTTAGGTTAGGTTAGAGTCCTAAGGGGGCGTCCAGGGTTGACTGACCTCCTGCGGCTAGTTTATGTTAGGTTAATGTTAGGTTAGGTTAGGTAAAGATAGGTTAAGATTCCTTAAGGAAGGGCCCTGTGGGGGGACGAGGCCCCACCGGCTGGTTTAGGTTAGGAGAGGTTACTGTGAGGGGCGGATATTACCTGTTTGTTGACTATTTTTGAGGGTTTTCTGCTAAAGATGCTGTTTTTCTCCTTAGACATTTGACTTTTTCCCAAATCTGGCCAATTTTGGCGTTCCCCATTCAGGTTCCCTGGCTTGCTTCTCCTGGAGAGGCGCCAACAGAATACAGGAGCCGCTGTTGGTAAGATTTACCATTATTATTATCATTATTGTTATTATTATTGCTGTTGCTGTTGCTGCTGCTGCTGCTGCTGCTGCGACCACTACAACAATAACAACAACAACAATAACAACTGTCACTATTACTACAACTATTACTGTACTACGGTCATTAGCATTCGCTGTCTCTTCTTCACCTCGTCGTCTCTGCTCACTCTAATCCTTGCTAGTTAAGTAGGCGGTTGTTAAGTACTCTACCCACACCTACTTACCCCCTCCACTCTCTCTCTCTCTCTCTCTCTCTCTCTCTCTCTCTCTCTCTCTCTCTCTCTCTCAGTTTTCGTTTTCTTCATCCTTCACTTTCTTCTTCTTCTTCTTCTTCTTCTTCTTCTTCTTCTTCTAACGGGAAAGTCTGAGAGAGAGAGAGAGAGAGAGAGAGAGAGAGAGAGAGAGGTTTTCTTTGAGTAGTTATTATGTCTGGTGTTGGAACTCCTCTCTCTTCCTCCTTTTCCTACTTCCTCCTCCTCCTTCTTCTCCTCCTCTCTGTTTATTTCCTTCCTTCCTCCCTTCTGTTAATTTCTAAATTGGTTTGTATTTCTCACTCTCCTTTCCTTCGCTATTCTTTTCTGCTATTCTATCTCCTCCTCCTCTTCCTCCTCTTCCTCCTCCTGCTGCTCCTCTTCTTTAGTGTCTTATTTCCTCCCTCCCGTTCTTTCTTGCTCTTCCTTTCTCCCTGATTTTTCGTTTTTCTTTTCCTCTGAAGATAGCCATTACTCCCTCACTTTTCCTTCTCTCTCTCTCTCTCTCTCTCTCTCTCTCTCTCTCTCTCTCTCTCTCTCTCTCTCTCTCTCTCTCTCTCTCTCTCTCTCCTCTCTCTCTACTACTACTACTACCACTACTACTACTACTACTACTACTACTACTACTACTACTACTACTACTACTACTACTACTACTACTACTACTAACACCACCACCACCACGACCACCACCACCACCACTACTATGAAAAATAACAGTGAGTAGAAATATCCATCCGAGTGGTGCGGGAAGCCAGGGAGAAGTGTTTCACTTCCAGCCGGAGACAGGTAGATTATTTGTGAGCAAAGGACGACTCGTAAAATGTGTGACAGGAATTAAATATCGTACAGGGAATAGGTGCAGCACTGTATTGTACAGGAAACAGGTACAACATTTACGAGCAGAAACACAAGCGAGGGAGGGGACGGGCGAGAGGGAAAGGGCGACATAAAGTGTGCGTGTAGCACATTTTTTTCCCATGTATCTTTTCCTTTTTCCTCTCTGGACTCTTCCTCTCCCTGATTTATTCTCCCTCTGAACATTTATCTGGAATTTTTCACCTCCAGACATTCCCACCTTCCTTTCTTTTACTCAGTGAATAATTAACCTAACCTAACCTGAGCTAGGCCGTCAGCAGTACATTGTAACAACAAAGCGCAATTAAATAAATCGGTAAAAGGGAAATGTGCAGAGGGTAATATTTCCAAAGGGGAATCTGCCATCGGGAAACTACTTGAGGGAAATGTCCATTGGGAAATGTCCGAAAAGAATTATCCATGGGGAGATAATACCCACGCCACAAGGGAGTAAACCCCTTCCGAGGAATATGGGAATGAGACAAGGGCATGTCCAGGTATATGAAGTGAAACAAAAGCGCCTGCATGAAATACAAGGCGACAAACACCCTGCCCGTGTGTTCTGAAGGACTGGAGGCGAGGAGAGTGCTGGCAGGCGGCGAGTATCAGCCTTAATGGGTCAGTCCTCTTGCCTCGTCTGGCTCGCAGGCGGCCCAAACTTGTGGCAGGACTGAAAACTACGAAGACTGACAGGAAGAAGTCATTGAAAATGTATTACTTGTCAGAGAGAGAGAGAGAGAGAGAGAGAGAGAGAGAGAGAGAGAGAGAGAGAGAGAGAGAGTTGGGAGTCGAATGCTGTTACTGGACGATCCTCATGACTCCTCCGTGTTATGTAGATGTGTGTGTGTGTGTGTGTGTGTGTGTGTGTGTGTGTTTGTGTGTAAGTTCAAGTTCAAGTTCAACAAGTTTATTCCATAATAGTACACTACAAGTACATAACTAAACCCGTAATAACCATGGAAAGGTCTGCGGAGATAAGACTTTTAGCAGATTCATTATTATTACACCAGTTTTTCCCGACCTTCTTTAGTAGACCCACAATTATACAAGTTATACTACCTACTCCTAAGTCCAAAGAAAACAATTTACGTGAATCATAATCACATGAAATGCAAATATAGATGTATCAATACAATTCCTAACTATATTGATGTACAATATGTGACAAAAGCATATCAATGATTTGAAATTTTACACAAGCGACTGAGAATAGTAGGAATTTTATTTTTATTTTGTACTTGAGACAATGAACTAACATAGAGTTGACTTTAGATTTTATCGAAATAGGAAGAGAATTCCTTACTTCAGGACCAAGATACAGAAAAAAGATTTTGGGAAGAGTTTAGTTCTAAATGGGCGACTTACAAATTCATATGATTTCTTCTGGTAGCATGAGGATGTCACTGAGTATTGAAAATTCCATTTTTTTTTTTCAGCAACTTAAATATATCTAACAAAAGAAAATATTTGTGTACATAGCTTAACAAATTTAAGTTGGAAAGTATCCTTTCCGTTGACTCAAATTTTTTCTTAAATGTTGTTATTCTTAGAATATGTTTTTTTTTTTATTTTGAATAATTTATCAAGGAATGATGGCCACGTACAGCCATAAATAGATATACAATACATAATTTTTGAGTAATAAATTATACATAGATTCAGTCGTGAGTTTGATACGATACAGGATTCCCGCAGTTTTTGATAGAGTTGTAGTTAGATTAGCAATATGTTGCCTCTAGTTTAAATTGTCATGTATTAAAAACCCTAAAGATTTTGTTGTGTGAACACGGAGAATTTCCTGATCCAGACTTACTGAGCCAAATCATACATTAATGACCTGTTCTGGAATAGCATCACATGAATTTTATTAACATTAAGTTTTAACTTGTTAACCTTTATCCAATTACTAATGTGATCTAATCCCCGAGACAGTTTAGAGTGGAGAGCATGAAGGTCATTATCAATGACAATAAAGCTTGCGTCATCAGCATACGAGTACATTGTAAAGTGAGTATTGCTAGAAGAATTTGTTATCATTTATATAAATCAAGAACGAAATGAGTCCCAGTATTGAACCTTGAGGCACACCATATTTAATGAATTTATAATCAGAATGAATATTATTAAAACAAAAAAAAAAAACGCTCAGATTGTCATAATTCCCTCAAGCCAATATTATTCAATTTATCAAGCAAAATATGATGAGTTGAAGGTCTTGGAAATATTCAAAAACACACTAGCGACTGATGATACCACCTTGCACTTTTCCATGTCTTTTCCTAGACGTTCAACCCTTCAGGAAGTAAACAGTTCACGCAGGGAAGCCACAGAACGCTTGACTTCTGATCTCTGTAAGATTTCTGATTGAGGCAGAGCAAACTTGGTATTGTTCAATGCCTCAAAAGTCAATTCTTCCATCTATCAACTCGACACAACCTTCCAGACAACTATCCCCTCTTCTTCAGTGACACTCAACTGTCCCCCTCTTCTACACTGAACATCCTCGGTCTGTCCTTTACTTATAATCTAAACTGGAATCTTCACATCTCACCTCTAGCTAAAACAGATTCTATGAAGTTAGGTATTCTGAGACGTCTCCGCCAGTTTTTCTCATCCCCCCAGCTGCTAACTCTGTACAAGGGCCTCGTTCGTCCATGTATGGAGTATGCTTCACATGTCTGGGGAATTCCTCTCATACCGCTCTTTTAGACAGGGTGGAATCAAATGCTTTTCATTAACTCCTATCCTCTAACTGTCTGTCTTCAGCCTCTGTTCTTCTGATCTTGCTTACTGCATGCCTCCCTTCCTCCCGCGGCCTCGCTGCACAAGACTTTCTTCTTTCTCTCACCCCTATTCTGTCCACCTCTCTAATGCAAAAGTTAACCAGTATTCTCAATCATTCATCCCTTTCTCTGGTAAACTCAGCAACTCCCTGCCTGCTTCTGTATTTCCACCTTCCTTTGACTTGAAATCCTTCAAGAGGGAGGGTTCATGAAACTTATCTTTCAGTTTTAGACTACAGCTTCGGATCCTGTTCTGGGACTGGCATCTCATTAGGCTTTTTATTTTTTATTTTTTTAATTGCATTTTTGTTGCCCTTGGCCGGTTTCCTTCCTACATAAAAAAAAAAATGAAACTTTTTATTGAATTAAGAGTATACTTTTGAAACAAAATGTAAAAGGGTTCTGTGTTGAAAATTTCTTTCTAGAACCAAGTTCACAATTTAATAATAAATTATTATTCTCAAGAAAATTAACAAGTCTATGTGCAATGGCTTTTTCAAATACTTTAATAATAATAATAGAATAATAATAATATAATAATAATAATAATAATAATAATAATAATAATGATAATAATAATAATAATAATAATAATAATAATAACAACTGAATGGATATCAGTCTATAATTGTTAATTTCAGATTTACAATCAGATTTGTGTAGTGCCAAAGATTTTGGTGTTTTCGGTTTATCGGGAAATGCACCAATATATGATTTACAGTTTGCTTTAGTAGGGCTGCAGTAATTTCATCATATCCAGCAGAATTTGATTTTAACGAGTTAATAAATCCTTTGATTTCTCATACATTACAGGGGAATAAATACATAGAATACTTCGGCAATGGATTAAGAAAGTTGATAAAATGGTTCTTGGACGCACCAGCAGTATCGCAGCGTGGTGTTCCTTGCTGGAATTCAGATTAATAGAAATGTTACTAGACTGCCTTCCTCGTCCCAAGATTTGACTAATTGTTTTCCAAGATTCTATAATCTATATCATTACCCTGGTTGTTTTTAAGTTGATATTTATAATGCTCATTTTTAGCATTTCATGATAGTGTTGTTAAGAGATTTCTATACTTTTTATATCTTTCTCTATAGGTAAGGGGACATTTGTTAGGTAGTCTGGCTAGTGTATGCTTTTCTTTAATGATGCGGATTAAACCAGACATTAAATAAGAAGCAATATTTGATGATGTTCCTGGCTTGATACATTTAAGGGGGAAATAATCTGAAAAAGTTTATTAAATTTATTAGAAAAATTATTAATTGCAGCATTGGGGCAGCCACTTCTTAGTACATCACCCCAACCCAGCCGCGCCACGCCGTCCACAAAGCTCCTCATATTCCCGGGCCTGAACACCCTCCTGAGCACGCGATGCGCAGGCTGTGCTGTGCTGTGCTGTGCTGTGTGTGTGTGTGTGTGTGTGTGTGTGTGTGTGTGTTTGTTAAATGTTATGAATAACATGGAAAAATAAAACACCCCCCAAAAAAAGAAAATATTAATGGAAGAAGACGCTTGGAGAGATGGAGCAAAATCTTTTTAAGAGGAAAATAGGAGAAATTAGGAAAGAATAACAACTCGTAAAGAATGAACAGCTTAACCGATTGACGTGACGTTTCTCAACCTTGCTATATTCATTTTGTTACAGGAAAATATTATCCAGTATACTGAGTGCTTGCTGATGTGGAGAGAGAGAGAGAGAGAGCGAGAGAGAGAGAGAGAGAGAGAGTGTGCGCGCAGGTGGTTTGAGGGAGTGAGAGCTGTGGTGGGTGTCACGTGCGGGCTTCAGTTGCCAGTAAGGTTCAGAGGGGTTGGTATAGCGTCCTCTTCCTCTTCATCGCGCTCGCTCGCTCGCTGGAACTTGGCGTCCAGAATTCATTGCGTCCTCTATCGCCCTTCCTCTAGTGTTTAGAAAGTTCGCCTGCTTATTGGTGATGCTTCCATGGGCGTGGCGGTGTACAGTGTCCTGCGGCCATACATCCTGTGGGACTATCTTGTGTGTGGCGAGTGCTTTCATTGTCTTGACATTGTGAAAGCGGCGTTACGAATTGTGGTCGTGTTGGTTCTTCTGCCACCACTAGCACAGACACCAGCACCAGTGCCAGAGGTGTCACAGAAGTGAGGCGCGAAGTGTGAAGAATCAGTGGACGCAGCTGAGTGGTCCTTAGGGTGAGTAAAAGGTCTGAATTGTGCCGGGATAGTTAAGGCTGGCGTGGAACAGTCATTTGTTTCATATTAGGTTTCATAAAGGAAGTCTGTGGTACTGATAGTGAGTAGAGGCTCTGTGTTGTGTCTTGGGTAAACTGATAGTGGTCGTGTTCTTGCTGCTGGTGGTGGTGTGATGGAAAAAGATAAGATATATAAGTAACTCTCTCTCTCTCTCTCTCTCTCTCTCTCTCAACTTCGGGCAACCCCGCTTAGCGCACCAACACTCACGGAAAAGGAAGATTATTGAAATTTCTTGTTGTGAATCTGCATCTTGTTTACGCTGCTCACGTCTGATCTCCTTTACCTTTACTCCTTTGAAGCTTTTAACTGACAGGCAGACAATCACTAGAACAGTGATTATCAACTAGGAGTAAATTTACGCCTTGGGGATAAAAAAAAAAAAAAATACATGGTACAGTGTAAATGATTGATGTACCTGATAATTGAATAATAATTCAATTAAATTTCATTTTACAAAATAGAGAAAGTTCAGCGTGTGTGTGTGTGTGCATGTGAGGGGGCTGGGTGGCAGGGGCGCGCGCGAGGGAAATGGAGGAAGGGGAGGAAGGGAGAGTGTACGGAAGGGGTGTAGGACGATTTGGCCACGGATGATTTGCCCACGGACAATTTGGCCACGGGATGTCACCGTAGGACGTTTTGGCCACGGGAACTTCCCAAGGTGGACGTTTTGGCCATGAAACATATTTACTGTAATATATATTATATTTTGTATTATTTACATATTTTCACAATTATTATTAATATTCGTATTTATTACCTAACCTAACCTAACCTAACCTAACCTAACCTAACAGAACAGATTAGAGAACTTTTTTGGATAATAAAACAGACTAAAGATTTTTTCCTTTACTTAATAAGCAAGCTACTAAGTGCAATAGATTCCTAGTATTTTCTCCCGTGGCCAAAATGTCCTACCCACCGTGGCCAAAACGTCCTAGGGTGACATCCCGTGGCCAAATCGTCCGTGGCCAAATCGTCCGTGGCCAAATTGTCCGGATTCCGTACGGAAGTAAGGGGGTAAATGAAGAAATAAATCAATCATGATGGAGGAAAAGTTGAGAATCCCTGCAGTCGACATGATTGATTCTCCACATCACGTTGACGATTAGGAGTTTCAGAGCCTCCACTGTTTCATATTTATTATCAAGGATATTTAATTGGGAGCTCTAGTTGTTCATTCATCAGATGTCCTCGTTACGTGATGCATTGTGTGAATATCGAATGGGCAGACATGTTGATGCTTGTTAATGCTTCCCTTTGTCCAGCTGTGTCACGTTAAGTGGAAGCGTTCTCTTGCTGAACTCTTTATTTCTTGTGCATCTGCCAGAAGTGTGTTCGTTCAAGACACTCGTTTCTTTTCGTTTTCATTCGCCTTTCATCTATGATCGTATGTCGCCTTTGCTCCTCTTTGCTTCATGTTCTCTTCTCTGCTTCTGTAATCTTTTCTTGGAAGATTACTAACACACACACACACACACACACACACACACACACACTAAGTATTGTAAATCAGAGGTTTAATTATAAGATTCCTGTTAAGTCTTGCCTAGAGTCTTCATAACGTATCATCATTGCCTAGAGTCTTCATAACGTATCATCATTGCCTAGAGTCTTCATAACGTATCATCATTGCCTAGAGTCTTCATAACGTATCATCATTGCCGAGTCTTCATAACGTATCATCATTGCCTAGAGTCTTTATTACGTATCATCATTGCCTAGAGGCTTCATAACGTATCATCATTGCCTAGAGTCTTCATAACGTATCTTCATTGCCTAGAGTCTTCATAACGTATCATCATTGCCGAGAGTCTTCATTACGTATCATCATTGCCTAGAGTCTTCATAACGTATCATCATTGCCTAGAGTCTTCATTACGTATCATCATTGCCTAGAGTCTTCATAACGTATCATCATTGCCTAGAGTCTTCATAACGTATCATCATTGCCTAGAGTCTTTATTACGTATCATCATTGCCTAGAGTCTTCATAACGTATCATCATTGCCTAGAGTCTTCATAACGTATCATCATTGCCTAGAGTCTTCATTACGTATCATCATTGCCGAGAGTCTTCATTACGTATCATCATTGCCTAGAGTCTTCATAACGTATCTTCATTGCCTAGAGTCTTTATTACGTATCGAATATTCGCGTTTCCTTCACCACTTAGTGTTATGCGCCGCTCGCGTCCTCCTCCATGTGGCTCTGAGTGCTGAAGTTTTAACTTCATTTTTTCTCTTTGAAGGCAAAAATAGTACCCGTGTACGACGCCATCGCTGTCACTCGCAATTCTCTCTCTCTCTCTCTCTCTCTCTCTCTCTCTCTCTCTCTCTCTCTCTCTCTCTCTCTCTCTCTCTCTCTCTCTGATAGGTCGACATAAGAAGATAAATATTTATGCATTGGACAGTTTTTTATCACATTTCCCGCAGACGCTTCCTTTTATCATCGGCATTTTTCGTAAGAACATAAGAACGTGAAAAAAAAAGAAAAAAGAAAAGCTGGAAATAGCCACTAGGCCACTACATGCCAATTCTTGCATAAAATTTTCACACGAGATTGATAAGGTTAAATAAATAATGCAGTGGGTAAGTTCAGTCTATTCAAATTGTTGTTAATCTAGTGAGTTAAAGAATGCAGTCCGTGTTGCCGGGAGGGACGCCTCAGAGCTTACCTGGGTGTGAGAGACTGGGTGGGGCCGGTGTTTTAATCACCCCGGTATTTAAAAAATGCTTTACAGACAAAGGTGAATACATTTTATATATGTGTTTTAATATCTTTTAAAGTAGAATTAGCTCAATAAAAAAAAATAATAATAAATTTATATCCTCAGCTCACAATATAGATAGATTTTCAGATAACGTTTGTAGCGAGTGACTGACTGACTGCTTTCTCGAGAAATTCAGAATTTCAGGGACGAAAAGCCAGTCATTTCATAATGGTTAAAGTCTGGATCGAAGGGAGGACAGATGCATCGTGAGAAAAAAAAAAAAAGCATGATTAACACCGACATGGACACCGAATAAAAGTAATTATCAACGTAATTGACATAACAAAACGTCATAGAGATGCAAGTTAAGCGATTGTATATAAGTAATAAAAAAAATAAATAACTAACACCGACATTAGTGGGAAATAAACAATAATGATTACAAAGTAAAATATGATTTTCTGCAGACAAATAAGAAAGAACAGCAATTGTATCAGCAATCGCTGCAATTTTTAGTGCATCAGAGCAAAAAAAAAGTTGCGCACAAACGCAGTGGCTAATAATTATCACTTCTCTTCATTAGGGCTACCTACAGGCACATACAGTGTACAAGTACACAGAGGATACAGGCGCGTACAGACTGCAGGCGCGCACAAGGTACAGGCACACACAGGCTGCGGGAAAATACAGACTACAGCGCACACAGGCTACAGGCACACACAGGCTATAGTCGCGCACACGGTACAGATGCACACAGCAATACAGGCACACACAGGCTACAGGCACATACAGGCTACAGGCACATACAGGCTACAGGCACATACAGGCTACAGGCACACACAGGCCACAGGCACATACAGGCTACAGGCACATACAGTTTACAGGAACACACAGGTTACAGGCACACACAGACCACAGGCACACACAGGTTACAGGAACACATAGACTACAGGCATACACAGACTACAGGCAAACACTGGCTACAGGCACACACAGGTTGTAGGCACACACAGGCTACAGGCACACACAGGTTGTAGGCACACACAGGCTACAGGCACACACAGGCTACAGGAACACACAGACTACAGGCACACACATACTACAGGCACACACAGGCTACAGGCACACACAGGCTACAGGAACACACAGACTACAGGCACACACAGACTACAGGCACACACAGACTACAGACACACACTTACTACAGGCACACACAGACTACAGGCACACACAGACTACAGGCACACACAGACTACAGGCACACACAGGCTACAGGCACACACAGGCCACAGGCACATACAGACTACAGGCACACACAGACTACAGGCACACACATACTACAGGCAAACACAGACTACAGGCACACACACACACACACACACACACACTCAGGTTACAGGCACACACACACTACAGGCGCACACAGACTACAGGCACACACAGGTTACAGGCACACACAGACTACAGGCACACACAGACTACAGGCGCACACAGACTACAGGCACACACAGACTACAGGCACACAGGCTACGGACACACACAGGTTGTAGGCACACACAGACTACAGGCACACAGGCTACAGGCACACACAGGTTGTAGGCACACACAGACTACAGGCACACACAGACTACAGGCACACAGGCCACAGGCACACACAGCTTGTAGGCACACACAGGCTACAGGCATACACAGGCTACAGGCACACACAGGCTACAGGCACACACAGGTTGTAGGCACACACAGACTACAGGCACACACAGACTACAGGCACACAGGCTACAGGCACACACAGGTTGTAGGCACACACAGGCTACAGGCACAAACAGGCTACAGGCACACACAGGCTACAGGCACACACATACTACAGGCACACACAGGCTACAGGCACACACATACTACAGGCACACACAGGCTACAGGCACACACAGGTTGTAGGCACACACAGACTACAGGCACACACAGGTTGTAGGCACACACATACTACAGGCACACACATACTACAGGCACACACAGACTACAGACACACACAGGTTACAGGCACACACAGGTTACAGGCACACACAGACTACAGGCACACACAGGTTACAGGCACACACAGACTACAGGCACACACAGGTTACAGGCACACACAGACTACAGGCACACACAGGTTACAGGCACACACAGACTATAGGCACACACTTACTACAGGCACACACAGACTACAGGCACACACAGACTACAGGCACACACAGGCTACAGGCACACACAGGCCACAGGCACACACAGACTACAGGCACACACATACTACAGGCAAACACAGACTACAGGTACACACAGGTTACAGGCACACACAGGTTATAGGCACACACACGCTACACGCACACACACAGGCTACACGCACACACAGGCTACAGGCACACACAGGCTACAGGCACACACAGGTTACACGCACACACACAGGCTACACGCACACACAGGCTACAGGCACACACAGGCTACAGGAACACACAGACTACAGGCACACACAGACTACAGGAACACACAGACTACAGGCACACACACACACACACACACACACACACACACACACACACACACACACACACACACACACACACACACACACACACACACACACATACACACACACACACACATAGGCTACAGGCACACACACATACAGACTACAGGCACACACACACACACAGACTACAGGCGCACACACACACAGACTACAGGCACACACACACACACACACACATACACACATACACAGGCTACAGGCACACACACACACACAGACTACAGGCACACACACACACACACACAGACTACAGGCGCACACACACACAGACTACAGGCACACACACACACACACACACACACACACACACACACACACACACACACACACACACACAGGCTACAGGCACACACACACACAGACTACAGGCACACACATACACACACACTACAGGCGCACACACACACAGACTACAGGCACACACAGACTACAGGCACACAGACCACAAGCACACACATGTTACAGGCACACATAGACTACAAGCACACACAGACTACAGGCAAACACAGACTACAAGCACACACAGACTACAGGCAAACACAGGCTACAGGCACACATAAGTTGTAGGCTCACACAGACTACAGGGACACACAGTTTACAGGCACACACACACTACAGGCACACACAAGCTACAGGCACGCATAGGCTACACGCACACACAGGCTACAGGCACACAGGCTACAGGCACACAGGCTACACGCACACACACAGGCTACAAGCACACACAGGCTACACGCACACACACAGGCTACACGCACACACAGGCTACACGCGCACACAGGCTACACGCACACACACACAGGCTACACGCGCACACAGGCTACACGCACACACAGGCTACACGCACACACACAGGCTACACGCGCACACAGGCTACACGCACACACAGGCTACACGCACACACAGGCTACACGCACACACACAGGCTACACGCACACACAGGCTACACGCACACACAGGCTACACGCACACACACAGGCTACACGCGCACACAGGCTACACGCACACACAGGCTACACGCACACACACAGGCTACACGCGCACACAGGCTACACGCACACACACAGGCTACACGCACACACACAGGCTACACGCACACACAGGCTACACGCGCACACAGGCTACACGCACACACAGGCTACACGCAAACACACAGGCTACACGCGCACACAGGCTACACGCACACGCAGGCTACACGCACACACAGGCTACACGCACACACACAGGCTACACGCACACACAGGCTACACGCACACACACAGGCTACACGCACACACAGGCTACACGCACACACACAGGCTACACGCACACACAGGCTACACGCACACACACAGGCTACACGCACACACACAGGCTACACGCACACACACAGGCTACACGCACACACAGGCTACACGCACACACACAGGTTACACGCACACACACAGGCTACACGCACACACACAGGCTACACGCACACACAGGCTACACGCACACACGGTATTGTATAGATATCTTGACTTTAGTCGCTGGAGAGCAAGTAAAGTTTTCAGCTCTCAGACAGTAATACGGGGATAAGTCACACACACACACACAGTCACACACAGGCTACACGCACACACACAGGCTACACGCGCACACAGGCTACACGCACACACAGGCTACACGCACACACAGGCTACACGCACACACACAGGCTACACGCACACACAGGCTACACGCACACACAGGCTACACGCACACACACAGGCTACACGCACACACAGGCTACACGCACACACACAGGCTACACGCACACACAGGCTACACGCACACACACAGGCTACACGCACACACACAGGGTACACGCACACACACAGGCTACACGCACACACAGGCTACACGCACACACACAGGCTACACGCACACACACAGGCTACAAGCACACACAGGCTACACGCACACACAGGCTACACGCACACACACAGGCTACACGCACACACAGGCTACACGCACACACACAGGCTACACGCACACACAGGCTACACGCACACACACAGGCTACACGCACACACAGGCTACACGCACACACGGTATTGTATAGATATCTTGACTTTAGTCGCTGGAGAGCAAGTAAAGTTTTCAGCTCTCAGACAGTAATACGGGGATAAGTCCAATTGATTGGCGGTGTTTGAGTTGACTTGGACCTTCGGCAGTGAAGCAGGGAGGGCAGGAGAGGGCGCCGCGCCTTTGTGCCTTGAAGAGAGACCGATTATGCTAAAGCTTTATCTATAGTATAATCTTAAGGATATTCACACACACACACACACACACACACACACAGCATCAGGCAGCCAGGCACCTGATGCGAATGATCACCTCTGTCACACGTGCAAACATGTCATCTACCGGAAGCAGATCCTGCTCCTGATTTCTGCTCTCAGTGCGCCCACACCTACCACCTCACTTGCATCGGCATTATGCAAGCTCCCAGTCTAACGGAGACGGCCACATCAACACTGACGTGAACACTGGCTCCCACTTTGAGGATTTCCTCAGACTCACCCAACCTACACCTCTCGCACACCTCACCATCCTGGGCGCCCCCATCCACCCCCATGGCTACGAAGAGCCTCTAGCTAACATTGAAGGGATCACCAGGACACTCATCAACAAGACAGCCAACATCGACAGTCACGCGGCCCTCTTCTTCCTATCCAGGTACGCAACAGTTCCCAGAGCCATATACCTGCTGAGAACAGCACCTGTCTATGCCGCCCAAGAATCTCTTTGGGCCATTGACGAATAAGTGCGGGAGGCAGCATCGCGAAGCTGCAACGTGCATCCCACTGACGTCTCTTGGACACAGGCTTCTCTACTACTGCGTTTTGGGGGTTTAGGAGTAAGACGCCTGATGGACGTGGCACTACCTGCCTACATTGCGTCTGTGGAAGCATCGCGTGGTTTGGTCTGTACCATTAACCGCCGTCCCAACGGTAACAGACCTATCTGCCTGACTTCAGCCAAAGAGACTTTCGCCGGAAACACACACACACACACACACACACACGCGCACTGAGCCAATAAATCATAGACCGGTGTCGCTAACTCGTGTTGTGGGCAAGATCTGTGAAATAGTGATAAAGGAAAAGTGGGTGAAATATTTGGAAGAGAACGAAGTTATAACAAAGTCAATTTAATTTCAGAAAAGGAATTTCACGTGTGACAAATTTACTAAGTTTCTATACAAGAGTAATAGATGAAGTACAAAACAGAGATGAGTGGGTAGATGTAGTGTACTTGGACATTAAAAAAGCTTTTAATAAAGTTCCACATAAAAGACTATTGTGGAAGATGGATCATATAGGAGGACTGAGAGGGACAGTGCTAAAATGGATGAGATACTACTTAAAGGACAGAGAAATGAGAACTGTGATCAGGGACACCTGTTCATGTTGGAGTAATGTAACAAGCGGAGTACCACAGGGGTTAATGTTAGCACCCATTATGTTCCAAATATACATCACTGATATGCAGGAGGGTTTAACCAGTTATATCAATCTGTTTGCTGATGATGCAAAATTGTTAAGAGTAATAAAGAGCCATGTTGATTGTATAGAGTTGCAAAGAGATATTAACAAGATTTATGGGTGGAGCAAGAAGTGGAAATTGGAATTCACTGCTAAGAAATGCCATGTGATGGAACTGGGAAAGAGTAAAAGAAGACCTGCATGGGACTATAAAACGAGGGAGGAAATAATTATGAGGGGCAAGGAGGAAAAAGACCTAGGAGTCGTTTTTCAAGATATCCTGACCCAGAACGGCATATAAAGAAGATATTTGGTTCGATGTACAGGATGTTAATAAAAATTAGGGTGGCATTTCATTACATGGATAAGACTATGATGAAAAAAAAAAATATAGCCACTATGCTACGTCCCAAACTGTAATATACAGCAGTGGTGTGATCTCCGCATATGGAGAAAGACATAAAGAAGCTGGAAAAAATTCAGAGGGCAGCTACAAGGATGGTACCGGAGCTGAAAGACCTAACATACGAAGAGAGGTTGAAGAAAATTGGACTGCCAACTTTGCAAGTTAGAAGAGAAAGAGGAGATCTAATAGCGATGTATAAAATAGTTAACCGAATTGAGAAGATAGACAAGCAGGATCTGGTGTTGCTGGAAGAAGATGAAGCTGGACGGACGAGAGGGCACTCAAAGATCAGAAAGAGTCAGTGTTTGAGGGACATCAAGAAACACAGTTTTCCATGTAGAACTGTGGATATCTGGAATGGTCTAAACAAGAAAATTGTTACAGCACCAAACGTGCATAAATTTAAGGAAATGCTGGATGAATATAGATATGGAGACAGGACACTATGAGCCCTGCTCGAACCCTGTATTATACAACTCGGTAAATACAACAAGGTAAATACACACATGCACACTGGTTGGACGTCACAGCAGTCTGCGGAAAGGTGGAGCAGCTGCCGTCACATTTGGTGATGCCTGACATAATAAAGAATGGTGGAGACGTCACACACACACACACACACACACACACACACACACACAGACACACACACACACACACACACACACACACACACACACACACACACACACACACACACACACACACACACACACACACACACACACACACACACACACACACACACACACACACACACACACACACACACACACACACATACATGCCCGCGCGCACACACACACACACACACACACACACACACACACACACACACACACACACACACACACAGACCGTATCTGAGAACTTGACGTTTTAGATAATAACCTAAACAAGAACAAAATAAAAATAGGTTTGTTTCTCCTTCATATTTAGTCACGACTCCGTTTTCATTTCCGGTTTTTCTTTTCTCCGTTTTCTTTCTTTATTTATGTTTTCGACAACAACTAAACCTTGCTCCCTGCTCACCTTGTTCCATTGTTTCTTTGTTACCTAAATAAATGCTCTCCCAAACGTTCGCTACGCTGTGTTTGGCTGGACAGACGAGTGGAGGCGACTTGTTAACCTGTGCAGAAGCGTCTCAGGAGACCGGGGTGTGAGAATGGGGGGCATGTGACCGATAGACGAGTTCCCCTGACTTCTAATACATCTTTGGTGGAGGGCAAGGTGGAGGCGAGATGGAGTGGAAAAAAAATGCGGACTGTATGGAGTGAAGGAGGTGGAATAGTTAGAGGTGGAAATAGTGTTATGAATGGAAGCGGGCATGGAGGAGGGGTGATGGGTGGGTGTGTTAATTAAGATAAGGGAATTCTGGTGTTCATTGTCTGTGGTAGTTTTGGAGGGAAGGGAGGCTTGTGGCGAGACGAGGGAAGAGTAGAGGGAGAGGAGGGAGAGTAATTGGGAGACATGGATGGTGGAGAGGGGAAAGTGAGAGAAAATTGGAAGTAGAAGAGAGAGAGAGAGAGAGAGAGAGAGAGAGAGAGAGAGAGAGAGAGAGAGAGAGAGAGAGAGAGAGAGAGAGAGAGAGACGCAGTTTTTACATCCTATCTTGCTGAACGTAGCTGCATGCCTTCCCATAATTCGAATTTATGATCCCTTTTATTGGTTTCTATTCAGTGAGCTAATGTATCGTTTTATTGCCCGAGTTTACGATCGCCTTCATTGTTCCAGCGACCAGACGAATACATTCTTATAAATGACGACCAAGGGAAAGGAAAATAGAACGGAGTTTTGAGCAATTTCTGTTGATGTCAGTATATTGATAATTGTTAGCGGTTTATCATTTCTCACTTCAGAGAGAGAGAGAGAGAGAGAGAGAGAGAGAGAGAGAGAGAGAGAGAGAGAGAGATAATTGCTTTCTCAAAGAATATATATATATATATATATATATATATATATATATATATATATATATATATATATATATATATATATATATATATATATATATATATGAGAGAGAGAGAGAGAGAGAGAGAGAGAGAGAGAGAGAGAGAGAGAGAGAGAGAGAGAGAATTGCTGCTTTCTCAAAGAATATTACCTGAGACATATAGAAAATAAAAATAAAGAATGTAAGTAAAAAAAAAAATGAGATGATTAAAATATATTTACATTTTTACTTCCTAGCTTTTTTTTTTTTTTTCTCTCCTCCTTCCAAGCGTTGCCCACTTCCTTTCTTTTCATCCCCGGCCCGTGAGGCAGCAACAAAAGTCGGCGTTGAAACACACTATTTTTCCCTCCTCGTTCATTGACAGCATCCAGTCCACCTTGATTACCTTTGTTAAGGCATCAATTGAGTGCAAGGTATCTTAGGAATCTTTTTCCATTTTCCTTGCCTATGTCATTGCCTTAGGACTCATATGCCAGGGATGGAATGCATTTATCACGCCAGGATGTTCGGGTTTTGGCCGGAACACTCAAGCGGGAGGTAACTGCACTCCAGCGCTTTTTTTGTTAGTTAGGATGGAGGAATGGCTTGTAAGAACGAAATGAAGGGCAAAATGGTTAAATTTAGAAAGGTAACTAGCTCAGCGAAGGTGAGGAATAGCTTGAACGTTTACTACACGAATTGTAGAGTGAATAAAATAGACTCGCTTAGAGAAATAGCGTATGTAGGGATCCTTTATATTATTGTTTTAACAAATTTGATTAGATAAAAGTATTTAAGCCAGAGGTTATGATGGATGGTTATACACTGTTCTATTAAGAGGGAAAACGGGAGAGGAGGAGACGTCGCGCTGTACGTTAGGGCACACATTAGTGTTGTATTAACAGTAAAATTAAAACAGATAGCAAAACAGAGTCGATATTAAGGAAGGATCAGTCAGCAGTACTGGGAGTAGTGTACAGACCACCGAACAGTACAAAGGATTTTAACACCTCACTATGGCAGGAAATAAATAGAACAGGCAGGTACAATCAGGTATGTGTGGTAAGAGACTTTAATTTTAGGAATGTCGACTGGAGCTTAACGGTGGGTAACAGTGAAGCGGAGGAATTTCTTAAGGTAATTCAGGATAATTTTTTAAAACAGGTAATCTTAGAACCCACAAGGTGGGAATAATATTCTAGATTTAAATGTAAGTAACAGGGAGGAAGCAGTCACAAAGGTAGAGGTTGGAGGACAGCTAGGTAACAGTGACCATTGTGAAATTAAGTACAAATTAAAATGAGAGAAAGTTTCTAGAAGCAAAATACCTGACTTTAAGAGAGAAGATTTTGAGGGATTAAAAAAAAAACCTCCAGGAAGTTGACTGGCAACGGACGCATTGGGAGGGGGAGGTAAGGTTCAGGACGGAATTAAGAGAGATAAGGCAGGGTGAAGGAAGTGAGGTGAGGTGTGAGGGTGAAGGGCAGGAGGAAGGGAGAAGTATCCAGAGAGGTCGGAGGAGTGAGAGAGGGGGAGATATGTGTGTGAACATGTTAGAGGGTCAGGTCATGATGAGATGGGCGAGATGAGATCGAGGCGAGTAGAAGATGGAGTGGAGAGGATGGAGGCGGCCGAGATGATAAGATTAGGTAGATAAAAGGTAGATGAGCTGTATAAATATTTCGTTAATAAATTACATACAGGACAGTTAGCAATCATTCCTTATAGACCAATAAGATCACAGAAGATTAACCCTAAATGGATGACTGTTAGCTTAAGACATTATCTAGGGTTGAAGAGAAGAATATATAAGAGACTAAAGGCAGGGAAGAGGTTTTAAGAACACAATATGATAGATTAGAACAGTTAACGAGTTAACAGGTTAACGAAGAAAGCTAAAAACAATTATGAATAAAGGTAGCCAGCCAGGCGAAGATGGACCCCAAGGGATTTTATCAGGTATAGAGGACGAATATTAGGGAAACAACAGAGCCGTAGAGACAGTAGATGGGGAACTGGTTAGTTTGGAGAGGTTAGTAAAATTCCGAATGAGTATTTTTAACTGTTTTCACCCAGGAAAACATGTAGGAAATGCCGAATAGTGAATGGATGTTTAGAGCTGAAGAGAATGAGAGACTGACAGATAATACCATAACTAAGGAGATAGTGGAACAGGTGATAGATTGGCTAAAAAAGTTCAAGAAACCAAGACCTGATGAAATATATTCCAGAGTACTTAAGGAATACAAAGGGGTTATATAGAGTTACATAGAATTATATAGAAAAAAAAAAACAGGCCACAACAGACCTTGCGATCCTCACGAGGTGACCTGACCTAGGACTACGAAGGTGAAGAATATATAAGAGACTCAAGTGAGGTATCGATAATGTGGAGGCAGGTGAATGTAGTACCGTCTTTAAGAAAGGAGATAAAAAAAAAACTTTTAGCGTCTAGTTATAGACCTGTCAGCTTATCTTCTGTTCTAAGTAAAATAATGGGAGTCATTAATAGCGAAGAACATTAGGGAGGATTTAGGCAAACATAACTTGATAAATCATTCATAGTATGGCTTCACGGAGGGGAAGTCTTGCCTGACGAACTTGTTAAGTATTTACAGTAAAGTTTATGAGGCGGCAGATAATAGTGATAGTTATATATATCTGGACTTTAGTAAAGCCTTTGACAAGGTACTCCATCAAAGGCCCCTGAGAAAGGTTAGGGCATACGGGATAGATGGGAAGGGGCTGGATAAAGTTGTGGCTAAGTGACAGAGAGTAGTAATAAACGGCTCTAAATTCGAGTGGGGTTAAGTAATTAGTGGGGTGCCACAGGAATATAATATATATATATATATATATATATATATATATATATATATATATATATATATATATATATATATATATATATATATATATATATATATATATATATATATATATATATATATATATATATATATATATATATATATATATATATATATATATATATATATATATATATATATATATATATATATATATATATATATATATATATATATATATATATATATATATATATATATATATATATATATATCAATGACTTGGATAGTGGAATTTGTAGTGATGTTAGTAAATTTACAGATGACACGAAGATAGGTAGATGAATTAGGTCAGAATCGGATGCCATCGCCTTCCAGGGAGATTTGGATAGAATGAACGAATAGACAGATGGCAAATGCAGTTTAATATCAACAAATACAAAGTACTTAGCGTAGGTAGAGGAAACCCACACAGTAGGTACACAATAAACAAGGAAGCTCAGGTAGGTTCAGGGTGCGGAAAAGATTTAGGAGTTATAGTTAGCTCTGAACTCTGTCTAAGAAAGCAATGCATCGAGGCCAGAAATAGGGCAAATAAGGAATTAGGTTTAGGGAATAGGGAATTTAGGAGTGTTAAAAACAAAAGTTCCGAAGTAATATTAAAGTTATATTTGGCGCTGGTGAGACCTCATCTAGGCTACGCTGTGCAGTTCTGGTCCCCATATTACAGGAAGGATATAAGTCTATTAGAATCAGTACAGAGAAGATTGGCTAAAAGGATACAGGGAGATGAGATGTATTTCTTACGAAGCGACATTTACATTCTTTAGAGAGACGTAGGTTAAGATAGAATTCTGTAAGTGGTATAAGGGTTATAAAAGGTGGACGTAAGCAAAATTCCTAGGATCAGTAACTAGGATAGAACAAAGAAATAACGGGTTCAAGCTTGAAAAATCTATGGAACGGGCTCAGTAATCAAGTTGTTAGTCCTGAGTCATTAGGGAGCTTTAAGAGAAAATTAGACAGATTTATGGATGGGGTTGATAGGTGGAAACGGGTAGGTATATTTCATACAGGTACTCCCATGATGGCTTCTTGCAGTATCCCTTATGTCTTATATTCTTATATTCTCATTATTGCTACATCCTCTTCGTTTCCCATAAGGAAGCCACTCGTTTGCCACAGCTTTCTTCAGTTAGCGATGAAAGAAAAACATTGATAACGCGTCAATGGCGGCACGTGTTTGGTTTAGATGAGTATTTTTCACAAGCTCCCAGGCCCTAGGTGACCACTAGGTATTATATTTCTTACTACCTGTCAGCCTACAGAATCCTTACCATTGATGCCCAAACGTTCCAGCCAACTGGATTACATTGTACAAACCTTTCTCCTTTTTTCTATTTGGTCTTACTTGCCTAGCTACACACACACACACACACACACACACACACACACACACACACACACACACACACACACACACACACACACACACACACACACACACACACACACACTATCTTATCGGATTACTTTCATTGGCTTGCACCACTTCCTCCTCGTTTGTCTAGTTAAGTGAAGCCTCGTTTTGTTTCCTTTCTAATGTTGATACTTGGATGCGAAGTTATGTAATATGAGGAAGTCAATAGGTTACTGCCTCCATAGCCTGGACCACTGTCAGGAAGTATTCTTGTGAGTGTCAAAAGTCAATTTCATGACGTCAAGACGTTTCTCATTGAAATTCCGGACCTGCTTCCAAGCTGTTTTCTTTTAAGGGACAGACATTTTCAGTGGGTATTTTAATTTGTCGTTTTTGGTTCCCTTGGCCTGAGCTCTTTAGCATAAAGGAAAAAAAATAAATCTTTCGCAGCATTTTGTGACATCCAGACCAAACACCAGTCTGAGAATTTTTAGAAACCCAGAATCATCTCCCGCCTCCCCTCACCAGCACCCTTCACCTTCCCTTACGAAGACCTTGCACGCTTGGCTGGCTGCAATTTTTTCCAATTTTTGCTATATTCCTGTGAGTATTGTCCACCGTCATGAGTCCACTGCAGGGCAAAGGCTTCTACTCCCTCCTCCACTTATCCCTGTCAGCTCTGAGGGGCATTATAAGGGTGTGGGGTCACGATGTTGCTTCAGCCAACACCATACCACGCTGGTGGAGGAGCTCATGTGGTCTGATTTCTCTGAGGACGTCAATGTCATGGCTGCACGGGTCTAGTTCAGTTCCACTGGTCACTGGAGTACGCAAGCCCCTTGCTACTAAGAAATTTCCATCTGCCTGCATGAATGTCGCTTCTCCTTTAAGTCTCATTCCGCACCAGCGAGTCGCGTCACGACTGGGTGGACGTGACACGTAATCCCACAAAGGAAGTGACCTAAAACTTTCCTAATAATGCAGTCAAGACACACAACCTCAAGGCGACATCCTTCAGATGCTCTTCACGGTCACATGAAAGCATGAAAATGCGATGATAATTAGGTGCTTTTAATTAGTAGGTAACAAATTCTCGCATCTTCGAACATGTTCCTTCCACCCCGCTGTTCCCCAGTATGGGTACAATCTTGGCCAGTTGTCGAGTAGCAGCCGCAGAAACATTACAACATTGCCTGGTGCTGTGTGAAGAAGTATTAGAACTGTGTAGAAAATATGAGATAGACGAAGGTTTAACAATGAAAAATAGTATTGTTCAGCATAGCCAGTGAAAGGAAATTAGAAAAAATTAAACTATATGGAGAATTTATGGAAGATGTAACAAAGAAATATAGAAAAGCCTGAAGCAGCCCTCAATCAGCCCATCTAAACCAGCCATGACAGTAACTGACCTAAAGACCGCGATTCCGCGCAGCTGTTTCACAGGCTACAGCCCAACGATCATAAACATTAGTATCATTTTCCTTCAAGCTCAAGTCTTTTAGTCCGATAATCTGGGCTGCCTGGTTTTATAGTGAGACTGTTGGCGGATTAGAGGACGCAAGATAAAGGAGAAAAGCAAGGCACAGTGGAGGTAAATGCGGCAAGTTCATTGACTTCTGGCCGTGACTGTACAAGCTGAGAGGGGCCATCGTCCAGGTCTGAGAATCATGGTGAACCCTTGCTTCCTGGGCGACTCGAACACTAAGAAGACGAAAATAAGCACCGCGGTAGAGCACCTCAACACACGCCTCCTCACCTCGTCATACCAACATCGGGCAGGAAGACTGAACACCTTCACCGATTACACGCGTGGGACTTACAGTGACAACGGCTGGTGGGTGGAGGAGAGGAAGGGAACACTGGCGGGCAGTGTAGCCGAAGGAAACGCTGGCAGGGAGGAGGGGTAGAGAGAGGGAATAGACGGTAGAAGGAAGGAAGGAAGGAAAGAAGGAAGGAGGGAATGGCTGAAGGGAGAGGAGATGAATGGGTGGAGAGGCAGTGCAGGGAAGGGGACGAAGTTTAGGGTTATTGGAACTTGGCAACGAGATCAGAGGGACGACTGTGTGTTTATGGGTGCATGGGGGGTTGGAATGTTGGATAAGGATAATCTGTCTGCTGAAACGATGAGAGAGGGTCAGATTTACTGGTTTGCCTCAGTAATCCTTCGCTATGAATATATTAGCATGACAATTTAAATACTAAATGGCGTTGGTTGGAGAACGGGCGCTGAATCAGGGTCCATCAATAGATTTAATTGAATGTTCTCTCCTGTTTGTTGTCATCATTAGGCTGTTACTGATGACGCCGTTTTTTTTTTTTTTGTGTGTGTGTAAGTGTGTGTTTCCGGTACAAAAATGTCAATCTGTGTTCAGTTTGGCGACTTTTGTTGTTGGAAACAGTTTTAGGTGAAATATGTGCTTACAATCAAACATAGCACACGAGTCTGTTTGGTGGCTGTCTGCCGCCGTGCAAGACTATCTACTGGAGCTCCAATAGATAGTCGCACACGAATGCACCATCATGATCGTTGGCCGACCATCTAAGCTTTAAAAAAAAAAAAAAAAAAAAAATATTATATATATATATATATATATATATATATATATATATATATATATATATATATATATATATATATATATATATATATATATATATATATATATATATATAAGCCTAATCAGCGTCAAGCTTACTAGAGCTGAAAAAAGTCAAGATGCACCACGTCTCACAACACAACACATACATCATACTCATCATCCCATTAGCACTTGTCAGCGCAATACGAAAATGACGTTATAATAACAAAAGCTTTTCATGCTTTAAGAGAGTTATAGCGTTGCAACGCTGCACAAATAAAACAGATGAGACAAACAAGCATTCCGTGCTAGGACTGCTGGAGCGGCAAAGGAACCCTGAGTAATATTACAGCAGGAAGAATGAAGAAACTGAACGAGCCGGATGGCGAGTTTTGGTAATTGTTAATCGCCTCCAAGTAAATGTTTGAATCATCAAAGAGATCTGAAGAAAACGAAAGGAAGCGACGGAAGTGATCCAGAAGACTTCAAAGACTGCCTCGTATGTAAGACTGTTTTAATCAGGCAGCAAGCAGCGGGCAACGTGGTGTGGCTGGTGAGTGATTTACCTAGCGGCGGCTCACCTGCTTCCAATCTTAAATGATACTTGAATTTTTTTCCGCGGCTTCCGAAATTCTTTCTAAAGGGACTAATTACTCACAAGCCTCGAGTGTGCTGCATGTGGTGCTGAAGTTTGCTGCGTGTGGTGCTAAGGTGTGCTGCGTGTGGTGCTAGGGTGTGCTGCGTGTGGTGCTAAGGTGTGCTGCGTGTGGTGCTAAGGTGTGTTGCGTGTGGTGCTAAGGTGTGCTGCGTGTGGTGCTAAGGTGTGCTGCGTGTGGTGCTGAGGTGTGCTGCGTGTGGTGCTAAGGTGTGCTGCGTGTGGTGCTAAGGTGTGCTGCGTGTGGTGCTGAGGTGTGCTGTGTGTGGTGCTAAGGTGTGCTGCGTGTGGTGCTAAGGTGTGCTGCGTGTGGTGCTGAGGTGTGCTGCGTGTGGTGTTGAGGTGTGCTGCGTGTGGTGCTGAGGTGTGCTGCGTGTGGTGCTGAGGTGTGCTGCGTGTGGTGCTAAGGTGTGCTGCGTGTGGTGCTAAGGTGTGCTGCGTGTGGTGCTAAGGTGTGCTGCGTGTGGTGCTGAGGTGTGCTGCGTGTGGTGCTAAGGTGTGCTGCGTGTGGTGCTAAGGTGTGCTGCGTGTGGTGCTGAGGTGTGCTGCGTGTGGTGCTAAGGTGTGCTGCGTGTGGTGCTAAGGTGTGCTGCGTGTGGTGCTGAGGTGTGCTGTGGGTGGTGCTAAGGTGTGCTGCGTGTGGTGCTAAGGTGTGCTGCGTGTGGTGCTAAGGTGTGCTGCGTGTGGTGTTGAGGTGTGCTGCGTGTGGTGTTGAGGTGTGCTGCGTGTGGTGTTGAGGTGTGCTGCGTGTGGTGTTGAGGTGTGCTGCGTGTGGTGTTGAGGTGTGTTGCGTGTGGTGTTGAGGCGTGCTGCGTGTGGTGCTGAGGCGTGCTGCGTGTGGTGCTAAGGCGTGCTGCGTGTGGTGCTGAGGCGTGTACTGCGTGTGGTGCTTAGGTGTGCTGCGTGTGGTGCTGAGGTGTGCTGCGTGTGGTGCTTAGGTGTGCTGCGTGTGGTGCTGAGGCGTGCTGCATGTGGTGCTGAGGTGTGCTGCGTGTGGTGCTAAGGTGTACTGCGTGTGGTACTGAGACGTGCTGCGTGTGGTGCTGAGGCTTGCTGTGTGTGGTGCTTAGGTGTGCTGCGTGTGGTACTAAGGTGTGCTATATGTGATGTTGAGATGTTGAGGTGTGCTGAGTGTGGCGCTGAAGTGTGCTGATTGTGGCGCTGAGGTGTGCTGTGTGTGGTGCTGATGTGTGCCGTGGGTGATGCTGAGGTGTGCTGCGTGTGGTGCTGCGATATGCTGCGTGTGGTGCTAAGGTGCTGAAGTGTGCTGAGTGTGGGGCTAAGGTGTGCTGAATGTGGCGCAGAGATGTGCTACGTGTGATACTGAGGTGTGCTGTGTGTGGTGCTGAGGTGTGCTGCGTGTGGTGCTGAGGAGTGCTGCGTGTGGTGCTGGGGCGTGCTGTGTGTGGTGCCGAGGTGATGAGGTGTTATGAGTGTAGCGCTGAGGTGTGCTGAATGTGTCGCTGAAGTTTGCTACGTGTGGTGCTAAGGTGTGCTGCTGATGATGATTGCTACTGCTGGATCAGATGAGGAGGTTGGTGTGTTGTAGCATGGAGGACTGTGGGTAGTAGGTTGATATACAGGGTGTAACGCGAGTTTCTGTAAATACTGAAAGAGGTGAAAGAACGTGTAATTATAAGTAGAAAATGTTCTATACACATATCCATTTTTAAGGCTTTGTTTACCCGTCAGAGGAGTTGAAAATGTATGGAACTCGCGGTTGTGCTGTGTGTGTAGCTATGAGGTGACGGACAGACGGTTGCATTGTCGCAGCCTCGGAAGTGCCACTTGGTCAAATTACGAATGGTTCGATTTTATTTTTTGCAAGCTGTAAAATATTACAGTATCTTATAACGAGACAAATGGTATTAAAAAGCATGTAATTTACCGATAAGCATTACACGACAACATAATTGTGGTGATTAAAAGTACTCCTGTAAGATGATACATGGCATCATCACTCAGCTGTTTTCAAGGTCGCTCGGACTTGCACCCCTCCCTCCTCCCTCGCTTGGCATTTTACAGGAGTATTTTTATTCATCGCAATAATGTTGTCGTGTAATGCTTATCGGTAAATTACATGCTTCTTAATACCATTTGTCTTGTTATAAGATACTGTAATATTCCACAGCCTGCAAAAAATAAGATTAAACCATTCGTAATTTGACCAAAGTGGCACATCCGATGTTGCAATAATGCAACTGTCTCTGTCAGTCACCTCATAGCTACATGCAGAGCATAGGCGCGAGTCCGATACATTTTCAACTCCTCTGATGGGCAAACAAAGCCTTAAAATGACATTTTCTACTTATAATTACACGGTCTTTCACCTCTTTCAGTATTTGCAGAAACTCGCGTTCCACCCTGTAGTTGATGTGTGCGAGTGAAAGACACGATGATGAGAGTTCTTGATTTAATAGCAGAGAATGCACACACTTGATTCGAGACGAGATTATAACGTGACGATTGATTGATCTTTCTCTCTGAAGCGATATGAAATGATGACTGAGCAGTGTCTCTCAAGGCTGAGTGTGACTCAGCGGGACTGAGTGAGAGACCAAGACTGACTGCTTGTGACTGGAACTGAGACTGAACTCTGACTGTTACTGACTGAGAGTGACACTACCATGGGGGCTGTATTTATCTGAGCTAAGTGGATCACATTTTAGGTTTTAGGGTGAAGAAATAACCAATGAGGTGCCAGGAAATGAGGTGAAGGAGCCAATAGGATATCTCTTTATTTTAGCCAATGACCAGGAAGGAAGCACTCAGCGAATACAAGTGTTTTCCCTGAGGACTGGAAGTGGGTGTGAAATTCCCTTAAGAGGGAGAGGAGGAGGAGAAAGGTTAAAATATAAATAACTGGATGGATATGGGCACATGTGGGATGAATATATGAACACGTCGTATGTATGATGGATATATGAAATGGTGAATACACATATATATAGTAATAATAATTGATAAGACTGACACACTTGCCTTCCCCCACAAAAAGACACGTCCTCGCAATTGGACATAACAATAAAGAGGGCAGTAAGATGGGAACAATTAGCAGATAATACATGACGTCAGAGAGAGAGTACGGAACGAGAATCTTGATAATAACATACAGACATGGTAAGATGATATAACATATGTACAGCACATGCGTGTGTTGCGTGTGGTGCTGAGGTGTGCTGTGCGTGGTGCTGAATTGCTGAGGTGTGTTGCGTATGGTGCTGAGGTGTGCTGGGGTGTGTTGCGTGTGGTGCTGAGGTGTGCTGCGTGTGGTGCTGAGGTGTGCTGCGTGTGGTACTGAGATATTGTGCATGTAGTGCTGATGTGTATTGAATGTGGTGCTGAGGTGTGCTGCGTGTGGTGCTGAGGTGTTGAGGTATGCTATATGTGGTGCTGAGGTGTTCTGCATGTGGTGCTGAGGAGCTGAGGTGTACTGCGTGTGGTGCTGAGGTATTCTGCATGTGGTGCTGAGGTGTGCTGCGTGTGGTGCTGAGGTGTGGTGCGTGTGGTGCTGAAGTGTGCTGCGTGTGGTGCTGAAGTGTGCTGCGTGTGGTGCTGAGGTGTGCTGCGTGAGGTACTGCGATGTGCTGCGTGTGGTGCTGAGGTGCGCTGCGTGTGGTGCTGAGGTGTGCTGCGTGTGGTGCTGAGGTGTGCTGCATGAGGTGCTGAGGTGTGCTGCGTGTGGTGCTGAGGTGTGCTGCGTGTGGTGCTGAGGTGTGGTGCGTGTGGTGCTGAGGTGTGCAGCGTGCGGTGCTGATGTGTGGTGCGTGTGGTGCTGAGGTGTACTGCGTGCGGTGCTGAGGTGTTGTGCGCTTCGTGCACTGAAATTGGTATTCCCATAACTCATGATAATTGTGTTAATTGAAATTGACGAATAATTAATGAAGAAATCACAGTAAGTTTCAATCACATTGTGAGAAACTATAACGATGCAGTTTAACGTTGTATAATTATATATGGATGATAATGTATCCTCGTATGAGAGTGAATTTACGTTTTCCTCACATCGTCCTCAGAAAAAGGAGGCACAAAATGGATGGTGCGAGTGATGCGGGACTTTCAGTTCGAGCTGAGAGTTCCCTCTCTGACTTCTTGTCGCCTCCACCTCCGTCTTGGGGTATGTTGTCTTGATAATCCCTAACCTTTGCCGCTCACCTGCCACCACCGCTCGGGCGTCGAGGGGAAGAAGACGAGGACAAGTGTGTCAAGATATTTTAGAAACCGAATTAGGAACACTAATGGTAGCGTTGCGTGTGGCGGTGAATGGTGAGGGTAAGGAGTATTGGTTGAGGCGGAATGGTGACAAGAATTAAGAGAGGCGCAGCAGAAGCAGTAGCGATAATAACAGCAATGGTGCCGCGTGCGTGTTCCGCGGTGCTCCTTCTTGTGTCGTGCTGGGAGATTGAGTCGAGGGAATGAGAGGCACCTACTTAGTGATCTGGGACAGGCACGTGATCTCGTCCCTACATGGCCACGAGTACAAGATGGCAGGGCATTCCAATTTTGTTTCACACTAGACAAGAAATATAAAAGTGTGTCGATGAATGTAAACGTGGTATTATCAAACTGTCTTTTCCCTGCCTCCACGACCTGCGCATCCACACCCGAGTGAGTGACGAACGAAACGAAATTTATTCATAAATATCAGTGCAAAAAAATTGCATCATGACTGTGGTCCCTTGGGACAGGTTACACATTGCTGTCTATATTAACGAATGGCGGGGCGAGGTGAGGGAGTAGTGGGGCGGAGGAAAGGAAGCAGGATGAGAGTACTGCTGCCCTGCCGCTGAGAGCACAAGGCTGTTTGTGACGTTGAGGCTCAGCAGGTGAACAGTTACTGAAGGAAGTAAAATCCTAAGCATGTGCAGTGATGGGAAGGTGTTGCTGGAAAATGTATGGAATTCCATGCAGAAAAGAATAATCCTCGGTAAAGTCCTGGAATTGAAATACACTTGTTTGTTTGCATCCAGCTTGATGACTGGTGAGTTGCGGTGCCTTTTAGGGTGACGGGGAGAGTGTTGCTGTGCGTGGGAGTGGTTGAGCTGTACTGCGGAGAGAGAGAGAGAGAGAGAGAGAGAGAGAGAGAGAGAGAGAGAGAGAGAGAGAGAGAGAGAGAGAGAGAGAGAGAGAGAGAGAGTCAGCGAGTCAGTGAGTCAGTGTCAGTGTCAAGACTCAGGGAATAAAAGAAAACAAGTGATTGGCTGGAAGGGAATGGAATAGAGAAGAGAGGAAGGGAGGCAGGGCTGGAAGAAGAGGAGAGGAGACAGAGAGAGAAAGAGGAGGAAAGGAAACAATGAAGTTGGGAGAAGAGTGGAACAGTGAGGGAGGGAAGGATAGCAGGGAGAGGAGGAAGAAGAAAGGTAAGAGTCTTTGGCCTTGCATTGCTGTCCTTAATGGCGCACTTCGAGGGTGACTGAGTGGCTATTATGCACTCTGGCCCTCCTCCTCCTCCTCCTCCTCCTCCTCCTCCTCCTCCTCCTCCTCCTCCAAAGTAATCATTCCAGACGTTATTGTATGGAATCCAATTTAGGTCGCTCATTAATCTTGCTAGTTTAACCATCCTCCTACTGTCTACACACACACACACACACACACACACACACACACACACGATGACACTTTAGGTCCTGTGTGGACAGCAGGTCTCTTAGGATCTTGACTTCGGCCTATAGGCTTTCTAAATGAGGCCATTAATTTGCCTACATACACTTTTATTAATACAGCAGCAACAACAGTAGTTGGTGGTGGTGGAGGTAGTAGTAGTAGTAGTAGTAGTAGCAGTAGTAGTAATAGTAATAGTAGTAGTAGTAGTAGTAGTAGTAGTAGTAGTAGTAGTAGTAGTAGTAGTAGTAGCAGCAGCAGTAGTAATGAACTTTTGATTGTATTCCCTCCCATTACCTTGTTTTAAATACATTTTAATATTTCAGTGTGTTTCTTTACATAACGAGTTTCATGAACTTTTAACATTTGCAAGATTAGAATTAAGTCTTTTAATAACGTTTTCATCCTGACGGGGCTATGTAACTGAGGAGGAAAATGTGTTACGGTAATGACCCAGCTGAGAGAGAGAGAGAGAGAGAGAGAGAGAGAGAGAGAGAGAGAGAGAGAGAGAGAGAGAGAGAGAGAGAGAGAGTGGAAGGGGAAGAATGTTAAATCAAAGGAAGTATACATAATATGTAGAACCATCTGCGGGAAGGAAAGGAAAGTGTATGTGGAAAAGTGAGTGACAGGAGGAGGAGGAGGAGGAGGAGATATACAAGGTGATGATAACTCAATAATGGGAATGAGCTTGGGACAAAAAAATAGATAACCATAGATAAATAAGATAAATAAAGATTGGTGAAATAAAATTTCTATCTCGTTAAGAAGCGATCACTGTTAAAGTATTTTTGATCGAGTGGCATGAAGCGCTCCTTGTCTTACTTACCCTTCTGTTTGTTCCTTTTTCTTCTCATCACCCTTTCCGCCTCTTCTTTATTCTCCTCTTTCTTGCACCACCTATCACCTTTTTTGCCCTATTTTTGGTATCTTATTTCTTATATCTCCTGTCCCCTCATCACCCACTCTGTCTGTTCGTTATTCTCTTGTTCTTTTAATATGTCACCTTTTCCTTGAAAATTTTCTTTTATCTTTGACTTTCTAATCCCTCACTCCTCACCCTCACACCCTGACCTTTCCAGCGCCTCGTGTACACCTTTGTCCTTTAAAGTTTTATCGTGTTCCAATATCACTAATCCATCCATCCAACCAACAAGTTCGCCATGTATCTATCTACCTATCTATCGATCTACCTATCTATCTATCTATCTATCTATCTATTTATCTATCTATCTATCCATCCATCCATCCATCCATCTATCCAGCCAGCCTTCCAACTATTCGTCAAACTACTTGAACGTCAAACGTTATTCGTCAAACTAATGAATGAACCATCCATCCATCCATCCATTCACCGAACCATTCTACCATTCACTTCCTCATCCGCACACTCATCCACATACATACACATCCACACACAGTCTTCCATATATTTTCCATCCATAAATATATCCACATAATAATAATATTTCTGACTGGGGAAGAACCAGGATTGTAAAAAAAAAAAAAAATAAAAAAAATAAATAAATAAATAAACCCAACCCACCGTTTTTTTTTTACTTTATTGTTTTATTTTTGGGGTGTTATTGTTTTTAAAGGTTTTATTTCTTTTTGTTTATTTCGCATATCTTTGTAAAACACAGTTTAAATAAGCAATTAAAAAGTAATGTAGAGTGAAATAAGATGTTTGAAGTGTTTTTTTATTTTTTCATATTGGAAGGGCACCATTCAGAAATACACACACACACACACACACACACACACACACACACACACACACACACACACACACACACACACACACACACACACACACACACACACACACACACACACACACACACACACACACACACACACACACACACACACACACACACACACACACACACACACACACACACACACACACACACACACACACACACACACACACACACACACACACACACACACACACACACACACACACACACACACACACACACACACACACACACACACACACACACACACACACACACACACACACACACACACACACATAATGAGGTCACGCCAAGGGAGGTCACCTCCACGTTGTGTGTTGCAGATATGCATATACGTGGGCACCCGAGCGTTCCAAACCGAATTGGCGGTGGGACGCAAGGGTGTGCCTTGAAACCTCCCTCTTGAAAGAGTTCAAGTCAGAGGAAGGTGGAAACAGGAAAGCAGACAAGGAGTTCCAGAGTTTTCCAGAGAAGGGATGAATGATTGAGAATACTGGTTAACTCTTGCATTAGACAGAATAGGGGTGAAAGAAAGGAAGTCTCGTGCAGCGAGGCCGCGGGAGGAGGGGAGGCATGCAGTTAGCAAGATAAGAAGAGCAGTTGGCATGAAAATAGCGGTAGAAGATAGTAAGACATGCAACATTTCGGTGATGAGAGAGAGGCTGAAGACAGTCAGTTAGAGGAAAGGAGTTGATAAGACGAAAAGGTTTTGATTCCTTCCTGTCTAAAAGAGCGATATGAGTGAAACCCTCCCATACATGTGAAGCATATTTCATACATGACGGATAAGGCCCCTGTACAGAGTTAGCAGCTGGGGAGAGGGGTGGGGCGAGAACTGGCTTAGATGACTCAGAACACCTAACTTCATAGAAGCTGTTTTAGCTAGAGATGAGATGTGGAGCTACCACTTTAGATTATGAGTAAAGAACAGACCGAGGATGTTCAGTGTAGAAGAGGGGGACAGTTGAGTGTCACTGAAGAAGAGGGGATAGTTGTCTGGAAGGTTGTGTCAATTTAGTAAATGAAGGAATTGAATTTTGAGGCATTGAACAATACTAAGTTTGCTATGCCCCAGTCAAAAATTTTAGAGAGATCAGAAGCCATGCCTTCTATGGCTTCCCTGCGAAAACTGTATACTTCCTGAAAGTTTGGGCGTCTACGAAAAAAAAAAAAAATTGCAGAGTGGTAACATAAGCGCAGGAGTAGGTAGGACAAGAAGTTTGGTTTAGAAGATCATTGATAAATAATAAGAAGAGAGTAGGTGACAGGACAGAACCCTGAGGAACAACAGTTAATAAATTTACGAGAAAAACATTAACTGTCTACCACAGCAGCAATAGAACGGTCAGAAAGGAAACTTGAGATGAAGTTACAGAAAGAAGAATAGAAGCCGTAGGAGGGTAGTTTGGAAATCAAAGCTTTGTGCCAGACTTTATAAAAAACTTTTGATATGTCTAAGGCAACAACAAAAGTTAAAAAAAAAAAATCCCTAAAAGAGGATGACCAAGACTCGGTAAGGAAAACCAAAAGATCACCTGTAGAGCGGCTTTGACAGAACCCAGACTGGCAATCAGATAGAAGGTTGTGAAGTGATAGATGATTATGAATCTTCCTTTTGAGGATAGATTCAAAACTTTAGGAAATGAAAGCAATAGGACGGTAGTTTGAGGGATTAGAACGGTCACCCTTTTTAGGAACAGGCGGAATGTAGGCAAACTTCCAGCAGGAAGGAAAGGTAAATGTTAGCAGACAGAGTTGAAAGAGTTTGACTGGGCAAGGTGCTAGCACGGAGGCACAGTTTCGCAGAACATTAGGAGTCCATAAGCCTTCCGAGGGTTTAAGTCAGTGAGAGGATGGAAAACATCACTGGGAAGGATTTTAGGGGGTAGCATGATGTAGTTAGAGGGTGGAGGAGAGGAAGGAAGAAGCCCTGAATAATCCAAGGTAAAGTTTTTCGAAAAGGTTTGAGCTAAGAGTTCAACTTTAGAAATAGATGAGATGGCAGTGGTGCCATCAGCTTGAAATAAAGGAGGGAAAGATGAAGAAGCAAAGTTATTGGACATATTTTTGGCTAAGTACCAGAAGTGATGAGGGGAGTTAGATCTTGGAAGATTTTGACACTTTCTATTAATGAACATCAGACACTTGTTTAGGTTATTTTGATACAGGTTGGTCGTGTTGGACAAAGCCTGTGTTAACTTGTACTGCACAGGAAGTGAATGGATCAGGCTTAACTACTTTTACATTTTTTGTGTATATGTACATATATAGACCTTATTTATCAATATGATATTGAACTAAATTTTTACATGTTAATTTTTTTTGGAATTCCCATAAAACCCACTTAGGCTGTTTTTTTTTTTTTTTTGTGGGTTTTTGTTCGTTTTACTTTTTTTTTTTTTTTTTTAATGCAAACCCTGGGTAAAAAAAAAACCTAGTATTGTTCAATACTTCAAAAATTCTGTTCCTCCATTTATCAACTTGACACAACCTTTCAGGTAACTGTGCTCTCTTCAGTGACACTCAACTGTCTCCATCTCCTACACTGAACATCCTTGGTCTGTCCTTTACTTATAATCTAAACTGGAAACTTCACATTTCATTTCTAGCTAAAAGAGTTTCTATGAAGTTAGGTGTTCTGAGTCGTCTCCGAGAGTTTTCCTCATCATCCCTCTCTTGAACCTCCTACCAGTTTCTGTATTTTCTCTATGACTTGAACTCTTTCAAAAAGGAATTTCAAGACTCTTATACTCCAATATTTGATTATCCAATCTGACTTCACTTTGGGAACTGGCAGTCAATTGGGCCTTTTTTTTTTTATCAAGTTTTTAGTGCCATTGGCCAGTGGACCTCTTACATAAAAAACGTTTGTAGAGAAGGAGGAGGAGGAGATTTTGAGATTTTCACTGAATGGAAATTAGATCATCTTAATTTGCAAGAGTATATTCTCCCATTCCACTCCTCTCTCTCTCTCTCTCTCTCTCTCTCTCTCTCTCTCTCTCTCTCTCTCTCTCTCTCTCTCTCTCTCTCTCTCTCTCTCTCTCTCTCTCTCTCTCTCCTTTGCGATAATTACTTTGGTGTAATTTAATCATATGCAAACCCTGGGTATAAAAAACCTAGTATTGCTCAATACTTCTGTTCAATTTTCCTTTACGCGGATGAAATCATTAGAGATAAAGAATGAAAATGAAAGACAAGGGGACGTGGTAAAGTGTGTGTGTGTGCGCGCGCGTGTGTGTGTGTGTGTGTGTGTGTGTGTGTGTGTGTGTGTGTGTGTGTGTGTGTGTGTGTGTGTCCGCGCGCGCGGCAGTTAAAGAGACCAGGTTCCTAATTATCTTTGTGTCTATCTCGAAGCGCACACACACACACACACACACACACACACACACACACACTCACTGAGAGTGAAAGTGAAGCGAAAAGCTAGTACAATTCAGGCAGACATGAACAAACGTAATTAACATGTTGAACAAATGTAATATTATACGAAGCAGGGCAAGGCTCAGAACAGACAAGGCTGACGAACTTGAGAGACACGCATGTAGATGGAATACGGATCGCAGGAAAGAGAGAAAATGAAGACATGCAGAATGAAGCGAGAACAATACTGACAAAGAGAAGGGAAAGATAGAAATAGATAGAAATAGCAAATACAGGAAGAGATAAACAAGGCGTCGAACATGAATGGTGAAAATGTATAAAGAAACGAAGGAATGGACAAGGGAAAGACACGGAGACAGAAGACAGAGGACAAGAACCACACATGAGGAGGTAGCCAGACAGTTACGGCGACACACACACACACACACACACACACACACACACACACACACACACACACACACACACACACACACACACACACACCCCTGGTAAACCATGACCACTTTCCTCTTAAGCTTCTGGGAAACAGGTTATAAGGGAAAACAATCTAATGTAAAGCCTAGGTCTCTCTCTCTCTCTCTCTCTCTCTCTCTCTCTCTCTCTCTCTCTCTCTCTCTCTCTCTCTCTCTCTCTCTCTCTCTCTCTCTCTCTCTCTCTCTCTCTCTCTCTCTCTCTCTCTCTCTCTCAATATCAACATCACGTGAGGCTCGGCTGTAAGACCAGTCGCCTTCTATCCTCTTTCATCCTTTTTCCATTTTCTTCACTTCATCAAGATCTTAACGAAAACGATGAGACTTCCCGCACTTCTCATTCTGGCTCCTGAGGTAAAGCACTTCTGTCCCTTCTGTCTCCTCCTCCTCCGCGTCAGGAAACACGAAGGGTCCTCATCTCAACACTTCACCGCCAAATTGCTCTCAGCGTCACCTCTGAGAACACTTACAACAATGGCCCTTCTTGAAATATCTTCCTTGTGTCCTGTTACTATTCTCCTTCCCTTCATTACTCGCTGTTTTCAGAGACGCTGTAGGAACGGCACGCTGTTGCTCCAGTTTCGTTCTGTGTAACGTTTTAAAAGGTTCCGCTGTTTTATACCCAGGACTCTTTTTTTTTTTTTATTCACTTCTTCGTGACTCTTTTTCCTGAATGGCAGAGTGACAGGTGTGGGAAGGTGAAGTTTACGTATCTTTACCTGTTCAGTGCCCTGTTGTACTGTCATCTATAGCCCCTCTCCTCCTTATCATAATCATCATCTTCCACCTCTCCACGCTGCCTGGCTGGTACATAAAGCAGAGCAGTAATGCCTAATTGGGCCACTCAGCGTTATAGAATCGAGGAATGATGGGTGCAGATCGATATTCGCCACGCGCAGCACAAGACCCAAGGCAGGAGTTAGGTAAAAGAACGTTTTGTGTTTGTGCCGCTGTGTGAACGTGTGCCGAATAGTGGCTGATGAGGGTGATGGAGTGGGGTTGTGTCCGTCTGCCTAGCTACCTACACACTCTCTCACTCCAATTTTCTCATCAGGTTCCTTGGCTTCCAAATCCAAACTTAATTATCTATACCACCACCACTACCACCACCACCTCCACCACCACCAGCAAAGCCGGAACAGTCTAGCACAAAGCCAGTACTAATGAGGGGATTGAGGAGGCTTAAAATCGACTTAATAACTCCGATGGTTCTCCGGCCTTGAAACACACGTCACTGTCAAGGAATAGAAAACATCACACACGTAACACATTACTACTACTACTACTACTACTACTGCTGCTGCTGCTGCTGCTGCTGCTGCTGCTGCTGCTGCTGCTGCTGCTACTACTACTACTACTACTACTACTACTACTACTACTACTACTACTACTACTACTACTACTACTACTACTACTACTACCATCATTGCTACTATTACTACTGCTTTATTCCTACTACTACTACTACTACTACTACTACTACTACTACTACTACTACTACTACTACTACTACTACTACTACTAGTAGTACTTCTACTACTTTCGCTACTTCTGCTATTGCTACTGCTACTACTACTACCTCTAATACCGCTACTACAACTGTTATGATCACAATTCCCAGACCCTTCACAAAGCTGCCGCACCTGGACAAGCTTCTTTGAACCACCTCTTGTGCAGGGCTCAAATATGGGTGTACAGGGTCCCTTGTGACCCCTGCACCCATAACACCAGGTCAAACTAATTGACGTAGCCAGTCTTAATTAACTTTACACCCACAGCTGTGAAAGGATCGACAACCACGTTATAACATGCAATAACACGTATGTGGTCGAGATATAAAACCCCGCTGGACATCCGTCCTCCGTAACAAGTCCACCCACTGTCCAACAGCGTGTTATAGCCTCAAGCTGAATAGTGTCGTTTACTGCCTCCTGGATGGCAGGCCTAGTCAGGACCTGAGGAGGGAGTAAAGTTCACTACACAGCTAATTACTTAAGTCCTCTGCGGCTGAACTACATCAACCAGCAGTAGCATTTAACACAAAACAAGCTCCCTATCAAGAGACACAGGAACTACTGCAAAAGAGTGGCCACGAACACAGAAGGGTCATTCACCGCTCACTGTGCACGAGCTCGGCCTGCACACACGCGCAGCCGAGGAGTCACTTCCCTGGGTATGGACTGTGTTATACACAACTACCCTCTCTGGCAGACTACTATAGAGACTCCTAGTCTATATAAGTAGGCCTGGGCGTATGGCCGTTAATGACTCACTTATGCCCCTGAGGCAATTGACCCGACTAACTCTTATCTCGCCTCAGTCTCCGTCAGATATTAGTGCCCCTCCCAATACGTCTGTTTTGTCTAAGCGCTGGGTAGTGTCTAAATGTGCGAAAGTTCGCCCAACACTCTCTCTGTTGCTATGAGGAGGGGGTACAAGGAAATGGCGGGGGAGGGTGGCGACACACATAGGTCCACCCACCCATCACTCTGCTCTCTGCACACGAACAAAACTCTTATTTCTTAAAATTTTAATGATCAAATTGGGGGAACTAAACGAATACTGATTACTTTATTATTAAGGGTAATTCTTCTACTAAATACTGTGTGAGACTCGGATTGAATGGACAAGGGGAAGTAAGAAAATTTACATAGGGAACATAAGTGACTGCATGAATAAATATCATTCTAGAAGCTTCAGGCTTGGTAGCTCCGTGTCCGGGATACGTCCAAGCCTCGCCCCCAACCTGTCTCTCTTTTTACCTCTCGCTCTCTCTTCCCTTTCATTATTCTTTTCTCATTCATTCTTACTACTTCCTTCATTTCATATTGCGTTATCCCGCTGTACACTACTACCACTACTGCTACTACTACTACTACTACTACTACTACTACTACTACTACTACTACTACTACTACTACTACTACTACTACTACTACTACTACTACTACTACTACTACTACTACTACTACTACTACCATCACCACCACCACCACCACCACCACCACCACCGCTACAGCAATCCCCAGCAAGTATCACCAAAGCTCCCGTACCATTGGGAGGGATTTCCTCGGCTCAATTATTCCCATTCTCGCGACTGGAGGACAGGAGGAGGGAAGTGCCTTGTTTCCCTGGAGATTGCTGCTGCTGCTGGGGGCGAGGGGAGGGAAGGGAAGGGGGACAGCCTGCCTGTGTGATGAGGGAGGGAAGGAGACTTGGAAGGGAAAGGAAGGAGGACGGTCTGCCTTTGTGAGGAGGAAGGGAAGAAGACTTGGAAGATAAGGTAAGGGAAGGGAAGAGGGGAAGTTTACTGTGTAAGAAGGAAGGGAAGGGGACTTGGAAAGGAAGGGGAGGGAAAGGAAAGGAACGGTCTGGCAGTATAGGGGGATAGTGAAGGGGACTTGGAAGGGAAGGGAAGGGAGACGGTCTGCCAATGTAGAAATGGAGTGAAGGGTACTGGAAGGGAAGGCAAGGGTAAAGGAAGGGCAAAAAAGGGTAAGGGAAGGGAAAGGAGAGAAAGGCAAGAGGGCATTCGGATCACTCACAACACACACGCCGCCCTTGATTCGGAAAGGAGTGGTGGTGAGTCTTCAGAAATCGTTCATTCTCTGGTGTATGGTCCTCTTGATCTGTGCTTGGCCTGTCTTCCTCTGCCGGTCTGCATGATTGTATCTCTCTCTCTCTCTCTCTCTCTCTCTCTCTCTCTCTCTCTCTCTCTCTCTCTCTCTCTCTCTCTCTCTCTCTCTCTCTCTCTCTCTCTCTCTCTCATCCCATATTTTCCTCTAATTCTCTCCATAAATCTTTCATGTTATATACAGTGAAGGAGATAAAGAGGAGGAGTGTTGAAACTGTGTCGTGGTCAGGGTTTGAGAAAAAAAACCGGATTAAAAAAAGTCAACCCACTGGATTTTTTTGGGCTTTGTTTTTTTTTGTGGGGATTTATTATTTTTTGTTTTGTTTGTTTTTTGTTTATTCTTTATATTTATATGTAAATCAGTTTAGATAAACAATTAAATAGTAATGTAGAATGAAACAAAAGGTGTGAAGTGTTTTCTTTTCATGTAGGAGGGGGACCAGACAAGAACAACAAAAATTCAATAAAGAAAAAAAAAAGGCCCACTGAGGTAAAAAAAATTACTGAATAAGTGTCTTGAAACCTCTCTCTTGAAAGCGTTCAAGTCAGAGGAAGGGGAAATTCGAAAACAGGCAGAGAGTTCCAGAGTTTACCAGAGAAAGGGATGAATGATCGAGAATGCTGGTTAACTCTTGCATTACAGAGGTGAACAGAAAAGGGGTGAGATAAAGAATAAAGACTTGTGCAGCGAGGCTGTGGGAGGAGGGGAGGCATGCAGTTAGCAAGATCAGAAAAGCAGTTGGCATGAAAACAGTAAGGAATGCAACATTGCGACGATGAGACAGAAGCTGAAGACAGTCAGTTAGAGAAGAACTGATAAGACGAAAAGCTTTTGATTCCACCCTGTCTAAAAGAGCAGTATGAGTAGAACCTCCATACATGTGAAGAATACTTCATACATGGACGAATAAGGCCCCTGTACAGATTTAGAAGTTGGGGGGTAGGGGGAGAGAAAAACTGCCGGAGACGACTCAGAACACCTAACTTCATAGAAGCTTTTAGCTATAGATAAGATGTGAAATTTCCAGTTTAGATTATAAGTAAGGAACATACCGAGGATGTTCAGTGTAGGAGAGGGGGACAATCGAGTGTCATTGAAGAAGAGGGGTAGTCATCTGGAACGTTTTGTCTAGTTGATAGATGGAGGAGTAGAGTTTTGAGGCACTGAACAATGATAAGTTTGCTCTCCCCCAATCAGAAGTTTTGGAGAGATAAGAAGTCAGACGTTCTGTGGCTTCCCTACAAAAACTGCTTAGTTCCTGAAGGGTTGGTGGTCTACGAAAAGACTTGGGAAAGAGCAGGTTGGTATCATCACCGTAGGAGTGGATAGGACAAGAAGTTTGGTTTAGAAGATTATTGATGAATGATAGGAAGAGAGTAGGTGACAGGATAGAACCCTAAGGAACAGCACTGTTAATAGATTTAGAAGAACAGTGACCGCTTTCCACAGCAGCAATAGAACGGTCAGAAAGGAAACCTGAGATGAAGTGACAGAGAGAAGGATAGAAGCCGTAGGAGGGTAGTTTGGAAATCAATGCTTTGTGGCAGACTCTATGAAAAATTTTTGATATCTTTAAGGCAACAACAAAATATTCACCAAAATCCCTAAAAGAGGATGGCCAAGATTCAGTAAGGAAAGCCAAAAGATCACCAGTAGAGTGGCCTTGAAGGAACCCAGACTGGCGATCAGATAGAAGGTTGTGAAGTGATAGATGTTGAAGAATCTTCTTGTTGAGGATAGATTCAAAACTTTAGAGAGCCAGGAAATTAAAGCAATATGACTGTAGTTTGAGGGATTAGAACGGTCACCCGTTTTAGGAAGAAGGTTGAATATAGGCAAACTTTCAGCAACGAGGAAACGTAGATGTTGATAGAGTTGAAAGAGTTCGACTAGGCAAGGTGCAAGCACGGAGGCACAGTTTCGGAGAACAACAGGAGGGACCCCATCAGGTCCATAAGCCTTCCGAGAGTTTAAGCCAATGAGAGGATGGAAAACATCACTGCTAAGGATTTTAGTCGGTAGCATGATGTAGTCAGAGGGTGGAGGAGAGGGAGGAAGAAACCTTGAATCATTCAAGGTAAAGAGTTTCGCAAAGGTTTGAGCGAAGAATTAAATTTTAGAAATAGATGAGATGGCAGTGGTGCCATCAGCTTGAAATAAAGAGAGGCAAAAATGAAGAAGTAAAGTTATTGGACATATTTTTGGCTAAGTACCAGAAGTGATGAGGGGAGTTAGATCTTAAAAGATTTTGACACTTTCTATTAATGAAGATCAAACACTTGTTTAGGTTATTTTGATACAGGTTGGTCGTGTTGGACAAAGCCTGTGTTAACTTGTACTGCACAGGAAGTGAATGGATCAGGCTTAACTACTTTTACATTTTTTGTGTATATGTACATATATAGACCTTATTTATCAATATGATATTGAACTAAATTTTTACATGTTCAATAAAAATAAATAGATAAAAAAACACTTAAGTTGTCTTTGTTTTTTATTTTTTTTTTGAGGTGTTTTTTTTTTTTTTTTTGAGGGAATAGTTTCTTTTAATGCCAATCCTGGTCGTGGTGGAAGGCGAAGCGGAAATATAGAGTAGTTTTTATGATGGTGGTGGTGGTGGTGGTATTGAGGGTATTGAGTGGAAAGTATGTTACTTCCCCACCGGGAGGATGAGGAGGAGGAGGAGGAGGAGGAGGAGGAGGAGGAGGTTGTGGTGGTGAAGAAGTACTAAGCTAAGAGAGAGAGAGAGAGAGAGAGAGAGAGAGAGAGAGAGAGAGAGAGAGAGAGAGAGAGAGAGAGAGAGAGAGACTGCACGAAGAAAGAGGATCAATTAAAAGAATAAGGACAAAAAGAGACGAGGAAAACTAGTGAAGCAGGAAGAAGTGAAAAAAAAGGAAGAAAAATATGAAAGACGACAGGGAGAGGAAGCAGACAAAAGAAAAGATAGATAAAAAGATAAAAGTGGGATAAAGAAAAAGAAAGGCGAACAACAAAGGAAAAAAAAAAAAGGACGAAGAAGGACGATGAGAAAGAGACTATTGGCCGCTGAACGTTCACACACCAGCAGGAGACAAAACATTCCTCTGCCCCGTCCTGCCTTGGCTGTTGTGCTCTGCGTAGCGAGTATCCAGCTGCGGTTATCATTTCCCGACTGTGTAACGCTGAGTGGCCCAATTAGGCATTACTGCTCCGCTTTATGTCCTAGCCAGGCCGCGTGGAAAGAGGACAAGGAGAAGGATGATTAGGAGGAGAGGGGCAGTACAAACGGGGCATTGGACAAGTAAAGACATGCAAATTTCACCGTCTCACACCTGTTGCTTTGCTGGTCGGAAAAAAAAAGTCACGAAAATAAATGAAGTAATCTAGGAAAAAAAAAAGAAACGCGGTACAGAACCAGAAGAAAAAGAAAAATCGTCTTTCCTGCAGCGTCTCTGAAAACAGCGAGTAATAAAGGGAAGGAGAAAAGTAACAAGACACAAAGAAGATATTTCATGAAGGGCCATTGTTGTGACGCTGAGAGCAGTCTGGCGGTGACGTGTTGAGGTGAGGACCCCCTCGTGTTTCCTGACGCGGAGGAGGAGGATGGGGAGGAAGAGGAGGAGGAGGAGGAGGAGGAGGAGGAGGAGCCGGTGGTAGTGGTGACAGGAGATAGAAGTGGTTTACCTCAGGGACCTGAATGAGAAGGGAGGGAATTCTTATAATTTTCTTTGAGATCCTGATAAAGTAAAGAAAATGGATAAAAAAGATCAAAAGTGGATAGAAAGTTTTTGGTTTTACAGCGGAGCCACACGTGATCTTAACACGGAGAGAGAGAGAGAGAGAGAGAGAGAGAGAGAGAGAGAGAGAGAGAGAGAGAGAGAGAGAGAGAGAGATTCAGTTTTAAGTTTCTGGCTTGCACTACAGAATTCACTTCCTTTCTATTGTTCATTTTTTGTAGGCCGGCGACACGTTTTCTGTGGTGCCAGCACATTTTCCAGTGACATTTCTACGTACACGACGAATGCTTGCGTATATATAGTTGATGTGTTGACCTCAAGCCACAGCCTCGCCTTCACGTGGATAGGTAAAGTTGGGGACATGCATAAAAAAGGCGCGTGGCCTAGGCGCTCATCGTCTTTTATTAATCACGACTGTGTGGTGGATGATGTCCCTTACCCCGGAACGCAAGGCCACTGTGACATTCTGGTTCCCTGTTCATTTTCCCGAGGTTTCATTAAGTAGCCATTTATCGACCCACCCGAGGGAAGGATGAACAGCTTGGCGAGCTGTGCACCGACTGCCTAGAATCATTCCGTGGCCCGGGGATTCGTAGCCACGCACTCAAGCCACTGCTTGCGGAGGCTGTGTGACTAGGCTTTGGTCACGGCTTGGGAGGTTGAAGTGCACGTTACCAATTACTCTGCTGACACGGATCACGCCTTCACCACTGTCTGCCTTGCCTGTCCTCGTATCCTCGCTCTGGTTAACCTGAATATTTGATGGTATTTCATTCAATTGTCCTTTTTGTTGCATCACGCCCTGCATCATATCTTTGATGACTGGCGGCGGACAAAGGAAGCATTGATTACTGAACCAATGAAACTGATGGAAAACCTTTACATACCCTCATTTATTTTCAAGTTACCTTTCGTTCAGTCTGTTCTATATTTCAGTGACGCTGTTATGTGCACAGGAAGAGCAAATGCCTCACAGGGTTTTGTATTGTAGTGCTGCGAGAGTTGGGAGCGCCTGTAGTGGAACGTAGTATTTCGCGCCCGGGTCTCGTGCATCCAATGTTGTGGAGGCAGTGGGGCGGCAGCAACGGCGTGGATGTTCTTGTTGAAATTGAATCTGCGTGTGGCTATTGGTTGTACATGGCCAGAGCTGGTGGTGGTGGTGGTGGTGGTGGATAGAAAGGTACAGAGAGAAACAAGACCGATTTTTTATTTTTTATTTTTCATACGTACCAGCTCGTAGTGTTCATTTTGTTGGACTGTAGGTTCTCTCTCTCTCTCTCTCTCTCTCTCTCTCTCTCTCTCTCTCTCTCTCTCTCTCTCTCTCTCTCTCTCTCTCTCTCTCTCTCTCTCTCTCTCTCTCTCTCTCTCTCTGTATTTCTCTCCATCTTCTCAATTGTTTGCTTCTTCTTTTCTGTCCTGTCTTTTCTCCGCTTGCATTCCTCGTCTCGTCTCTCTCTTTCTTCCCTTCTTTATCTCTTTCTCCTCCAATCATGCCTATATCTATTTCCTACCATTCCTTCTCCACTTTTCGTTTTTCATACTTATTTTGTCACAACCTTCTTTGTGAACTGTGTTATATTTTCGTCTGTCAGTCTCTTGCTCTTCTCAGCCTTGTCTGTTTCCGAGCCTCATCCTTTTTCATGCAGTATCTCTCCTCAGCATGTTCGTCTGGCTCTCTGGATTTCAATTTCTTATCACTGTGTGGCTTCGGGAAATGTATTTGTGTATCGCTGTATTGTTTTGAAAGCTTTTTTTCAGGCAAGAGAAGAGGGGAGGCTGTTCCAGGAAGCTTACCGAGAGAGGTGCTTTCGCTTGCCCCACGAGAGACTGTTGTCCTAGTGTAGCAAGGAAGAACATAAGAACATGAAAAAAATAAGGGAGACTGCAAGAAGCCATCAGGCCAACACGCTGTTGACCATGTGCAGAGAAGGGAGAGGTGTGAAGAAAAATGCAATAAGGGAAAAGTTTGAGAGAGAGAGAGAGAGAGAGAGAGAGAGAGAGAGAGAGAGAGAGAGAGAGAGAGAGAGAGAGAGAGAGAGAGAGAGAGAGAGAGAGAGAGAGAGAGAACATAAGAACATAAGAAATAAGGGAAGCTGCAAGAAGCGACCAGGCTTACACGTGGCAGTCCCTGTATGAACACACCTACCTATTTCCATCTGCTATCCCCATCCATAAACTTGTCTAATCTTCTCTTAAAGCTCTCTAGTGTCCTAGCACTAACTACATGATTACTGAGTCCGTTCCACTCATCTACCACTCTATTTGAGAACCAATTTTTTCCTATCTCCTTCCTAAACCTAAATTTTTCAAGCTTGAACCCGTTATTTCTTGTTCTACCCTGGTTGCTGATCCTAAGAATTTTGCTTACATCTCCCTTGTTATAACCCTTATACCACTTAAAGACTTCTGTCAGGTCCCCTCTTAACCTACGTCTCTCTAAAGAATGTAAATTTAACAGCTTCAACCTCGCCTCGTAAGGAATACTCCTCATCCCCTGTATCCTTTTTGTCATTCTCCTCTGTACTGATTCTAATAGACCTATATCTTTCCTGTAATGTGGGGACCAGAACTGCACCGCGTAGTCTAGATGAGGTCTGACCAGCGCCAAGTATAACTTTAATATTACTTCCGGCCTTCTACTTTTAACACTCCTAAAAATGAATCCTAGTAACCTATTTGCCTTGTTTCTGGCTTCTATGCATTGTTTCCCTAGACGGAGTTCAGAGCTAACTATAACTCCTAAATCTTTCTCGTACCCTGTACCTACCAGAGTTTGGTTGTCTAATGTGTACCTATTGTGTGGGTTTCCTCTACCTACGCTAAGCACTTTGCATTTATTGATATTAAACTGCATTTGCCATCTATCCGTCCATTCATTCATTCTATCTAAGTCTGCCTGCAAGGCGATGGCATCCGATTCTGACCTAATTAATCTACCTATCTTTGTGTCATCCGCAAATTTACTAACATCACTACTAATTCCACTATCCAAGTCATTGATATACATTAGAAATAACAATGGCCCTAATACTGATCCCTGTGGCACCCCACTAATTACATGACCCCACTCGGATTTCGAGCCGTTTATTACCACTCTCTGTCGCCTGTCACTAAGCCATGACCCTATCCAGCCTAACATCTTCCCATCTATCCCGTGTGCCCTAACCTTTCTCAGGAGCCTTTGATGGGGTACCTTGTCAAATGCTTTACTAAAGTCCAGATATAAGATATCATAACTATCACTATTATCTACTGCCTCGTACACCCTACTGTAAAAACTTAACAAGTTTGTCAGGCAAGACTTCCCCTTCGTGAAGCCATGCTGTGACTGATTGATCAAGTTATGGTTGTCTAAATGTTCCCTAATGTTCCTTGCTATTATTGACTCTAACATTTTACCTACAACTGAAGTTAAGCTGACAGGTCTATAATTAGACGCTAAAGTTTTATCTCCTTTCTTAAAGATGGGTACTACATTAGCCTGCCTCCACATTACTGGTACCTCACCCGACTCCAGTGATTTCCTAAAGACAGAAACTAACGGCTCACTAATAATCTCTTTACATTCCTTAAGTACTCTGGGATATATTTCATCAGGTCCTGGTGACTAGAGAGAGAGAGAGATGTTTATTTGGCTTCAGGTTGTACACATTAGGCGAAATACAAAAAGTGTTGTAAAGCCAGGTGCAATAAGCCGCGGGTTTTCACTATTCCTGAAGGTAAACTGAAGAATTCATTATAGCGGGGACGACTGAAGCACCATAAAGCACAAATAAAAGTCTACAAGAACTTTACTTGCAGTCATCGTCCACCACCACGTCCCTGCATTGTGTTGAGTGACTAAGCAATATTCTTCCTCACCTCACGACTATTAGCTCCTGGCCCTTCGTGTGTGTGTGTGTGTGTGTGTGTGTGCGTGTGAGGCTTAATAATTCACTTGCTCTTGAGACAACCTTGGGGCCTCAGGATTGTGAGCAGCGGGACGAATGTTTGGGGTCTTGGGGGTGAGTGGCTCAGTGGTATTCCTGGGGCATCATCAGGAGGTGTTGGCTTTGTGCGACTGTTATTAAGGCGAAGGTCTGGCGTGTGTGTGTGAAAGGTGACCGGAGCAAGGAGGAGAAAGAGATGAAAAGGAACTATATGAGGAGAAGATGAAAGAGAGTAAAGGTTAGAGGGGAGGAAATAGGGAAGAAACTGAGAAAAAGAATGGAAGGAGAGGGAGAAAGACTTGGAAGGGGAAGAGAAAAGATAAAGAAGGAAAGTTAGAGGGAAAAAGTTGAATAGAGAGGAGAGAACAGAAGGGAAGGAAGTTTTAGATGGATAAGTAGAAATATATCAAAGAGGAGAGATGAGAACGTAAAATTAGAGGGAGAGAGAGAAAAAAAAAGCTGGACAGGGAGGAAAGAGAAATAGGAGAGAGTTGGAGGGAGAGAATAAAAGGAAAAGAAAACCACAACTGAAGAAAGAAAAAAACAAAACGAACAGGAGGTGGAAGAGCGTTAGAAGGAATAACGGAAGGAGAGGAGGAGGAGGAGGAGGAGGAGGAGGAGTAGGAACAGGAGGAAGCTGGGGGAAAGAAGAGGAAGTGAGAATTAAACGCAGTAAAAACAACAAAAGGGGAAGTATGAACAGGACAGTCAAAATGAAAAGGACAAGAACAAGGAGGACGAGGAGGAAGAAGATGAAAGACTGAGAGGTAAAAGCAATGAAAACGACAGAATGGGGAAGTCTGAAGAGGAATACAAAGGAATACAAAGGAAAGCCAAACAACAACAGACCTTTTGGTCCTTGCAAGGCTGTTTGGTAACTACTTCTAACTAGCTACAGGGAAGAGAGACAGGACAGCATAGCAGAAGGCTCCTCCCCACCCACCACTCCCTCCAGCTTGCGCTGGCATGGAAATAGTTGGGAAAAGTACCATGCAGTATGGAAAAACTGACATGGAAATTTTCATATGAAAGGATGAAAGGAAGTTCTACTATTCACCCTACGGTGAACTCTATACGCCTATCTGAAAGTTAATACAAGTTATATTAAAACTGGTGTCTGTAGAATAAGAGTTTATTAGTGAATTTAGTAATTATTCGGACAAGAAGAGAGCTTGTTGGGGATTTGCTTTTAAATATTTGTCTATTTTATTTTTGAATGATTCAATAGTATTGCTGTTCACAATTTCGGCAGGAAGTTTATTCCATATATTTACTATACGATTAAAGAAAAGATGTTTGGCCTCGTGGGATTTAAAACGTTTGGGTATAATTTTGAATCCATTATTTCTTGTTAGGTTAGAATGATCAATGGTAAAATATTTATGTGCATCAGTGTTACTATATCCTTTGAAAATTTTGAACACTTCAATTAGGTCTCCTCTTATCCTGCGCTTTGTTAAACTAAATAAGTTTAGTTCTTCCAGTCGTTCCTCATACGGCTTATTGCGCAATCTTGGAATCATCTTTGTGACTCTGCGCTGTATCTTTTCCAGTTTTTCAATGTCTTTTTTGTAGTATGGTGACCAGAACTGTACACAGTATTCTAGATAAGGGCGCACCAGTGAGTTATATAAAGCAAGTATAACCTTTTCTGATTTAAATTCAAAGGTTCTTCCAATGAATCCTACTAATTTATTTGCCGTCTTTACTGTTTCTGTGCAGTGTTGACTCGGCTTTAGGTCGTTTGACACAACGACACCAAGATCTTTTTTTTTTTATCGGTGCTTGACAGTGGCATGTTATTCCTTACATATCTCGCCTGAACATTGTTGCTTCCGATATGTAGAATTTTACACTTTTCTATATTGAATCTCATCTGCCATTTTCCTGCCAAGCTTGTTAGTTTATTGAGGTCACATTGCAGTTCCTGCCATTGTGACACAGACGTTACTTTACTTGTTATTTTGGTGTCGTCTGCAAATTTACTTATTTTTCAATTTATCCCTTCATCAATATCATTAATGTATATTATAAAAAGTACTGGTCCTAATACAGAGGCTTGAGGAACGCCGCTATTTACCTTATGCCACTCTGACTCTTTTCCATTTATCACAACACGCTGTTTTCTGTCAGAGAGCCAGTCTCTCAGCCATTTCCGCTAGTAAAGTTTTATTGAATAAAATTGTAAGCGGTTTAACGAGCTCATTTCTTGCTTCTTTAAGAAGCCTGGGTGATATCTTGTCTGTCCCGGGTGTTTTGTTTACGTTCATGCTCTTTGTGACTGAGAGGATTTCACTTTCTGTGATGGTGAAGTCTGGCAGCGTGGTGCCTCGTGACTGAGGCGTGGGGGTCGGCAGACTGCCCTGAACATCCTCAGTCGTGAAGACTGTTGAAAAGTATTCGTTCAGGTTATTCGTCAAATCTGTTTCGCTTATTATTTGTTTACCATTTTCTGTTATTAATGGACCAATCGTTGATGTTAAGACCCTTTTTGCTTTTACATAACTGTACAATTCTTTTGGGTTCGTTTTACATGAGTTCGCGATCTGAGCTTCGACAGATTTTTTGCTGCATTTGATCAGCTTTTTAGTTTTTCTACGTAATCTGTCGTGCTCTAGTTTATCATCATTATTTTGTGTTAGTATGTATTTGTGGTACGCATTTTTCATAGCCAGAAGGCAGCATCTAATTTCATTATTCCACCATTTCGGTTTGGTGTTTTTTTTTTTACCTTCCGTCTGTTTCGTTGCGGTATACACAAAAACATAGTTTCATTTAACTTTTTAGCAAACACTTCCCATGCGTTGTTAATGTCTGGTGTTCCCAGCAGTTCATTCCAGTCTATGGATGCAAGCTGCATGCGAAGTCTCTCAAAGTTAGGACGCCGATAGTCTGGCACTTTTTCTTTACTTTCGCTTACTTTAGCTTTGTCAAAATTTATGGTGAAAAGTAAGCTACGATGATCGCTGGAACTCAGTTCTGGTCCAATTTTTAGGTCTTTTACTGACTCTTCACCAGTTGTTAAAACAATATCTAGGATATTGTTACCTCTCGTCGGATGCATGATGTGCTGGTGGAGGGAGCTTTCAAGGATACACCCGTAGAGATGCTGGCCTGCGTGAGCCGTCAGTGGTTCACCCCACCTCGTGACTGGAAGATTAAAGTCCCCCATAATTATGCAATTATTAACGCAGCAAATGTCCGCGATAAGGTCATAAAGTTTTTCGTCTGTAACAGGTGACTGGGCTGGAGGACGATAGACGAGACCTAACGTTATTTTACGAGATTTATTTTCTAACTGGATGAAAGTGACGTCTATATTAGGAATGGTTGGGGTCGGGAGTAAACGAGGATGAAGATTACTTTTTACGTAAAACATAACACCACCTTCCACACGGTGAGTTCTCTCGCACCTAAAAATGGTGTAGCCAGGGAGTGAGTACTCAGCTAAGTAATCCCTGCTTGATGAATTTATCCACGTTTCCGTGACGCCTATGATGTCGTAGTTTTCAAGATAAATAAGAGCTTGCAGCTCATTTAATTTATTCCGTAAACTACGGGCATTGAAGTAACAAGCTCTGATCTTGTCTGAACCTGTGGATAAAATAATTACGTTAGTGTTTACGACGCTGGTCCTGTTGCTGGTGCCCGCGTGTTTTTTGATCTGTGGAGACAAACTTTTCCATGGATTAATCTGCCCATCCTGGCTGCTCCCACAGCGTTCAGATGAAGGCCGTCTCTCTGGAAGAGTCTGTGTTCATTATAAAAATCGTTCCACATGTTAAGATACTCCACTTTTTCCTGTTGGCAGAGAGTCTTTAATCTGTTATTTATGCTTAACGCAATGGTGTAGAACCTTGCGTTTGCGTTGATCCTCGGGAGAATGCCTGAAATTATAATATTATTTGATTTAGTCTTGTATTTGCGAATCATTTCCTTGTATTTCGCCATCAGTTCTTCTGATCGGGACCGCTGGACGTCATTTGTGCCTGCGTGGATAACATAAAGGGTGTTAGTAGTGGCGTCCTTGGTCGTGTCCTCGATGGCAGCAGTGATGTCCCCTAGGGAGGCTCCAGGAAGGCAGTACCTCCTCCTGCGAGACGGGACTCTTCCACAAAATTCCACCAGCTGTCCTCGGACGATCGAATCTCCCACAAGCCTAGTCTCTTCCGGTTCCTCTGTCTGTTCAGTCAGGATAGAAAAACGGTTATATGTCGTGGTGGGGAGGTGAATGCGGCGCGTGAATTGTCTTGATCCATTCTTGACCGGGGTGAAGGCTGCGTCCTGTGAGAGGGAGGGATCAGGTGAGGTGACAGGCGAGGCAGGAGAGGCTTGCGGGGGACGGAGCGTCGCTGCGTGGCAGGGGTCAGCAGCTGTTGTCTCATAAGAACATAAGAACATAAGAAATAAGGGAAGCTGCAAGAAGCGACCAGGTTTACACGTGACAGTCCCTGTATGAAACACACCTACCTATTTCCATCTGTTATCCCCATCCATAAACTTGTCTAATCTTCTCTTAAAGCTTTCTAGTGTCCTAGCACTAACTACATGATTACTGGGTCCGTTCCACTCATCTACCACTCTATTTGAGAACCAATTTTTTCCTATCTCCTTCCTAAACCTAAATTTTTCAAGCTTGAACCCGGTATTTCTTGTTCTACCCTGGTTGCTGATCCTAAGAATTTTGCTTACATCTCCCTTGTTATAACCCTTATACCACTTAAAGACTTCTATCAGGTCCCCTCTTAACCTACGTCTCTCTAGAGAATGTAAATTTAACAGCTTCAACCTCGCCTCGTAAGGAATACTCCTTATCCCCTGTATCCTTTTAGTCATTCTCCTCTGTACTGATTCTAATAGACCTATATCTTTCCTGTAATGTGGGGACCAGAACTGCACAGCGTAGTCTAGATGAGGTCTGACCAGCGCCAAGTATAACTTTAATATTACTTCCGGCCTTCTACTTTTAACACTCCTAAAAATGAATCCTAGTACCCTATTTGCCTTGTTTCTGGCTTCTATGCATTGTTTCCTTAGACGGAGTTCAGAGCTAACTATAACTCCTAAATCTTTCTCGTACCCTGTACGAGTACCTACCAGAGTTTGTTTGTCTAATGTGTACCTATTGTGTGGGTTTCCTCTACCTACGCTAAGCACTTTGCATTTCCGTGCCCGCGCCCACGCCCACGTTTGCTGTGATGAATTCCTGTAGAGAGTCAAAACTGTTTTTTAATTCGGTCTACCTTCTGTTTCCTTCTGCCACTGCTTCTTCAAGGTGTGATCGCGTGTCACACAGTCTGCAAACAGGCCTTGAGAAGTAGTCACTGAAGTACTGCTTGGCGAATCTCCCGCTGCAATCTCTGCAAGATTTCAAATCAGAAGGCATTTTTAATGTAGTAGTATAGAATGTGAAAGCTACGACAGTTGGAGATGCGGAGATTTAAAAGTAATTAAGGGATTAGCGGTCAAGGGGCGCTGCGTACTAATCCGGTCTCTGGGGAGGCGATGGTGTGCAGGTGATAATAAAAATTATCACTAAACAAGGGAGAACAAACAATTATCTCACAACAGGACAATTTAAAAATAGAGAAAGAAGAGTACCCAAGCTACAAGCACAAAGATAATAAAAGTACTACTAGAAACAGACGAACAGGTGAAAACAGACGGAGACCTAGTACTGATATCTAACAAATGTATCACTGTGTTTGCGTCAAGAAGTGTTGTGTAATTTGTATGGAGTCTGAGCTGTACAGGAAAATAGAACAGAACAGAAACAGGTAAAACAAAATAAACTTAGCGACTGGTTTAACGATATGGGCTGCTGGTCCTGCGTAGGTCAGGTCACAACACGTCTGCTCGACACAAGCGGAAGGGCACGACTCAAGGAGGCACTGAGGGAAGAGGAGGAGACCGAAGAGGAAGACGAGGGCAACAGCAAGTGTTAGTCCAGCTCTCCACCAAATGAGGGAACAAAAGAGATAAAAGAATAAAGGAATGAAAGAAAATTGGGAAAAAAAAGAGACACACTGAAAAAATTACCGTGACAAGAACTGGAGACAAAATATAACAATACAATCTAAGTGACAATTATTCTGAGGCTTTTTAATAAGAAGAAGAAGATGAAGAAGAAAAGAAAAAAAGAAAATGTAGAAGCAGCAGCATAATAATAATAATAATAATAATAATAATAATAATAATAATAAGAAGAAGAAGAAGAAGAAGAAGAAAAGAATAGGGACCTTGAATAGATGCCATTACAATTGTGACAACACTTTGAGTTTATTAACTTAGGTCAAAATCCAGGAATAACCTCTATCTCGCATTCCAAGAAGCCGTGCACGGTTCGTAATAGTGTGTACTGAGGGTTTAGGAGCAAATGTTTCGTGGAAAGGGACACGAAAAAAGGAAGAGTACACGAGCAGGAAGAGGACAAATAGAACTACATTAAACAAAAGGAGGAAGGAGACGAAAATGAGAACGCGAGGTCAAAGATGAAACAAGGAAGGACGAGAAGAAAAAAGAAGAAAGGTACAAAAAAGAAGAATAGAACAGGAGCCGAGGGAGGATTTGGAATAGGAATCAAAGAACGACGAAAATGGCAACGTGCAGTGTAATGTCTGGAGGCTCTCAGGACCAAAAGGTAACCTGATGAGGGTGCACGGGAGAAAAGAAAAAAACTTCACTAGATAACGAATAAAAACTTGTATGTGTGTGTGTGTGTGTGTGTGTGTGTGTATGTGTGTGTGTGTTGCTTCCAGCACCTAAAGCTTCCTCGCCTCACCTGCGGCAGACTCACCTAAGATTAGTGTTCGTGGATTTGTGTGTGTGTGTGTGTGCGTGTGTGTGTGTGTGTGTGTGTGTGTGTGTGTGTGTGTGTGTGTGTGTGTGTGTGTGTGTGTGTGTGTGTGTGTGTGTGTGTGTGTGTGTGTGTGTGTCTGTCCTGAGGAAGAGAGGAGGACCGGAGAGGATAAGAAGGGAAGGAAAGGGAAGGGAATGAAAGGAAAGGGAAGGAAAGGGAAGGGAAGGGAAAAGGCAAGGCAGGAAGGGTCGTAGTGTTCTATAAAGTATTTTGTGTGCTTGTTTTCGCTTCCTGCTCCTGTTTGTTCAATCCTTTCTGTTTGCCTCTGGTGGGAAGTGTGTTCGGCCTGTTGTTTGTACGTAGTGTTTGTTTTGAACTTATTGTGTGTGTGTGTGTGTGTGTGTGTGTGTGTGTGTGTGTGTGTGTGTGTGTGTGTGTGTGTGTGTGTATGTGTGTGTGTTTGTGTGTTTGGTATTGTTTTGAAGTCTTCTACGATATATTAACATTATTAGGATGTCATCATTGCTATTGTTATGAAATATTTCTTTCATAAATATTCTGATGTCATGTTCTTTGGTGATGTTCCTTATCAGCAGAGTTACACAGCAGCTGGAGCGATGTGTTGTACCATTACTCTCTAGTTATGAATGTCTCTATCTATATCAGAGTAATTACTGATTTAGTGGCTCGCAGTTATTCACTCATTTAGGAAGCATATACCGTAATTATTTGTCATTTTTTTATGATGTTTTATCTCTCTTGCGAATCCTTGCTTCATATCATGCTAATATTTTCTCTCGCTCTTTTTAACAAACTCGATCTGTATTTTTTTTTTTTCAATCGTGTACATTTTCAGTCTCTTGTAAGATACATCATCAACCTCCTTCATTGCCAGTATATCCATGTTTACCAGTGTAGTTTTTATTGCTGGTTTTAATTTTGGCAGTCATTCATTTTTTCATATGTATTTTTCATAATAGTTATTTTCTCTGTTTTTTAATTTGTAATATATAATCTCTCAAATGCGAAATAATGCGCCATATTTCTCACCATTCTCTCTTTCGCACCACTAACTCGGTAATTTTTTAATCTTGGACATTTTCCGTCCCTCACCGTTCCTTTGATCTATTAAACCCATTTACGTCAACCTACTTTTGTTGCATTACCTTTTCATTAACTCCAGTACCATTTTTTTGTCCTCTTTTGTATTTTTCACCATTTATCGCACCATTTTTTATTCTCTTCAATACCACGATCCCATATAAATAATTCTTCATAACTGTTCACACACACACACACACACACACACACACACACACACACACACACACACACACACACACACACACACACACACACACACACACACACACACACACACACACACACACACACACACACATTACCTACGTGTCGCTTTTTGTATTAATATTCGTGAAACTTTTTTTTCTTCACCCTTGCATAAAGTACAGTGTCGTATTGCAACTGTGCTGCATGAGGAGATGTTGCGAGATGTACTGCGCTGCGCTCAGTGTTACGTTGTGCTGCGCTCAGTGTTGCTCTTAAGTGTTGCCTCGAGTGCCTTAAGGTTTCCATTAAGGATTGCGTTCACTGCTGTGTTGAATGTGTTGTGTTACTTTGAATGTATCAGTCACTGACAACACACCTCCATTACGATCCTTACCACCTGTACTGCTACCTTAACCATCACTATCATTACTACTACTGATGCTACCACTGTTAATGCTGTTGCTACTACAACTACTACTACTACTACTACTACTACTACTACTACTACTACTACTAACCCTACTGCTCAAGTGAAATATAAAGAAAACAGAGAAATTATAAGAAAAGCAAAGAAAAAGAAAATCGTATTAGAAATAAAATACGGCGAATTACTTGAGTGAGCGAGGAAATCAGTTGTGCATGAAGAAAAGGAAAACGGGATGAGAAAGGCGAGAAAGAAGGAACAGCTTGGCTTTTTGGTATTTCAGTGAACGATGACCTCGGAGACTCTTCGTTTTCCTTTTGTGCTTCTCTTGCGCCGGGCAGGGAAAGAAAGGAGGGAGGAGTGATAGAAGGAAGAACTGTTATAAAACAAGAGAACCAGGAGGATGTAGAGGGAAAAGAAGAAAGGCTGGTTATTAGGAAGAAAGAAAGGAAGGGAGAATGACAAAGAAATAAGGAATATAATAAATTATGGAGTAAAGAAAATGAGGAATGGAAGAAAACATGAATAAATGAATGGAGGAAAATGACAGGTGGGAAGGGTGGGGGGCGAAAAAAGGAAGGATGTATGAAAGAGAAAAAAAATAGAAATGAGATTAATTAGAGTTTTTTCTTTCCTAATACAGACTATCTTCTCGTATATGACTTTCCTCGCAAACTAAGCATTTAATTTGGGTTTCTATTTATTCCTTTGAGGCTTCGCTCTTCCTTGACACAATCCATGAGTAATCTGATACGTCACCTCTGTTTTCCCCTAAACTGTACTTCATGGAAACTGGACTTTTCCTCTTCCTTCTTCCCTCACTCATTCCTCTCTTTCCTCTTCACTCAGCACTGTGTTTTCCCCATCTCTCTTTACTTTGTTTAACCTCCTCGTCGTTTTCTCTTACTTGCCCTCACACAGTCTCTCTACTCGCATATTTTCCCCTCTCACTCTCCTCCTGTAACTCTGCTTTTAGTTGTCTAGTATCCCCCCTCCATTACTTTCCATTAAATTACCTCTCATTATAAGCGCCAAGCCCCCTCCTCCTCCTCTGCCTCCTTTCATGCCATCTTCCCTTTTTATCACTCCTCGCCACTCCTTCATCCCTCGCCCTTCAGCATCACCATCCTGGATCTTTCTACTGCCGCCTCACTCTTCCTCTTCCTCCTGCTGCTGCTGCGTCCTTGTAATCACTCCGTCAGTAGCACCGATGAGTTACCAAGGAACATTTGTGTGTGTGTGTGTGTGTGTGTGTGGAAAGACCATGGAAGAGTGATCAGTATAGTAGGCAGTGAGAGGTGCGATGGAACGAGGGCTGGAGAAGCTTGGTTGGGTGCAGGCGTGGTGTTGGGTTTGGATGAATTGCTGTTTGGTGTTGCTTTGTAGAAGGAATGATACTCGTTGTCGTGGTGTTGAGTGGAGTGCAAGTGTTGTTTGGTGAGGAGTGAGTTTCATCCACCACCTCGGACAGGTCGTCGTGTGGCCACCTCCTCACGGCTCAGTACCTCCTCTACTGATAGACATTTTTTTTTCTCATTGTGGAATTTTGTAGCCAATTTAAGTCGTTTCGTTCAGCGCGAGTACCGTGAAGTTTAGTTTGATCTTTGACGTTATTAGTAGTTTTTCGTGCTTCCCTTGACAGTTCACGAGTAATCTGACATAATTTATAGAAGAGTTAACGTAATTCACTTCAATAATTATTGCTAATTATAAAAGCTTGCATTGCAGCCAATTATCTCCATTAATTGTGTTCGTTTGGCGTGATTCGTATACCTGGAGGTAATGAATACCAGCAGGTAGTGACGAGCATGCTAAGAACTGACACGCTCTCTCTTATTCATAATTCAGGTCAGTGTCAGGCTGCCTTAGCCGCCCCCAGGAGAGCTCGTGAGGCTCACACTGGGTTCATTAGGACAGGATCTGAGGAAGGTTCTTAGGTCCAGCATCAGAACATCTCTATTTGGTCCCCCCCCTCTCTCTCTCTCTCTCTCTCTCTCTCTCTCTCTCTCTCTCTCTCTCTCTCTCTCTCTCTCTCTCTCTCTCTCTCTCTCTCTCTCTCTCTCTCTCTCTCTCTCTCTCTCTCTCTCTCTCTCTCTCTCTCTCTCTCTCTCTCTCTCTCTCTCTCTCTCTCTCTCTCTCTCTCTCTCTCTCATCTTGAAGGTCACAGGTCAGTGGTGCAATTATTTACTCAGCGTTTCAGTATAGTAAGGTGCGAGTCGGAAAAGATCTGCTCCTTCCTTCCTGCGCGTGGAGAGTGAGCAGCGTGATGGGTGGTGATCTGCAGGTGGAAGATGCAGGTCGTGAACTTTGCTGGAACGAGGGAGGGAAAGATAAACATGAGTAGGGAGTGAAATTAGGCAGGAAGAGAGGAAGGAATGAAAGTAGGAGACTGGCTAAGGTGAAGAGCCAGCGAAGGATGGAAGAAAGGTGGGAAGAAAAACGGAGGGAAAGATAAGGGGAGAAAGAGTCAATAAAAGAACGGAGGGAGAAGATAAGGAAGAAAATAAAGAAAGGAGGGAGGCTGGCAAAGTTGTGGGAAGAGAGAAGTTAAGGAGGAAGACCAAGAGAAGAGGGACGTGAAGGGAGAAATGAACTAATGAAGGAAAAATAGAGACAGTGAAGGAAGGCAGGAATGATGGAGCAGCACCACATGCAGCCACCAGCGTGTGCTGAACAGGGCGAAGGGTGTGCCGCGCCTGCCACACACCTCTGCATCACTCGCCGCTACTCCCTCAGGGAGGTGTACTGATGTGCCGCGCCTGCCACACACCACTGCATCACTTGACGCTGCTCCCTCAGGAAGGTGTATCGATGTGCCGCGCCTGCCACACACCACTGCATCACTCGCTGCTGCTCCCTCAGGAAGATATGTCGATGTGCCGCGCCTGCCACACATCACTGCATCACTCGCTGCTGCTCCGTCAAGAAGGTCTGCGGATTATTGTTCCCAGAGTTCACTTGCTTCCATGCAAGATAAATGGTGCAACAAAGGAAAAAAGTAAAATTTTTGACTGGTAAAAGGAGAATATGAAAAATAAATGGAATGTTGATTGAACATGTGTGTAGGGATATGTGTGTGTGTGTGTGTGTGTGTGTGTGTGTGTGTGTGTGTGTGTGTGTGTGTGTGTGTGTGTGTGTGTCTCAGTCCATTCATCTGTTTTACAAAAATTTAGAAACAAAATTAATAGAGAAAGCAACAATAGACCTATAACATGTCACACTTTCGAATACATATATATATATATATATATATATATATATATATATATATATATATATATATATATATATATATTATATATATATATATTATATATATATATATATATATATATATATATATATATATATATATATATATATATATATATATATATATATATATATATATTATTCTATTTTTTTTTTCGTTAATCTTACACAACACTTGAACAGTACACGCGCCACGCCCCATATCCCGCTACCCTTCCTCCAATCCCTATACGCGCCACACCCGACATCCCTCAGCCCTCCTTCCAATCTCTGTACGCGGCCATACCCCGAAATCCTGCAGCCTCCCTCCAATCCCTGTACGCGCCACACCCGACATCCCGCAGCCTGCCTCCAATCCCTACACGCGCCAAGCTCCACATCCTGCAGTCTCCCTGCAATTCCTGCACCCCCCGAACTCATCACCTCCACTAGTGTTACCACCATGTTATGGAATTACTACTTCAAGATGTAACATTCCATCTTTTTTCATTGAATATGTTGTTTTTAAATCGGGTTAACATTATCTGCCTTAGAAGCGTTAGGTGGGTGAGGTTTCTCAAGACTTTACCCGGCACTGGCGTCACGGTGGACTTCACTTCCAAGCCCCCTGCCATTAGGTGCTTCTGTGCTAAGTGTCTTTGATCGTTGCATCCATTAACCTAGAGAAAAACACGTCAAAAGGAACACGTGCCAGTCGCGTGGCATGGCTGAAGACAAGTGTGTGTTGTCATCCTGCGGGTGCATCAGAGAGACGTCTGAAGTTAATCTGTTTTTAGTGCAGTTTGGCCCTCCTGCCCTTCACGGTCTTGCCTCCCTTTCCGGTCCTCCTTCGCCTCCCGGCCCTCCTTCGCCTCCCGGCCCTCCTTCCCTTCCCGGACTTCCTTCCTTTTCCGGCCCTCCATCCCTTCCCGGCCCTCCATCCCTTCCCGGCCTTCCTTGTCTTTTAGGCCCTCCCTCCCTTCCCGGCCCTCCTTCCCTTCACAGCCCTCCTTCCCTTTCACGACCCTCCTTCCCTTCCCGGCCCTCCTTCCCTTCCCGGCCCTCCTTCCCTTCCCGGCCCTCCTTTCCTTCCCGGCCCTTCTTCCCTTTCCCGGCCTTCCTTCCCTTCCCGGCCCTCCTTCCCTTCCCGGCCCTCCTTCCTTTCCCGGCCCTTCTTCCCTTCCCGGCCTTCCTTCCCTTCCCGGCCCTGCTTCTCTTACTGGCTCTCCTTTCCTTCCCGGCCCTCCTTCTCTTCCAGGCCTTGCGTCCCTTCCCGGCCCTCCTTCGCTTCCCGCCCCTGCGTCCCTTCCCGGCCCTGCTTCTCTTCCCGGCCCTGTTTCCCTTCCCGGCCCTGCGTCCCTTCCCGGCCGTGCTTCTCTTCCCGGCCCTGTTTTCCTTCCCGGCCCTCCTCTTTCTGGCTCTGCGTCCCTTCCCGGCCCTCCTTCTCTTCCCGGCCCTGCTTTTCTTCCCGGCCTTCCTCTTCCTGGCTCTCCTTCCCTTCCCGGCCCTCCTTCTCTTCCCGGCCCTGCTTCCCTTTCCGGCCCTGCTTCCCTTCTCGGCACTCCTTCCCTTCCCGCCCCTGCTTCCCTTCCTGGTACTAGCTTCCCTTCCTCCCAGCCCTGTTTCCCTTCCCGGCCCTGCTTCCCTTCCCAGCCTTGCTTCCCTTACCCAGCCAGGCTTCTCTTTCCGGTCCGGCTTCCCTTCCAGGGATGCGAGAAGGAAACAGAGGAGGAAAACATGCTGGAAGAAAAGCACCAAGCCCTCTGTTGTTAATTACTCTGTGAGGAGATGGGAAATACTGGAAAGAGGAGTGAGTATCAAGCGTGGTTCGTTAGCCTTTGTGGAGGAAGAGGAAGAGCAGGAGGTAATTAAGTGAAAGGAAGAACATCAAGCCTTCAGTGGTTAATTAGTCTGTGAGGAGGGAAATAATATGATGCTGTCTGTCACGGTTAGTCGTTCACCCTCTCTCGAAAGCAAGAATCTTAACGCGAGGAGAAAATGAGTTGCTGGCTGGCGCCCCTCGCCTGCCCATCCTCAGGCAGTACTCAGAGATGCCCCACCCCGCCCTGCCACTTACTCATGGGCTTTGATGCTTCCACGTGAGGGAAGATTGGCGGTGAATATTTAGGAAGGTTAGTCGACTGCAATTGTGTGCTAATTTGAGTAACTCCCTTGTGAATTTTGAGCCCCTTACAATATATGTGGTGTTGAGAAGGAAACTGGGCACGTAAGACAGAGATAGAGAGAGAGAGAGAGAGAGAGAGAGAGAGAGAGAGAGGGAGAGAGAGAGAGAGAGAGAGAGAGAGAGAGAGAGAGAGTCGACACGGTGTGAACATTCCTCCTGAGAACGATGGAATACGTAATGAACGCTGCTGCTGTGCCCATACGTGTCGTGTTGTTGCTCGGCATCTTGCTGGCCCGTGTTCCACAATGCCTGAGTCAGCGTGGCGACACTTCTTGTCTCAGTTGGTGTGTGTAGCGGACCAGAATGGGAAACACACACACACACACACACACACCACACACACACACACACACACACACACACACACACACACACACACACACACACACACACACACACACACACACACACACACACACACACACACACACACACACACACACACCACACACACCACACACACACACACACACACTCACACTGCCAGCTCACTTTCACTTAAAAGACCTGCCACTCTGCCAAAGAAATTTCAATCACCATTCTGTTTACTAAGATTTTTATAACTGCAAAAGTCGATCATGAAAATAAAATGACATGATGACAATCATAATGGCAGTGAACACTTCTCGCCATTGTGAAACATTGTCATTCTCAAACACCCACCAGAAGCACCTCGTTCCTCCTAGTGCCCAAGACAGCCACCTCCCCCTCCCTCCATCCTTTCATGAATTGAGGAGTAACGAACACTTCTCCTACCAAATGCCTCGTCGCCGCGGGCCAGCGAGGATGGGCTGAACGTGTCCACCAGGCGGTGTGGGCGACGGGCAGAACCTCGCTGGTGTGCGGGATTTTGGGGGTGGCAGGAAGGGATGTGTGGATGATAGTCGTGGCGAGGGTGGCGTATGTGGGTGTTGAAGGAGCGTGTGTGGATGACTGGTTGAGAAAGAGAGAGAGAGAGAGAGAGAGAGAGAGAGAGAGAGAGAGAGAGAGAGAGAGAGAGAGAGAGAGAGAGAGATCATGATCATTCAAGTTAGTAGAGTGTTCCAGTTTACGGTCTTATCATTCTCTCTCTCTCTCTCTCTCTCTCTCTCTCTCTCTCTCTCTCTCTCTCTCTCTCTCTCTCTCTCTCTCTCTCTCTCTCTCTCTCTCTCTCTCTCTCTCTCTCTCTCTCTCTCTCTCTCTCTCTCTCTCTCTCTGTGTGTGTGTGTGTGTGTGTGTGAATATAGAACATTACATATAAAATTCAATATAATGTTTATGTGTATGCTCATACTTTACCAAAAAAGTGTGGAACATAGCTCTCGCACAGTAAGAGAATACCATCGTGTGTGTGTGTGTGTGTGTGTGTGTGTGTGTGTGTGTGTGTGTGTGTGTGTGTGTGTGTGTGTGTGTGTGTGTGTGCGCGCGCTCTAACACGAAAAGAAATATAGGAAGTCATGTTTGTTTTTATCCTTAAAGCGACATTCCGTTATTGTGCCGGGTTTGTTATTTCACCGAGGATTTATTGTTTGAGAGAGAGAGAGAGAGAGAGAGAGAGAGAGAGAGAGAGAGAGAGAGAGAGAGAGAGAGAGAGAGAGAGAGAGAGAGAGAGAGAGAGAGAGAGAGAGAGAGAGAGAGAGAGAGAAACGAATAAGAAGATCAGGTTGCAACATTCGACAACACTCCCATGGATTAACTCTTTTTTTCTTTTTTGTGTTTTCCAGGACAGACGGAGTGACGGCAGGGCGTGGCAGGCTGGGCACGAGAAGCAAGGCAGTGACTCTTGGGTGCAGACCTGTCGTGAGGCTAGTGAATATGCGTGGGCACATCTGAGGGAAGGAGGCGCACTGAAGAAGCCGCCTCCACTTTCCTCATTTGTGAGGAATAAATGAAAAATAGGATTTGACGAAAATTAAAGAAAATATGATGTGACGAAGATTCTCAGCCATCACCACCACCACCACCACCACCACCACCGTCGTCTTCGCTGCAGTTGCCTCCGCCAACGCCAGAACTACTCCCTTCATTCTTGTTCCTCCTCCTCCTCCTCCTCCTCCTCCTCCTCCTCCTCCTCCTCCTCCTCCATTTCCATAAGTAGTTCTCTTTTCTCTCACCTCACCACCACCACCATCATGCCTTCCATCCACACCCTGTCCTGTCTCTCCGGGCCTCCGTTCCTCTCTTACCTCCTCCTCACGGGCGTGCTCCTCTACCTCGCGGCCCCGGCCCATTCCTACAGCACCCCGGGCCAGGAACTTCTCGACGGCCTGCCGCTGGAGGGAACACGCAGCCTGTGGAGGACGAGGCAGAGTCGGGCGGTGGCGGGGCTGAACTTGACGTGGCCGGATAGGAAAGTGGTGGCGATGGACGGTGACTTGATCCTCGGCGGCCTGATGATGGTGCATGAGCGACACAACGACGTGGTGTGCGGCCCCATCATGCCACAGGGTGGTGTGCAGGCCCTCGAGGCGATGCTCTACACCCTGGATTTCATCAATGACCAGGTGGACTTCATCCCTGGCGTGAGGCTCGGCGCTCACATCCTAGACGACTGCGATAAGGACACGTACGGACTCGAGCAGGCCGTCGATTTCGTTAAAGGTCAGCACGGTGTCTGTTTTCTCTTTTCTTGCCTCAAGTGTCAGTTATCTTATTCTTCCTCTCTGCGTGACCTGTTGCTTTTAACTCTTTATCCGAGCTTGTGTTTTCTCTCATCCTTCCTCCTATTGTGTTCGTTAACTCAGGGGGACAAAATCATCAATGATTTATATTTTCTTTATTTTTTTTGCACCACATGCGTTCGTGAAATTCATTACATATCCTGACCTGTGCGTCCTGCATGCGTCTACATTCCTCGCCAGACGCATCTCGCTTCTCCCTTTCTCCGCGTGTCTCAGGAGGCCATTTTCCCCCGCCATAGCCCTCCCCTCAACCTGCCTGCCACCCGCCGCTGCCCTCCCCTCACCTTGCCTGCCACCCGCCGCTGTTCTTCCCTCACCCTGCCTGCCACCCGCCGCTGCTCTTCCCTCACCCTGCCTGCCACCCGCCCGCCTCCTCCTCCTCCATTTCCATAAGTAGTTCTCTTTTTTCTCACCTTACCTCACCTTACCTCACCCTGCCTGCCACCCGCCGCTGTTCTTCCCTCACCCTGCCTGCCACCCGCCGCTGCCCTCACTCTCACCTTGCCTGCCACCCGCCGCTGTTCTTCTCTCACCTTGCCTGCCACCCGCCGCTGCCCTTCCCTCACACCACCACTGCCACCACAAACTCACCAGGCCCTTTCCAGAATAGCACCCTTGCCACCAGTGGTCTCCTTTCTCTTTGAAGTCTCAATCAAAGCTTGCAGGGTTCGATTCCGGGTCAGGGCAGGTTCTCGGTGGGAGAGGCAGCGATATGTGACCTCGATGTCGTGACGCCATTATTGCAGCCAACACACACACACACACACACACACACACACACACACACACACACACACACACACACACACACACACACACACACACACACACACACACACACACACACGCACGCACGCACGCACGCACGCACGCACGCACGCACGCACGCACGCTCTCTCTCTCTCTCTCTCTCTCTCTCTCTCTCTCTCTCTCTCTCTCTCTCTCTCTCTCTCTCTCTCTCTCTCTCTCTCTCTCTCTCTCTCTCTCTCGTGCTATAAATACAACAAAGAGCATAAGAACATTAGAGGAGTGACATAAAACACTCGGATATTCGAGCAAAGAGGTCATTCCAGGATCCTTCTCTCCCATTTTTGCTTCTTACTTTAACTAATTACCAAATGTACTTAATTCTACGCATTAGTTAATTGATTGTTCTTCTTATCCCGTGTTTTTATTCGTTTTTCTGTTATCCTTTAATAGGTAACGTTAGTTTCTTTGTTTTGTTTGTGCTTTATTTTTAATTAGGATTTTTTTATAAGTCTTCCTTCTATTCGTATGTCATTCTTCATTTTTTCCTTTTCCAGTTCTTTTTGCATAATCTTCCTCTCGCGCATTTCCAGATTTTCATGCCCCTTCTTCCTCCTGTTCTTCCTTTTCTTCCTGTCATTTATTCTTACTTTCCTTTCTCCATTTTCGTCTAATACCTGCCTTTCCTCTTTCTCATTATCACGTTTTCACCTCCTACCTTCCTCCTCAGTCTCCTCTCGCTCCTCGTTATGCCGCTCGTCAGGTCTTCATCGCCGTTGTCTCGGGTCTTCCCTATAAACCACCTCACGTCTCGACACGAAATGGAGGAAGGAGACACGCATGGAGGGTGACTGGCGGCCAGACGTTACTGTATGTGATGTAGTGCGTGAGAGAAGGAGGGAGATGAGATGAGGTGAGATGAGATGAGATGAGATGAGATGAGATGAGATGAAATGAAATGAGATGAGATGAGATGAGATGAGATGAGATGAGAGGAGAGGAGAGGAGAGGAGAGGAGAGGAGAGGAGAGGAGAGGAGAGGAGAGGAGAGGAGAGGAGAGGAGGAGAGGAGAGGAGAGGAGAGGAGAGAGAGAGAGAGAGAGAGAGAGAGAGAGAGAGAGAGAGAGAGAGAGAGAGAGAGAGAGAGAGAGAGAGAGAGAGAGAGAGAGAGAGACGCCTTTTCTTCCATTTCCCATCAAAACAAAAGACTGCTCCGCCTAGCCTATCACGGCGACTCGTCCACACCTGGCCAGCACTGAGGGAGAGGCTGGCGACTTGGCAACCTTAACCAGGAAACTCACTTCGCCCGCAGAGAAAACACAACTAATGACTGGTGCCTCTACCGCACTGACGAGGTGAGGCGTGGAGAGACGCTGTGCAGGCTCGCTCTCTCTCTCTCTCTCTCTCTCTCTCTCTCTCTCTCTCTCTCTCTCTCTCTCTCTCTCTCTCTCTCTCTCTCTCTCTCTCTCTCTCTCTGAAATCCATACCCACCTATAAGAAGTGGAAGACTTTTATCAGCAGTAAACCAGATAGTGTCTGTGTCAAAACTGTCCAAGAAGAGGTTTACGTCCACGGAGCCCCGACGGGAAATCCTACATACCCACAGTCAAGTCACGGTGTGTACGAGTTTGTAGTGATGGCAGGTGTCAGCTGGAAAGTGGTGGGCAGGAGCCTCCTCATTAACTCTCCACCATCAGGGAGCGACGCAGACAAGCAGGTAGGCGTGCAGGCAGTGAGGGGCAGCAGGAACCTCGTTAAGTCTCCTCCATCAGTGAGCGACGCAGGCACGTAGGCAGGCAGGCAAGGCGGCAGGCAGGCAGGCAGGCAAGCAGGCAGGCAGTTAGGCAAGCAGGCAGAGGAGCAACAGGAGCCTCGTTAACTGTCCACCATCAAGAAGCGACAGGGTCAGGCAGGCAGGCAGGAAGCGGTGCGTGCACTGAAGGTCACGGCGGCACGTGGCACGGTGTCCACGTGAAACAGGAGAGAGAGGACAGGGGTCAGATATGGCCGTGTTCTTGGTGACTGCTTGGTGATCGTGACTGTCTGTCTGTCTTCATGGTTTGTATTACGTGACACTTTGGAAAGATGACAAATGGTGATCATGTGCGAAAGTTTCTTATAATAAAAGTGATTTTTCTCGTGAGAAACATCAGGTTCGTAGAAATAATATTGACGAGGATACAAAAAAAATAAATAAATAAATAAAATAAAATAAATAAATAAATAAATAAAAATAAAACAAATAAATAAACTAAAGCTGCGAAATTAAAACGGTTTTCTTGCAAAAAGTACATGGTGTAAGCTAAATTTCTGTTAAAATTAATTTAAGTTCTTACGACACAGAGTGTGTATTTGATAGCCAGGCGTGTCTGCGCAGCGTGAAGATGACGATACAGGAAACGGAACATGAAATATAAAAGCATGCTATGTATCATAAAAAAAGAGAGACTATTGAGATATACGCAACATTAAGCATTGACACTATTCCATATTTTTGTTACGTCTCACACGCGTTCACACCGCCACGGCCCTGAATACCCCGCTGTGCATGTCTGCTGCAGTTATGAAAAGGAACTGTTGAGCAAGACGAAATACAAAGCATTTTGTTATCACTCCACATTTTTATTACGTCTCGCACACTTTCACTCCACTATCATGAATACTCTCGTGGTGCATGTCCGCTCCTGCTCCAACGATAGTTTAGGGGGAGGCTTTGTTTATGTATTAGAGATTCTGGCCGAGGACAGCGGAATTGATAAAGCAACAGGTCCACTGAAGGTGACGGTGCCTAAAGAGAAACACAAAGAAAACAGTTCATTGTTCATTGTTAATATCCGTACTGTGGTCATTTTATTTTATTTTTTTTTATGTAGGAGGGGCACTGGCCAAGGGAAGAAAAAAATGGGGTGCTGGTCCCCGAAAAGGGTCCGAAGCGATAGTAAAAAAATGAAGAATAAGTATCTTGAAACTTCCCTCTTGAAGGAGTTCAAATCATAGGAAGATGGAAATACAAAAGCAGGCAGGGAGTTCCAGAGTTTACGAGAGAAAGGGATGAATGATTGAAAATACTGGTTAACTCTTGCATTAGAGAGGTGGGCAGATTAGGGGTGAGACAAATAAGAAAGTCTTGCGCAGCGAGGCCGGGGGAGGAGGGGAGACATGCAGTTAGCAAGACCAGAAGAGCAATTAGTATGAAAATAGCTGTTGAAGATAGCAAGAGATGTAATACTGCGGCAATGAAAAAAGACGCTGAAGACAGTCAGATAGAGGAGAAAAGCTGATGAGACAAAAAGCTTTTGATTCCCACTTGTCTAGAAGAGCGGTGAGAATGGAATCCGTGTGAAGCATACTTCATCCATGAATGGATAAAGCCTCTGTATAAAGTTAGCAGCTGGGAGGGTGCATGCTTAGGAGAACAGTGCCCGTCTACCACAGCAGCAATAGAACAGCTTTTTTTTTTTTTTATGTAGGAGGGACACTGGCCAAGGGCAACAAAAATCCAATAAAAAAAAAAAAGCTCGCTGAAATGCCAGTCCCATAAAAGGGTCCAAAGCGGTAGCCAAAAATTAAAGGGTAAGTGTCTTGAAACCTCCCTATTGAAGGAATTTAAGTCATAGGAAGGTGGAAATACAGAAGCAGGCAGGGAGTTCCAGAGTTTACCAGTGAAAGGGATGAATGATTGAGAATACTGGTCAACTCTTGCGTTAGAGAGGTGGACAGAATAGGGGTGAGAGAAAGAAGAAAGTCTTGTGCAGTGAGGCCGCGGGAGGAGGGGAGGCATGCAGTTAGCAATATCAGAAGAGCAGTTAGCATGAAAATAGCGGTAGAAGACAGCTAGAGATGCAACATTGCGGCGATGAGAGGCTGAAGACAATCAGAGGAGAGGAGTTGATGAGACGAAAAGCTTTTGCTTCCATCCTGTCTAGAAGAGCAGTATGAGTGGAACCCCCCCAGACATGTGAAGCATACTCCATACATGGACGGATAAGGCCCTTGTACAGAGTTAGCAGCTGGGGGGTGAGAAAAACTGTCGGAGACATCTCAGAACGCCTAACTTCATAGAAGCTGTTTTAGCTAGCGATGAGATGTGAATTAAGTTTCCAGTTCAGATTATAAGTAAAGGATAGACCGAGGATGTTCAGTGTAGAAGAGGGGGACAGTTGAGTGTCACTGAAGAAGAGGGGATAGTTGTCTGGAAGGTTGTGTCGAGTTGATAGATGGAGGAATTGAGTTTTTGAGGCATTGAGCAATACCAAGTTTGCTCTGCCCTAATCCAAAATTTTAGAAAGATCAGAAATCAAGTGTTCTGTAGGTTCCCTGCGTGAAATGTTTACTTCCTGAAGTGTTGGACTCCTATGGAAAAATTTTAGAAAGATCAGAAATCAAGTGTTCTGTAGCTTCCCTGCGTGAAATGTTTACTTCCTGAAGCGTTGGACTCCTATGGAAAAGTGCAGGGTGGTATCATCACCGTAGGAATGGAAAGGACAAGAAGTTTAGTTTAGAAGATCATTAATGAATAATAAGAAGAGAGTGGGTGACAGGACAGAACCCTGAGGAACACCACTGCTAATAGATTTAGAAGAACAGTGACCGTCTTTCACAGCAACAATAGAACGGTGAGAAAGGAAACTTGAGATGAAGTTACAGAGAGAAGGATAGAAGCCGTGGGAGGGTAATTAAAGCTTTGTGCCAGACTCAAAAGGTTTTGATATGTCCAAGGCAACAGCAAAAGTTTCACCAAAATCTCTAAAAGAGGATGATCAAGACTCAGTAAGGAAAGCCAGAAGATCACCAGTAGAGCGGCATTGACGGAACCCATACTGACGATCAGATAGAAGGCTGAGAAGTGATAGATGTTTAAGAATCTTCCTGTTGAGGAGAGATTAAAAAACTTTAGATAGGCAGGAAATTAAAGCAAAAGGACGGTAGTTTGAGGGATTAGAAGGGTCACCCTTTTTAGGAACAGGCTGAATGTAGACAAACTTCCTGCAAGAAGGAAAGATAGATTTTGTCAGACAGAGCTGAAAGAGTTTGACTAGGTAAGGTGCAAGCACGGAGGCACAGTTTCGGAGAACAATAGGAGGGACACCATCAGGTCCATAAGCTTTCCGAAGGTTTAGGCCAGCAAGGGCATGGAAAACATCATTGCAAAGAATTTTAATAGGTAGCATGAAGTAGTCAGAAGGTGGAGGAGGAAGAACAAGCCTAGAATCGCCCAAGGTAGAGTTTTTAGCAAAGGTTTGAGCGAAGAGTTCAGCTTTAGAGATAGATATGATAGCAGTGCTATCTGGTTGAAATAAAGGAGGGAAAGAAGAAGAAGCAAAGTTATTGGAGATATTTTTGGCTAGATGCCAAAAGTCACGAGGGGAGTTAGATTTTGAAAAGTTTTGACACTTTCTGTTAATGAAGGAGTTTTTGGCTAGTTGGAGAACAGACTTGGAATTGTTTCGGGCAGAAATATATAGTGCATGAGATTCTGGTGATGGAAGGCTTAAATACCTTTTGTGGGCCACCTCTCTATCATGTATAGGGTCGTCGACAGAAAGGCAGTCCGACCTGGGGACATTTATGGTCCCCTCCCCAGATGGGGACTCCGAGGCTGGTGTAGGATTTGCCATGATAATTTTGAAATTTTTTGAGTGAAGGATGTGTGTGTTATTAGGTGCTTGTAGTTTTGTGTGGAGGAAGAGAGTTGTCCTTAGAGAGCAGGCTGTGACTGCCCCCTTGTGTTGTGAGACACAAAGGGAAACGTTCAGTGAGGTCACAGCTGGGTTTAATTATAAGTTCACAGCACCCCCTGAACAGTGCTTTAGACCTAACTGGGAGTAATTATCGTTTCGGCAGGTGTCTACTGCCTCCTCCTGAAGAGGAGCTAAAAAGGCAACTTGAGATGAAGATACAGAGAAAAGGATAGAAGCCGTAGGAGGGTAGTTTGAAAATCAGTTTTGTGCCAGACTCTATCAAAAGCTTTTGATATGTTTAAGGCAACAGCAAAAGTTTCACCAAGATCTCTAAAAGAGGATGACCAGGACTCAGTAAGAAATGCCATATCACCAGTACAGCAGCTGTAACGGAATCCATAATGGGGATCAGATAGAAGGATGTGAAGTGATAGATGTTTAAGAATCTTGCTGTTGAGGATAGATTCAAAAACTTTAGATAGGCAAGAAAATTAAAGCAATAAGACGGTAGTTTGAGGGATTAGAATGGTCACACTTTTTGGGAACAGGCTGAATGTAGGCAAACTTCCAGCAAGAAGGAAAGGTAATGTTGACAGACAGAGCTGAAAGTGTTTGGCTGAGCAAGATGCAAGCACGGAGGCGCAGTTTCGGAGAACAACAGGAGGGACGCCATCGGGTCCATAAGCCTTCCTAGGGTTTAGACCAGCGAAGAATTTTAATAGGTAGCATGAAGTAGTCAGAGGGTGGAGGAGAGGGAGGGACAAGCCCAGAATCGTCCAAGGTAGAATTTCTAGCAAAGGTTTGAGCAAAAAGTTCAGCTTTAAAGATACATGTGATTGCAGTTGTGCCATCTGGTTGAAATAAAGGAGGGAAAAAAAGAAAAAGCAAATTTATTAGAGATGTTTTTGGCTAGGTACCAGAAGACACGAGGGGAGTTAGATCTTAAAAGATTTTGACACTTTCTATTAATGAAGGAATTTTTGGCTAGTTGGAGAACAGACTTGGCATGGTTCCAGCCAGAAATATAAAGTGCATGAGATTCCGCTGATGGAAGGCTGAAGTGTCTTTTGTGGGCCACCTCTCTATCTTCTATAGCACCGGAACAGGCTATGTTAAACCAAGGTTTGGAAGGTTTAAGTCGAGGAAAAAGAGTGAGGAATGTACGCCTCCATGCCAGACACTATCACCTCTATTATGCACTCGGCACATAGAGTCGGGTCTCTGACACGTAAGCAGTAGTCATTCCAAGGAAAATCAGTAAAATACCTTCCCAGATCCCCCCAACTATCAGAGGCAAAACGCCAGAGGCGCCTTCGCTTAGAGGGATCCCGGGGAGGGATTGGAGAGATAGGACAAGATACAGATAAGAGATTGTGATCAGAGGAGCCCAAGGGAGAAGAGAGGATGACAGCATAAACATAAGGATTAGAGGTTAGGAAAAGATCAAGAATGTTGGGTATAACTCCAAGACGGTCAAGAATACGAGTGCGGTGTTGCACCAATTCCTCTAGGTCATGGAAAATAGCAAAGTTAAAGGCCACTTCACCAGGATTTTCAGTGAAGAGAGAGAAAAGCCAAAGCTTGTGATAATCATTGAAGTCTTCAAGAATGGAGGTATCCGCAAAAGGGAAGAGCGTCAGAATGTGCTCCACTTTGGAAGCTAAATAGTCAAAGAATTTCTTATAGTCAAAGAGGAGTTAGGTGAGAGGTATACAGCACAGATGAATTTAGTTTGAGAGTGACTCTGTTGTCGTTGCCAGATAGTGGAAATCTCGGAAGATTGAAGTGCGTTGGCACGAGAGCAGGTTAAGTCGTTGCGCACATAAACGCAACATCCAGCTTTGAATTGAAATTGAGGATAGAGAAAGTAGGAGGAGACAGAAAAGTGGCTACTGTTACAACAAACGAAGGGTCAGGAACACTTAACCCGAGACCTGAGCATGTGGATAGACCACCGCGCCCACACTGCCAGGGATGTGTTAAGTAACTGCTTCCTTCTATCACGCTGGGAGGGATGGTTGAGGAGGGAGCGATTGTATTGGAAGAAATGTTAAGAAAGAGGAGAGAGATATAATGTACCAGACATAAAGCAAGGTAGTAAGGCAAGGGAGAGAAATAGGGACATTAGTGGAAGGAGCAGCGATGTGGGGTAGAAACTTGAGGGAGTAATGGCGATGAAGGGAGGGAGGAATTTTGAGAGGCGAGTGATATTGCTGGAGGGAGGCAGGGAGGGAGAGGGAGATATTGGGGAGAGAGGAGAGGTGATATTATAGAGAGCATATGTTCCGTGAAGAGAGTTTTCAGGGATCATCAAGGAAGAACGAGGGATGAGGTTGAGGAGGAAAGAAAGAAGAGGAGGAAGGGAGGAAGGAAGGAGGTGGAAGGAGGGATAATAGAAGTAAGAAAAAAATTAAAAGGGAAGGAAACTTTTAGAAGCTTGAAAAGGTCAGACGATGATAACAAGAAGAAGTAAAAACCGGGAGAAGGAGAATAAAGAATGATTAACGGATGCATGAGTTAGATAGATAGATAGATAGATAGATAGAGAGAGAGAGAGAGAGAGAGAGAGAGAGAGAGAGAGAGAGAGAGAGAGAGAGAGAGAGAGAGAGAGAGAGAGAGAGAGAAGACTGAAAAAGGAGAGAAAACACAGAAAAGGAAAAATAAATCAAAGCCGAAGGAAAGAAAAAGGAGCAGTCTTAGCTGATGACAGGAAAAAAACTAATGGTCGTGTCTTGGGAAACTTTTTCTTTCTCCTTTCTCTCTCTCTCTCTCTCTCTCTCTCTCTCTCTCTCTCTCTCTCTCTCTCTCTCTCTCTCTCTCTCTCTCTCTCTCTCTCTCTCTGAGCATCCTTTCCATCCATGTTTCTTTCATCCTTCTGTTTGTTTTTTTCTTTTCCCCTTTCTCTTTCCACCCTTCATTCTCCTTGCCTTGCTTCTCTACTGTCTTATTTCCTCCTCCTCCTCCTCCTTTCTTCCTCCTCCTCCTCCTGATCCTCCTCCTCCTTCAGCACCCAAAAGAAATCAACTTGAGAAATTTTGGTAGGAAAAAAAGAGAGAGCGAGATGCCGTGTGATGTAAGACGTTTACTCGTGTTCTGAGTCAGGGACATGCGAGCAACTTCCACACGGCGAGGGCAGTGCTGGGAGGAAAGGAAGTGATGAGGAGGGAATGAATTGCTTGGTAAATACTAAGGGAAAGATACTTCAATACAGAGTGGGAAAGTGGAAAAAATACCATGGCTGTCAAAAGGAAAGGGAAAAAAAAGACAGCTAGGTATATGTAGGGTCAGGAAAAACTGCTAGTTATATGTGAAATAAGGAAAAAACACGTTGAAATAAAGTAAGGAGAAATATAGTAATACAAAGAAAAGGGGAAGAACTATGCACAGTAAGGGAAAAAATAATAATTTGAGTGTCGTGTTGTGTGAGAAGTTTTATTGAAGTTGTTGCTGTGACGGTACGCAATGTTACTGATGTATTGATGTAAATGTACTGCGTCCCAGAGTTAATGATGTTTGGATAAGTGCCGAATTGTTAAGGACACAGGCACCACCAAGACTTTAGTGTTGAATAAAACGGGATGCATATAAATCACGCAGATAAGTACTGAACTCCACTAACACCCTCCCTTTGAAGCGCATGAATCAGTGTGCTATTCAGCGGCAAAAGTAACGAAGGCTTAAATCAGTGCTTCGCTCTCCGGGAAAGTGATGCCCCTTGCCACAATGTGCCAAGTACCAAGTTGTTCCGTGCGTGAGGAGAGAAAGACAAATGTACGCATTCACACACACACACACACACACACACACACACACACCTAGGTGGTAAAAACGAAACAAAAAAAAAAGCACATTGTGTGGGATACAAAGTCTAAAGGAGGAGGAGCAGCAGGAGGAGGAGGAGGAGGAGGAGGAGGAGGAGGAGGAGGAGGAGCAGCAGGAGGAGGAGGAGGAGGAGGAGAAGGAGGAGGAGGAGGAGGAGGAGGAGGAAGAGGAGGAGGAGGAGGAGGAGGAGGAGGAGGAGGAGGAGGAGGAATACAAAGGAATGCAAAGGAAAGCCAAACAGCAACAGACCTTTTGGTTCTTGCAAGGCTGTTTGGTAACTACTTCTAACTAGCTACAGGGAAGAGAGACAGGACAGCATAGCAGAAGGAAAAAAAAGGGAGGTCGTAGTTACTAACGGGTGATTCATGGTAGCTAGTCTCAATTGTCAATCATAGTATCGTGATTCGTCAGAAGGAGGAAGAGGACGATGAGGAGGAGGAGGACGATGAGGAGGAGGAGGAGGAGGAGGAGGAGGAGGAGGAGGAGTTTTTTATGTAGGAGGAACACTGGCCAAGGGCAACAAAAATCCATTGAAAAAAAAAAAGCCCACTGAGATGCCAGTCCCAGAAAAGGGTCCAAAGCAGTAGTCAAAAATTGAAGAATAGATGTCTTGAAACCTCCCTCTTGAAGGAATTCAAGTCATAGGAAGGTGAAAATACAGAAGCAGGCAGGGAGTTCCATAATCTCAGTCCTAGAAAAGGGTCCAAAGCGGTAGTCAAAAATTGAAGGATAAATGTCTTGAAACCTCCCTCTTGAAGGAATTCAAGTCATAGGAAAGTGAAAATACAGAAGCAGGCAGGGTTCCAGAATTTACCAGAGAAAGGGATGAATGATTGAGAATACTGGTTAACTCTTGCATTAGAGAGGTGGACACAATAGGGGTGAGAGAAAAGAAAGTCTTGTGCAGCGAGGCCGCGGAAGGAGGGGAAGCATGCAGTTAGCAAGATCAGAAGAGCAGTTGGCATGAAAATAGCAGTAGAAGACCACTATAAATGCAACATTGTAGGGAGAGAGAGAGAGAGAGAGAGAGAGAGAGAGAGAGAGAGAGAGAGAGAGAGAGAGAGAGAGAGAGAGAGAGAGAGGCTGAAGGCAGTCAGTTAGAGGAGAGGAGTTGATGAGACGAAAAGCTTTAGAAGAGCGGTATGAGTGGAACACCCCCCAGACATGTGGAGCATACTCCATACATGGACAGACAAGGCCCTTGTACATAGTTAGCAGCTGGGAGGTAAACTAGCGGAGACGTCTCAGAACACCTAACTTCATAGACGCTGTTTTAGCATGAGATAAGATGTGAAGTTTTCAGTTGTAAAAGAGGGGGACAGTTGAGTGTCACTGAAGAAGAGGGGATAGTTATCTGGAAGGCTGTGTCAAGTTGATAGATGGAGGAATTGAGTTTTTGAGGCATTGAACAATACCAAGTTTGCTCTGTGCCAATCTGAAATTTTAGAAACATCAGAAGTCAGGCGTTCTGTGGCTCCCTGCATGAAATGTTTACTTCCTGAAGTGTTGGACGTCTATGAAAAGACGGGGAAAAGTTCAGGATGGTATCATCAACGTAGGAGTGGATAGGAGAAGAAGTTTGGTTTAGAAGGTCATTGATAAATGATAAGAAGAGAATGGGTGACAGGACAGAACCCTGAGGAACATCACTGTTAACAGATTTAGGAGAAGTACAGTGACCGTCTACCACAACAGCAATAGAACGGTCAAAAAGGAAACTTGAGATGAAGTTACAGAGAGAAGGATAGAAGCTGTAGGAGAGCAGTTTGGAAATCAAAGCTTTGTGCCAGACTCTGTCAAAAGCTTTTGATATATCCAAGGCAACAGCAGAAGTTCCACTAAGAAAAGCCAGAAGATCACCATTAGAGCGGCCTTGATGGAACCCATACTGGCGATCAGGTAGAAGGTTGTGAAGTGATAGATGTTTAAGAATCTTCCTGTTGAGGATAGATTCAAAACTTTAGATAGGCAGGAAATTAAAGTAATAAAACGGTAGTTTGAGGGATTAGAACGGTCATCCTTTTTAAGAACAGGCTGAATGTAGGCAAACTTACAGCAAGAAGGAAAGGTAGATGTTGACAGACAGAGCTGAAAGAGTTTGACTAGGCAAGGTGCAAGCACGGAGGCACAGTTTCGGAGAACAATAGGAGGGACCCCATCAGGTTCATAAGCCTTCCGAGGGTTTAGGCCAGCAAGGGCATGAAAAACATCATTGCGAAAAATTTTAATAGGTATCATGAAATAGACAGAGGCTGGAGTAGAGGAAGGAACAAGCCCTGAATTGTCCAAGGTAAAGTTTTTAGCACAGGTTTGAGCGAAGAGTTTAGCTTTAGAGATAGATGTGATAGCAGTGGTGCTATCTGGTTGAAATAAAGGAGGGAAAGAAGAAGAAGCAATGTTATTAAAGATATTTTTGGCTAGATGACAGAAGTCACGTGGGGAGTTAGATCTTGAAAGATTTTGACACTTTCTATTAATGAAGGAGTTTTTGGCTAGTTGGAGAACAGACTTGGCATGGTTCCGGGCAGAAGTATAAAGTGCATGAAATTCTGGTGATGGAAGGCTTAAGTAACTTTTGTGGACCACCATCTCTATCATGTATAGCACGAGAACAAGCTGTGTTAAACTAAGGTTTGGAAGGTTTAGGTCGAAAAAAAGAGTGAGGAATGTACGCCTCCATGCCAGACACTGTCCGCTTCTGATATGCGCTCGGCACACAAAGACGGGTCTTGGACACGGAAGCAGTAACCATTCCAAGGAAAAACGGCAAAATACCTCCTCAGGACCTCCAACTAGCAGAGGCAAAACACCAGAGGCACCTTCGCTTAAGAGGATCCTGAGGAGGGATTGGAGTGATAGGACAAGATGCAGATAAGAGGTTGTGATCGGAGGAGCCCAACGGAGAAGAGAGGATGACAGCATAAGCAGAAGGATTAGAGGTCAGGAAAAAGTCAAGAATGTTGGGCGTATCTTCAAGACGGTCAGGAATACGAGTAGGGTGTTGCGCCAATTGCTCTAGGTCATGGAGGATAGCAAAGTTGAATGCTAGTTCACCAGGATGGTCAGTGAAGGGAGAGGAAACCCAAAGCTGGTGGTGAACATTGAAGTCTCCAAGAATGGAGATGTCTGCAAAAGGGAATGGAGTCAAAATGTGCTCTACTTTGGAAGTTAAGTAGTCAAAGAATTTCTCATAATCAGAGGAGTTAGGTGAGAGATATACAACACAAATAAATTTAGTTTGAGAGAGACTGTAGTCGTAGCCAGATGGTGGAAAACTCGGAAGATTCAAGAGCATTTTGAAAACGACTGAGGTTAAGATAATTGGCCAGTAATTACATGGCAAAGATTTACTGCCTTTTTTGAAAATCTGAGTTACGTTAGCAAGCTTCCATTCATCAGGCATTGTACCAGAGAAGAAGGAGAAGGAGGAAGAGGAGAACGAGGAGGAGGAGGAGGAGGAGGGAGGAGAAGAAGGAATAGGAGGAGGAGGAGTAGAAGGAGAAGGAGGAGGAGGAGGTGATCACAGTGTGTCCACTAAAAGGGTTTTCGCCTAAATCCTTGTTAGTGAGGAAGATAAAGACGGCCCTCTTCCCTGCTTCCTTCCTCCCTCGGACTCTCCCTCCCATCCCTCACCACCTCATTGCCTCTCCTCAACACTGGCAGGCGTCTGGTGCTGGTGCGAGCCGCTACCTCAAGATGCCTCAAACGATCGCCGGAGAACAGCAAGTGATGGAAAGGAAAGGAGAATGGCGCGTGTCAGATGCTGACTGACCATACGTGGAGGTCTTCGGCACAGTTGTTAAAGAGTATCGAGGAAGATACCTTCAACTGAATTGGCTTGCAGAGAAATACTGTTCAGACTCTCTCTCTCTCTCCTCTCTCTCTCTCTCTCTCTCTCTCTCTCTCTCTCTCTCTCTCTCTCTCTCTCTCTCTCTCTCTCTCTCTCTCTCTCTCTCTCTCTCTCTCTCATTCTCCTCTCTCTCTCTCTCTCTCTCTCTCTCTCTCTCTCTCTTTTAATTTAAAGGTGGTAGTAAAAGTGGTACAATTTGCCAGAGGTCTTGGACCATAATATGCATGTATAGTTCCAGGCCCATCTATGGTAGCTAATAATATTATGCATACAAAAGTAGATATTAATTGCAATAAGAAAATAAATATAACTATAGTAATAGTAGTACATCTGATTTTCAGTCTGTAGAACACCACCTCTCCTCTTCTAAACCTCATCTTCTTTTCCTCACTGAAACACAGGTGTCCGAGGCAACTGACAGTAGATACTTTTCTGTTCCCTCCTACTTTTCTATATCATCATTTTCAATCCAAAGCTGGATTTTTTTTTTTTATGTAAGAAGGACACTGGCCAAGGGCAACAAAAATCAATAAAAAAAATGCCCACTGAAATGCCAGTCCCGTAAAAGGGTTCAAGGCAGTGGTCAAAAATTGGTGGATAAGTGTCTTGAAACCTCCCTCTTGAAGGAATTCAAGTCATAGGAAGGTGTAAATACAGAAGCAGGCAGGGAGTTCCAGAGTTTACCAGAGAAAGGGATGAATGATTGAGAATACTAGTTAACTCTTGCGTTAGAGAGGTGGACAGAATAGGGGTGAGAGAAAGAAGAAAGTCTTGTGCAGCGAGGCCGCGGAAGGAGGGGAGGCATGCAGTTAGCAAGATCAGAAGAGCAGTTAGCATGAAAATAGCGGTAGAAGACAGCTAGATATGCAACATTACGGCGGTGAGAGAGAGGCTGAAGACAGTCAGTTAGAGGAGAGGAGTTGATGAGACGAAAAGCTTTTGATTCCACCCTGTCTAGAAGAGCAGTATGAGTGGAACCCCCCCAGACATGTGAAGCATACTCCATACATGGACGGATAAGGCCCTTGTACAGAGTTAGCAGCTGGGGGGTGAGAAAAACTGGCGGAGACGTCTCAGAACACCTAACTTCATAGAAGGTGTTTTAGCTAGAGATGAGATGTAAAGTTTCCAGTTCAGATTATAAGTAAAGGACAAACCAAGGATGTTCAGTGTAGAAGAGGGGGACAGTTGAGTGTCATTGAAGAAGAGGGGATAGTTGTCTGGAAGGTTGTGTCGAGTTGATAGATGGAGGAATTGAGTTTTTGAGACACTGAACAATACCAAGTTTGCTCTGCCCGAATCAGAAATTTTAGAAAGATCAGAAGTCAGGCGTTCTGTGGCTTCCCTGCGTGATATGTTTACCTCCTGAAGGGTTGGACGTCTATGAAAAGACGTGGAAAAGTGCAGGGTGGTATCATCAGCGTAGGAGTGGATAGGACAAGAAGTTTGGTTTAGAAGATCATTAATGAATAATAAGAAGAGAGTAGGTGACAGGACAGAACCCTGAGGAACACCACTGTTAATAGATTTAGGAGAAGAACAGTGACCGTCTACCAAAGCAGCAATAGAACGGTCAGAAAGGAAACTTGAGATGAAGTTACAGAGAGAAGGATAGAAACCGTAGGAGGGTAGTTTGGAAATCAAAGCTTTGTGCCAGACTCTACCAAAAGCTTTTGATATGTCCAAGGCAACAGCAAAAGTTTCACCAAAATCTCTAAAAGAGGATGACCAAGACTCAGTAAGGAAAGCCAGAAGATCACCAGTAGAGCGGCCTTGACGGAACCCATACTGGCGATCAGATAGAAGGTTGTGAAGTGATAGATGTTTAAGAATCTTCCTGTTGAGGATAGATTCAAAAGCTTTAGATAGGCAGAAAATTAAAGCAATTGGACGGTAGTTTGAGGGATTAGAACGGTCACCCTTTTTAGGAACAGGTTGAATGTAGGTAAACTTCCAGCAAGAAGGAAAGGTAGATGTTGACAGACAGAGCTGAAAGAGTTTGACTAGGCAAGGTACAAGCACGGAGGCACAGTTTCGGAGAACAATAGGAGGGACCCCATCAGGTCCATAAGCCTTCCGAGGGTTTAGGCCAGCGAGGGCATGGAAAACATCATTGCGAAGAATTTTAATATGTGGCATGAAGTAGTCAGAGGGTGGAGGAGAGGGAGGAACAAGCCCAGAATCGTCCAAGGTAGAGTTTTTAGCAAAGGTTTGAGCAAAGAGTTCAGCTTTAGAAATAGATATGATAGCAGTGGTGCCATCTGGTTGAAGTAGAGGAGGGAAAGAAGAAGCAAAGTTATTGGAGATATTTTTGGCTAGATGCCAGAAATCACGAGGGGAGTTAGATCTTGAAAGGTTTTGACATTTTCTGTTAATGAAGGAGTTTTTGGCTTGTTGGAGAACAGACTTGGCATGGTTCCGGGCAGAAATATAAAGTGCATGAGATTCTGGTGATGGAAGGCTTAAATACCTTTTGTGGGCCACCTCTCTATCATGTATAGCATGAGAACAAGCTGTGTTAAACCAAGGTTTAGAAGGTTTAGGATGAGAAAAAGAGTGAGGAATGTACGCCTCCATGCCAGACACTATCACCTCTGTTATGCGCTCAGCACACAAAGACGGGTCTCTGACACGGAAGCAGTAGTCATTCCAAGGAAAATCAGCAAAATACCTCCTCAGGTCCCCCCAACTGGCAGAGGCAAAACGCCAGAGGCATCTTCGCTTAGGGGGATCCTGAGGAGGGATTGGAGTGATAGGACAAGATAAAGATATGAGATTGTGATCGGAGGAGCCCAACGGAGAAGAAAGGGTGACAGCATAAGCAGAACGATTAGAGGTCAGGAAAAGGTCAAGAATGTTGGGCGTATCTCCAAGACGGTCAGGAATGCGAGTAGGGTGTTGCACCAATTGCTCTAGGTCATGGAGGATAGCAAAGTTGTAGGCTAGTTCACCAGGATGGTCAGTGAAGGGAGAGGAAAGCCTAAGCTGGTGGTGAACATTGAAATCTCCAAGAATGGAGATCTCTGCAAAAGGGAAGAGGATCAGAATGTGCTCCACTTTGGAAGTTAAGTAGTCAAAGAATTTCTTATAGTCAGAGGAGTTAGGAGAGAGGTATACAGCACAGATAAATTTAGTATGAGAGTGACTCTGTAGTCGTAGCCAGATGGTGGAAAACTCGGAAGATTCAAGAGCGTGGGCACGAGAGCAGGTTAAGTCATTGCGCACATAAACGCAGCATCCAGCTTTGGATCGAAAATGAGGATAGAGAAAGTAGGAGGAAACTGAAAAGGGGCTACTGTCAGTTGCCTCAGACACCTGAGTTTCAGTGAGGAAAAGAAGATGAGGTTTAGAAGAGGAGAGGTGGTGTTCTACAGATTGAAAATTAGATCTTAGACCGCGAATGTTGCAGAAGTTAATGAAGAAAAAGTTGAGGGGGGGGTGTCAAGACACTTAGGGTCGTCGACAGAAAGGCAGTCCGACCTGGGGACATTTATGGTCCCCTCCCCAGATGGGGACTCCGAGGTTGGTGTAGGAGTCGCCATGATGATTTCAAAATTTTTGAGTGAAGGGTGTGGGTGTTATTAGGTGCTTGTAGTTTTGTGTGGAGGAAGAGAGTTGTCTTTAGAGGGCAGGCTGTGACTGCCTCCTTGTGTTGTGAGACACAAAGGGAAACGTTCAGTGAGGTCACAGCTGGGTTTAATGATAAGTTCACAGCACCCCCTGAACAGTGCTTTAGACCTCACTGGGAGTAATTATCGTTTCGGCAGGTGTCTACTGCCTCCTCCTGGCATATTGCGTTTATGTGCGCAACGACTTAACCTGCTCTCGTGCCCACGCTCTTGAATCTCCCGAGTTTTCCACCATCTGGCTACGACTACAGAGTCACTCTCAATCTAAATTTATCTGTGCTGTATACCTCTCACCTAACCCCTCTGACTATAAGAAATTCTTTAACTACTTAACTTCCAAAGTGGAGCGCATTTCTCTTGCCTTTTGCAGAGATCTCCATTCTTGGAAACTTCAATGTTCACCACCAGCTTTGGCTTTCCTCTTCCTTTACTGACCATCCTGGTGAACTAGCCTTCAACTCTGCTATCCTCCACGAACTAGAGCAATTGGTGCAACACCGTCTTGGAGATACACCCAACATTCTTGACCTTTTCCTGACCTCTAATCCTTCTGGTTATGCTCTCACGCTCTCTTCTCTGTTGGGGTTCTCCGATCACAATCTCATATCTGTATCTTGGTCTAATCCCTCAAACTAACGTCCTATTGCTTTAATTTCCTGCCTATCTAAAGTTTTTGAATCTATACTCAACAAGAAGATTCTTTGACATCTATCACTTCACAATCTTCTATCTGGTCGCCATTAAGTGTTCCATCAAGACCGCTCTACTGGTGATCTGGTTTTCCTTACTGGGTCTTGGTCATCCTCTTTTAGTTAAAGGTTTCGGTGAAACTTTTGTATTTGCCTTAGACATATCAAAAGCTTTTGATAGCGTCTGGCACAAAGCTTTGATTTCCAAACTACCCTCCTATGGCTTCAACTCTTCTCTCTGAAACTTCATCTCAAGTTTCCTTTCTGACCGTTCTATTGCTGCTGTGGTAAACGGTCACTGTTCTTTTCCTAAATCTATTAACAGTGGGGTTCCTCAGGGTTCTGTCCTGTCACCCACTCTCTTCTTATTATTTATCAATGACCTTCTAAACCAAACTTCTTCTCCTATCCACTCCTACGCTGATGATACCATCCTTCCTTTTTCACGTCTTTTCGTAGACGTCCAACCCTTCAGGTAGTAAACATTTCACGCTGGGAAGCCACAGAACGCCTTACTTCTGATCTCTCTAAAATTTCTGATTGGGGCAGAGCAAACTTGGTATTGTTCAGTGCCTCAAAAACTCAATTCCTCCATCTATCAACTTGACACAACCTTCCAGACAACTATCCCCCTCTTTTTCAATGACACTCAACTGTTCCCCTCTTCTACACTGAACATCCTCGGTCGGTCCTTTGCATATAATCTGAACTGGAAACTTCACATCTCATCTCTAGTTAAAACAGCTTCTATGAAGTTATGCGTTCTGAGACGTCTCTGCTAGTTTTTCTCACCATCCCCCAGCTGCTAACTCTATAGAAGGGGCTTATTCGTCCATGTATGGAGTATGCTTCACATGTCTGAAGGGGTTCCACTAATACCGCTCTTCTAGACAGGGTGGAATCAAAACCTTTCGTCTCATCAACTCCTCGCCTCTAACTGACAGTCCTCAGTCTCTCTCTCATCGCCGCAATGTTGCATCTCTAGCTATCTTCTACCGCTATTTTCATGCTGTCTGCTCTTCTGATTTTGCTAACTGCATGCCTCCCCTCCTCCTGCAGCCTCGCTGCGCAAGACTTTCTTCGTTCTCTCACCAATATTCTGTCCATCCCTCTAATGCACCTCTCTAACAACATGCTTCATATGTTTGGGGGGTTCCACTCATACCGCTCTTTTAGACAGGATGGAATCAAAACCTTTATACTCAACTTCTCTCCTCTAACTGTCTTCAGCCTCTCTCTCATTGCCGCAATGTTGCATCTCTAACTATCTCTTACCGCTATTTTCATGCTAACTGCTCTTCTGATCTTGCTAACTCCATGCCTACCCTCCTCCCGCGGCCTCGCTGCACAAGACTTTCTTCTTTCTCCCACACTTATTCTGTCCACCTCTCTAATGCAAGAGTTAACCAGTATTTTCAGTTATTCATCCTTTTCTCTGGTAAACTCTAGAATTCCCTGCCTGCTTATATATTTTTCAGTTTCCTATGACTTGAATTTCTTCAAGAGGGAGTTTTCAAGACACTTATCCTTCAATTTTTTATTACCGCTTTGGACCCTTTTCTGGGACTGGAATCTCAGTGGGCTTTTTTTTTTTATTGTATTTTTGTTGCCCTTGGCCATTGTCCCTCTACATAAAAAAAAAAAAAAAAAACATAATAGTAATTCTAATACTATACTACTATATTAATACTTCTACAGATAATAAAGATAACAATAGTGACAGTAGTAATAGTAATTTTAATAATAACATTAATAACATTGCACATAAGAACATTGTTTTCCCGCTTTAACTTAACGCCTCTTTTGTACTCCTGGAGCCATGTGGAGTGGTGTAGACGTGTGGACAGCACCAGCCGGTTCGATGTGCGGCTGTAACGTGGGAGGAAGAAGCGGAGGTGACTCTCACTCCTCGCAAAGGGTATAGCTACAGTGAGGTGGTGATCACTTTGACCGGCGGTGCGGGTGTCGTCTGTGGGGATGGGTGGAGGAGGCGATCGTAGCAGCACCAGCTGGGGGGTGTGTTGCCTGAGGGCCTTGTTCGTGACGCACGGGCCCGCCACGTCCCACCACTGTTGTAAGGGTTATAAGTTGGGTTCTTGGTTCTTGTCCCTCAGGTGCACCATCCTTTGTGCTCTGGCGTGGATCTTGTCAAGCCCGTCAAGATAGGAGAGTGGGCAAGAGGACCAGGTCAGGGGCGCATACTCCATCACGGGCCTGACCTGGGCCCTGTAGAGGGACGCTATTCCCGACTGTCGAGAATCTTTGTGGCACGTCGGAGACAGTTCAGCTTTCACACCGCAACTTTCTTACATGGGTGATGAAGGTTAGACCTGCGTCGACCTCCACTCCCAGAACGGAGATGGACTACTGGAAAGGCAGTCTCCTGCCTTCAAGAAAGATGGCTGGGGGATGGGCGTCTTCTCGTCGCCTGGAGATGTGCAGGACTTGATTGAGTCTTATTTGTCAGCACCTGCTCTAGGATGCAGTGCTTTGCTGGAAAACATTGATACTGTCCACCGTGTCTTGGCGGTGGTTCCTGTCGCAGGTGAAGGTGAGGGTACAGTCGTCTGCATATGCCTGAGCCTCGGGGACCAGTTGCAGTATGTCATTGAAATATACACACCACAGCAAAGGCTCCAACACACTATCAACGCTAGTGTGCCCTGAGGCACACTAGCGTTGCTAGTGTGTTGGGAGGACGAGTGGCCGTTGGCTACTGTGTGAAGGGTTCTGTCGTGAAGGTGCAGCAATCCAGTCCAGCCACACACTTCGAGGCTTCTGAGCTTGGCTGTTACTCCCTTGTGCTACACCCTGTCGAAGGCGCCAGCGATGTTCAAGGCGAGGACAAACACATTCCTCCCGCTGTTGATTGAGGTGCTCCACTCCGTAGAGCTTAGGAGTAGTAGGTCGGCAGCAGACTTACCCTGCCTGAACCCAAACTGCCTTGGGTTGAGGAGGTGGTGGGCGTCGAGGAAGGCGGTGACTTTCCTCATAATAAGAAACTCAAGGGTCTTTCCCATCACGGACAGGAAGGAGTTGGCCCTGTAATTCTTTGGATCCGTCCTGCTACCCTTTTTATGTACAGCCACCACTCTGGCCTGCTTCCATAGTGCTGGCCAAGTCTGGGAGGCTAGGCATTCCTGGTAAAGCTGGGTCAATGGAGTGGCGAGCTCGTCTGCACACCGATTCAATAGATGAGGACTGATATTATTTGGTCCCAGAGACTTTTGGTGTCGGTCTTGCAGAACAGAGCCATCACTTCCTCCGTGGCGATGTGCATGTTGTCTAGCTCTGCAGTGGTCAACATTGGGAGTGCTGGTTGGGTCTGCAACACTCATTTTGTTGGAGAAGTGGGCCGATAGCAGCTCTTCCTTGTCTCTCCCTCTCGTCACTATCTCACCGCTCGGTGTGGTGAGTGGGGGAGACGGTGCTGTCAGTGGCCAGGCCCTACTGCTGCTTCACGGTGCTCCACCACTTCTTCTTGCCGACACTCTGACCCGATAGCTTTGCGGTTAGGTCAGTCTTCCACCTCTGGATGGCGTCTTTCTGTGTGTTGGCCATGTTACGGTAGGCGGTTTTGTTCGCGTCGCGGTTGGCTTGGGTGTCACTTGACTTGGTCTCCGTCAGGCCCTGCTCTTCAGATCTGCTGCCTCACGACAACGATATCCAAACCCCTGGTCTCGACCTGTATGTCTGGCAGGGCACGTACTTGGACACGAGGGACAGCAGGTGACTGGTGAAGGCCTATACTTGCTCGTTAATGGTGCCGGCGAGAAGCTCTCCCCATTCGGTCTGGCTGAGCTCGGCTCTCAGTGCACCCCAGTCAGCCCGCTGCCAAAGCCAGTTAGTGCGCGATGAAGTTGCATCCCTGTTCACCCCCACATTCACAAATGTGAGGATGAACACGTGGTCAGATGACCCAACGGTGCCGAGTGGGCAGTAGGTGATGAATCTCTCTGGCAAGTCGGTGATGACTGGATAGAGAGAGGAGCCGGAAATGTGGGTTGGGAAGTCGACATGGTTGATGAGCCCGAAGTCTGTCAGCAAGTTGTCGATTGCTCTTGCCACGGGGTGTTGGTTGAGGTCACCAATGACGATGAGGTGTTTATAGGCTTGCTGGTACAGTAGGGCATCCACGTGTGTGTGGAGGAAGTGGAGAGATTCACTCTCCTGCCACTGAGGGTAGTAACACACACACAAGAGCACTGCTTCCCTGTTTTGTGTCCACACCTTGAAAAACATGAGGTCCAGGTGCTCCGGCATGCCAGCTTCCACTATCTGCATAGAGATATTCTTCTTAAAGCAGACGGCGACACCACCGAAGGTACCTCGCGTTCTGTCCCGTCGGTACCATGAGGTATAGCCCTGTAGTTGTCCAAAGTTGGCTGGCACCGAGGAGTTAAGGAAGGTCACCACTATAGCTATGACGTCAGGAGTGTGTGGCAACACGTGAATGTGTGCCATGTCGCCGTTGTTAGTCTGCAGACCCCTAACATTAGCTGATAAGATGCTGAGCTTGTTCCGGCAGTAACCTAGCATGGCTCCAGTTGCTGTATTGACGGCCACACTTTGGTGGGGCTAAGGAGGCTCTCTCTCTCTCTCTCTCTCTCTCTCTCTCTCTCTCTCTCTCTCTCTCTCTCTCTCTCTCTCTCTCTCTCTCTCTCTCTCTCTCTCTCTCTCTCTCTCTCTCTCTCTCTCTCTCTCTCTCGTTAATACATTCAAAAGTACATAGATATTTACAAGGAAAAGAAAAAAAAAATTACAGGTTAAAGGAAGTAGTGTGAGTACCCCCTGTCTTAAAACCTAACCTTAAAATGAACTATATAGATAGTTCACCAGCACTTGTGTCACTGTCGCACACCGCTCTGAGTCAAACATACGCTAACACTTTGAATTTCTGAGCCCCACACACGGCAACACTCAGGTCGTCCGGGCTCATATGTGAGGCTAGAAAACTGTTCCACCACTTCACGTGTGTTTGTATAAACTGTCTTTGGTAATGGGACGTGTGTGAGCTCGGTGTGGCCAGGGCAGCTGGGGCTGTATCCACGTCCCTGGTATTTACCCGTACTTGGCGAGGCAGCTGCCGGAGTGGCTGGAAGTGAGACACTCTCTCTTGTGTCACCTTGTAAAAGGTGGTCAGGCCTGCCACGTCCTGGCGGTGCTGCAGACTGTCTCTCCGCCCTTCGCTGGACCTTGTCAAGCAACGCGATATGGAAGGGGGCTGCACCACCCCAGGCAAGACAAGAGTACTCCAGCGAAGAGCGAACTTGGGCCTTTTACTGCAGTTGACGGCTCCTGCTGTCAAGGAGCCAGGAGATCCTCCTGAGGGAGGCTAATTTTCCTGCCGCTGTTTTGGCGAGCTTCGTGATGTGCGGCCTGAAGTTCAGCATATTGTCATAAGTGACCCCCTGGATCTTCTTCTCTTGTTGTGGCGCCAGCGTCGTCGCTTCAAACAAAAGACGAATGTCGCTGCTTATTCTGGACACCACAAGCAGCTGTGTCTTCTCAGCGGCAAACCTGACCTGCCAACTGTTTCCCCATTCCTGGGTGCGACGTAGGATGGAGCTGAGGACGTCGTGGAAACCTCCTCCCCAGGGCTGAAGGCCAGTGACATGGTGATGTTATCAGCATACGCCCACGTCACTGGGGACGAGGCTTAGCAGGTTGTTAATATAAACATTACACAGCAGTGGCCCCAACACTCTGCCCTGTGGTACACCTGCTGTAATATGCTGCGGGGATGACTGCTGCCTGCTGTGCACCACCTGCATGTGCCTTTTCTACAGGTAGTCATGTAGCAGCTCCAGCAGAGCCCTGTCCGCACCCGCCGCATGCAGCCTTTTCCAGAAACAAGTCGAGGTCCGCGGCTGAGCGTCCCTTCCTGAACCCAAACTGCGCTGATAAGGTGTTGGCTGTCCAGGTGGGCGGTGATGCGCTGTGCATTCATGCCCTCCAGCACCATGCCCACCACTGACAGTAGGTAGACTGTGCGGTAATTTGCCGCCTCAGACCTGTTGCCCTTCTTGTGCGCAGGGACGACGAGGCTGGCCTTCCACAATAGTGGCCACGTGTTATGCCGCAGGATGGCCTTGAATATCCTGGTGATGGGGCGAACAAGCTCTTCAGAACAGCGCCGCAGAATGGTGTGCAGAAAATTCCACCCAAGAAAATTCTACCAACCAAAATTCCACCCAGAAAAATTTCACCCAAGAAAATTTCGCCCATGTAGAATTACACCCAATAAAGTTCCACCTACAAATGATAAATGATAACAATGCATACAACAGGTTTAAAAAAAAAAAAACTTATTTTATTGCTTTACATTCCAGACAACCAAAATGGTCCAAGGGTTAAAAACCAGGTTAAAAACGAGGTATAAAAATTAAGGCAGACAAACTACTTTTCATTGTATTTCATTTAAAGCTTACTTTAATGAAGGCTATGTGCAACACCTTTCAGAAACTCCATGATGTCTCCACGATAGTTCTCCATGAGGGTTTTTAGTCTTTTGTTTATACTCTTGTATTTTTTTTTCTTTTGTGACTCTCATCTCTTCGGACGTGCAATAATTTTGTTTGTGTGAGGGCTTCTTCTTTTCGTATTGCAGCACAAAGCTTCCACAAATTCGGGTGCATGCTTGTTGAAGACGCTCTTAGTGCACTCTGAAAACCTTCTACAGCATTACTAGTTCTAGGTTGATCATTCAGAGTACGCTCTTTTACGTTCCACACTTCATTTCGGGAAAGAGGTTCTATTCTTCGTCGTTCACCCCTTCCCCATGGAATACCAATGTAGGTGCCTTCAAAGTATGTAATGAATTCAGCTGGTACAAATTCGTCATTAGACAGAAGCTCGAATGCATCAACAACGTCCTCGAGCGGCAGAAATGCCAAGGCACTAAAGTATTTTATTTTAAGAGCAAAAGAAGGGTTATTGTTGTACTGCTATTTTTTACCAATTTGACATGTCTTCCGCCATTATTATTCGATGCCTAAAAAGGGTGACCGTTCTAATCCCTCATACCGTCCTATTACTTTAATTTCCTGTGTATCTAAAGTTTTTGAACCTATCCTCAACAGGAAGATTCTTAAACATTTATCACTTCACAACCTTCTATCTGATCGCCAGTATGGATTCCGTCAAGGCCGCTCTACTGATGATCTTCTGGCTTTCCTTACTGAGTCTTGGTCATCTTCTTTTGGAGATTTTGGTGAAACTTTTGCTGTCGCCTTAGACAAAGCTTTGATTTCCAAACCATCCTCCTACGGCTTCTATCCTTCTCTCTCTAACTTCATCTGACCGTACTGTTGCTACTGTGGTAGACGGTCACTGTTGTTCTAAATATACTAACTGTGGTGTTCCTCAGGGTTTTGTCCTGTCACCCAATCTCTTTCTATTATTCACCAATGATCTAAACCAAACTTCTTGTCCTATCCATTCCTATTCTGATGATACCATCCTTCTTTTTTCAACGTTTTTTTCGTAGACGTCCAAGCTTTCAGGTAGTAAACATTTCGCACAGGGAAGCCACAAAACACCTGACTTCTGATCTCTCTAAAATTTCTGATTGGGCAGAGGAAACTTAGTGTTGTTCAATGTCTCAGAAACTAAATACCTCCATTTATCAACTCTACAACTTTCCAGACAGCTATCCCCTCTTCTTCAATGACACTCAATTGTCTCCCTCTTCTACACTGAGCATCCTCGGTCTGTTCTTTTCTTATATTCTAAACTGGAAACTTCACATCACATCGATACCTAAAGCAGCTTCTTTGAAGTTAGGCGTTCTGAGACATCTCCGCCGGTTTTTCTCACCCTTCCTGCTGCTAACTCTATATAGCGGCCTTATCTGTCCATGTATGCAGTATTCATATGTCTTGGGGACTCCACTCATACCATTCTCTTAGACAGGGTGAAATCAAAAGCTTTTCGTCTCATCAACTCTAAGTCTAACTGACTACTCTTCAGCCTCTTCCTCATCGCTGAAATGTTATATCTCTTATTATCTTCTACCGCTATTTTCATGCTAATTGCTCTTCTGATCTTGCTAACTGCATGCCTCCCCTCCTCCCACGGCCTCGCTGCGCAAGACTTTCTTCGTTCTCTCACCAATATTCTGTCCATCTCTCTAATGCACCTCTCTAACGACATGCTTCACTTGAAATCCTTCAAGAGGGAGGTTTCAAGACACCTATCCTTCAATTTTTTACTGTCGCTTTGGACCCTCTTCGGGGATCGGCATCTCAATAGCCTAAATTTTTTTTATTGGATTTTTTTTGCCCTTGGCCGGTGTCCCTCCTACATAAAAGCCACACACACACACACACACACACACACACACACACACACACACACACACACACACACACACACACACACAGACAGACAGCTAGTTGGCATAAAAAAAAATAAAAAAAAAACATTATGGGATACAAAGTCTGACGAGTGAAGGGCAGGAGGATGAGGATGAGGAAAAGAAGGAGGAGGAGGAGGAGGAGGAGGAGGAGGAGGAGGAGGAGGAGGAGGAGGAAGTGATTGCAGTGTGTAGCTAAAAGGGTGTTCCCAAAATGCTTATTAGTCAAGAAGTGAAAGACGGCCCTCTTCCCTTGGACCCTCACTCCTTTCCCTCGCCACCTCACCACAACACTGGCAGGTGGCTGGTGCTGGTGCGAGCCGCCGCCTCAAGATTCCTCAAACGATCGCCGGAGAACAGCAAGTGATGGGAAGGAAAGGAGAATGGCGCGTGTCAGGTGGTGACTGAGCATGCGTTGCCACGATCCCAGTTATCTTTCCAAGAAAGTGGACGGTACACTGATCTCAGAAAGATTTAAAGGTCTGGATATTTTAAAGGCCTTGAATACCTACCCGACCTATCCGAAATTGTTAGCTATTAGACCCTCTCACAAAACCCTTACTTTGGCACAGCGCGCCAGGAATCACTTCAATGCCAGATCAGTGTTGGGGTAGAAAACATAATTAGTCTTTATAATAACAAAATATATTAATAATAATGCTAACTTACAAATATACTGAGGTAATACACATTAAAGTAAATTAGGGAAATAAATTTCTAACGTAGACCAACACAGGGTAATTTCCACACTCAAACACAATACGTTTCCCCTTACTCAGGCTCTTATATCGCCTCCCTTATTGCTTAAAAGTTATACTCACAAATATATGACATTGCTGTCAATTCACAAAGCACTAAAACTTTTTTACTCTTCCACTGGCCACTGGAATATTTTCCCCAGCTGCTGGAATTTCCCCAGACACCGCATCCTCAAACAACTATTACCTTCTATATACCTCCTCAAACCTCCCATGACATCACCACCACCGTCACAGCTCACTTATAACACCACAACACCATCACTACTAAGAAAACACAAAGACACTAAGAAAACGTGTTCTTTTTCAGGGTAAACTCGGCAAATAACATAACAGCGTGGAGATTTTCGGCAGAGTTGTTGAAGGATATCGAGCAACGTCCCTTCAACTGAACTGGCTTGCAAAGAGATACGGTTCACACACACACACACACACACACACACACACACACACACACACACACACACACACACACACACACACACACACACACACACAGATAGATAGATAGATAGATAGATAATTTATTGACCACAACAAGTGATTACAATTACAAAAGGACTCAGAGGATATGGTCCATAAAAATACTTTCTTTAAAAATCTATAAATGACTTAAAACGCAACAAAGTATTAAACACACAAAACGCCCATTTATACAAACAAAAGCATAAAACGCCTATAGCAGATCAAATTATCTTATACACATGAATTCCATAACATAATTCCATAACTCATGACAAAATTATGACACTCATGACACACCATAAAGCACATGGTACACCTAAAACATACTACACAACACATAAAACATTTAGAATATGAAAAAAAAAACCGGACGAAATACATCACATATGAAACGTATAAAATACATAGAACAGAATAAGTAGAACACATACCGAAAACGTAAAACACATAAAATATATTAAACAAAATAGAAACATACATGAACCATACATTTTTCTTTCATTACTTTAATCAACTCGTTCACAAATATGATAAATAGGAAACATGAGGTAGAGGAACCATACAACATAAAACACAAAAACCAATAAAACACATCAAATACACACAAAGTACATTAGATAAATCAAACTAAAAACAACCATAAATGAACTATAATACATAAAGCTACTAAGACAAATAAAACACTTCAAACACACTTAAAAGTACATCACACATGAGGTAAAATACAACAATATAATATACTCATACTCGTAGTTACTTAAATATTTCTAAAATTTCATGGATTACTGCACATGCCTCATGATTGGAGATGTTATCATTAAATAGATCTTCTAATCTGGTGATATCATACATCTGACGAATATTTTCTGTGAGTGGACAAGCTTCAACTACATGTCTTTCAGTCTGCACTTGACCGCAGGAACACAAACGCTCCTCAACAGGGAGGCGGCCACGGCCCCTCCTGTTCCAGCGACCGGTCTCCACTGCCAAGCGGAAGCGTGTGAAGGATATGCGCTGGAATTCATTGATTACATGTTTCGTCTTATAGATATCATGTAGTGTAAAAATGCGGGTTGATTTCTTTATATACAAGGCACCGTGACGAGTTTGAGGCAGTTATAGCACTGTGTACCTTTTCAATTAACGAAGTCATGCTGGGAACTTCATTTTCCAATAATTCTTTAATGAATTTGCCTGTGCGAGTGTTTGCTTGTGTTGTACTTGTAATTGCGAATGACAGTGGATCATCAGGCATAGTGGATCTTTCAGACCACATTTCATGGAAAAACTTATGTTGTTTATATCTGATAAAATCTGGAAGCGATGGGTAGCCAGCCTCGGCATAGCATACTTGATTTGACGTCGTCCTTCTCACTCCTAATAGTTGCTTTAGTGACCAGTTGTATAATTTAATAACGGGCTTAATATCGGCACACACCCAGGATTCGCATCCATACATGAGCGACGACATCAATGCGGCATCAAATACCCGCCGCTTGACAATGAAAGGCACATCGTTGTTCTTTGTAAGAAAAGACACATATTTTAGGACATGACACAACTTATTTTTAGCATGGACACTAACAGACGAGGACACCGAGCCGTCACTAGTAAAGGGTGACCCCAGGTAAACATAACTAGTACAGTGTTCCATCACTAGTCCCTCCACACGGATCGGCTCCGCGTCCCCGTCCTCACCGTTAATTACAAAAAACTTAGTCTTGCTGTTATTTACAACCATGCCATATTCCTGACAGAACTGTTGGAGAATCTCAACCTTTTTAATCATAGTGTGTCTAGCCGTTGACAGTATCACAGTATCATCCATGAGTACCAATATATGTAACCATTCTAAAAATCTCTCAGGGTTGCATTTTTCTTTCATTACTTTAACTCGTTCACAAATATGATAAATAGGAAACATGAGGTAGAGGAACCCTGCCTGACACCCAGTGTTGCCGTGACAACTGCTGAACCCACAATACTTTCGGTTACCCGGTACATGGATACTAGCGCCGCTAACATTACCATACCGCAACCCAACCTCTTTAATACAGAGAACAACTTTTGTCGTGGTACCATGTCATACGCTTTTGAGAAATCAACAAAGCCTACAAACAATTTAATTTTCTTCCTCTTTGCCGTATCAGTTAAAAGTCTCAGAGTGACAATGTGTTCTAGACAACCTCGGTGTTTCTGTGCTCCCGCCTGTTCCCGAAACGGTTTAAACCAACAAATTAATCTATCACACAACACCATATCATATAATTTCGCAATACAATTAAGTACACTAATGCCTCGATAGTTGTGAGGATTCATTCTATCTCCTTTCTTGAAAATTGTAAAAACTTTAGCTCTTACCCATGACTGGGGGTAATGCTGAGAGAGGAAAACATTATTAAATAAAGTGGCCAAAGTGACCATCCACTGGGCTGGCAGGAGCGAGAACACGCCCGGAGGAAGACCGTCTGGTCCGCACGCCTTATCTACTTTCATTTTTCTGACTTGTTGCTTTATCTGAGCGGGTGATATAAGCTCATCCAGAACTGGAATAGTGACCTCCGTGTTCACATCTACCACGTCTGTGTCAGCCACGCCAGGGGGGTTCAGCACTGATTCAAAATGAGCCTTGAATTCCTCGTCACACACACACACACACACACACTGTCTCTCTCTCTCTCTCTCTCTCTCTCTCTCTCTCTCTCTCTCTCTCTCTCTCTCTCTCTCTCTCTCTCTCTCTCTTTATTTAAACATATCCACAATAGGGTTTAAAGTTTTACGTTGGATGTAAAACTATTTGAAAAAAAAAAAACATTATATACAATAATTACATAAGGTATAAAGTAAGGTATAAATATGAAGTTCACACTCAAAAAAAGTAGAATAAGCACAAGAAGTTGTGTCTATGAGTGTCTATGTGTGGAGCACCAGCGAGAACGGGAGGGTTTCCCGCCACCTGTGGGCAGCCAGTTTCACTTGGTGTGTTTACATGTCCAGTACCAGGGGTGTGGCTGCCGTGAATTCTTTCCACAGCCGTGATGTCCTGGCTGTGAATGTGCGCTGGTGCTGCCTGGAGTGTGAACGAGGTATCTCTACCATCTCGTCGCTGCAGAGGGCAGTCCTCGTGTGCCTCTTCACGGTTCGCGGGGGAAGCCTCAGTGGGGTGGGGGTGGAGAACGCCCTGCACCTGGGCCTTGTGGCACACCACCAGTGCCGACACATCCCTGCGGTGCTCCAGGGACGTCACAGGTGAAGATGGTTGCTGGTCGTCTTCAGTCGCCACCAGTCGCAGGACACGCCGCTGGACTGCATCGAGTCTCTGCATGTGGGTGGCAGCGCCATACATCCAGGACAGGGCACCTTACTCAAGGCAAGGACGTATTTGTGCCTTGTACAGGGTGAGGATGCCCCGCGAGTCGAGGCTTGGTGCCACCCTACGCAGGGCAGAGACTCTCAATGAGGCTTGATTGGTGACGGCAGCGATGTGATGGTCAAAGCGCAGGCCACGATCCATGCTCTTCTAGACAAGGTGGAATCAAAAGCTTTTCGTCTCATCAACTCCTCTCCTCTAACTGTCTTCAGCCTCTCTCTCACCGCCGCAATGTTGCATATCTAGCTGTCTTCTACCGCTATTTTCATGCTAACTGCTCTTCTGATCTTGCTAACTGCATGCCTCCCCTCCTCCCACGGCCTCGCTGCACAAGACTTTCTTCTTTCTCTTACTCCTATTCTGTCCACCTCTCTAACGCAAGAGTTAACCAGTATTCTCAATCATTCATCCCTTTCTCTGGTAAACTCTGGAACTCCCTGCCTGCTTCTGTATTTCCACCTTCCTATGACTTTAATTCCTTCAAGTGGGAGGTTTCAAGACACGTATTCATCAATTTTTGACCACTGCTTTGACCCTTTTATGGGACTGGCATTTCAGTGGGCATATTTTTTATTGGATTTTTGTTGCCCTTGGCCAGTGTCCTTCCTACATAAAAAAAAAAGACACTCCCAAGACCTTGACATGGGCTTGAAGTGGCAGGCTCTTGCCCCCAAAGTACAGCTGTCCTGCGATTGCTTGAGAGGCACTTGGGGACCGTGAGATGACCATGGCCTGCGTCTTCTCTGGAGCAAAACTGACCTGCCACACTTCTCCCCACTGCTCCACCAGTCTGAGCTGCCTGTTCAACTCACTGATGGCCCGCTGGCTGTCGAGGCGGCAGTAAGAGCGGGAGAGTGTACAGTCGTCAGCATACCCTGCCACTGTTGGTAGCTGCCGGAGGAGGTCATCAATGTAAATGTTCCACAGGATTGGGCCCAACACTGAACCCTGTGGAACTGAGGCTTCTACTGGTGAATGCCCTGATGACTGTCCGTTGACCACCACCCGAAGGGTACCAGTAGGTCCCTTTGGACACCCTTGGCGCTAAGCTTCTCGATGAGCCCCACATGCCAAACCCTATCAAAGGCTCCAGCAATGTCCAGGGCCACCACAAGGGTGTCGAGGCCTTCATCCAAGGTGTCTTGCCAGTCCTTGGATAGGAGGAGGAGGAGATCAGCAGTTGACTGGCTGGGCCTGAAGCCAAACTGCTGGTCTGAGAGGAGGTGGTTCTCACTCACGTGCCGGCAGATGGTTCCAGCTACCACGCGCTCGAGAACCTTGCCCATCACGGAGAGCAATGAGATTGGTCTGTAATTGGTGGGCTCAGACCTTAAGCTTCTTTTGTGGACCGGTACCACGTGTGCCTCCTTCCATATTGAGGGCCACTTGCACTCCCTCAGGCAAGACGTGAAGACTGAAGAGAGGGGACCCGATAGCTCCTTGGCACAGTACTTGAGGAGCCGTGGACTAACGCCGTCTGGGCCGATGGCTTTACTCACGTCCACCGCGCCGAGGAGCTGCTTAACCTGCCCCGTTTCCACCGGGACGCAATGATGACCATGCGTTCGGTTTCTTGTGGCAGGCGTGGTGTAGGTCGCTCTGAGTCTTCTACCTTCATCTTGGTGCTGAAGAGCTCGGCCAGGAGTGAAGCTTTTTCTATGCTGCTCGTGGCAGTGGACCCGTCTGGCCTTGTGAGTGGTGGGATAGCGTCTTGATGGGTCGCCCTCTGTCGCTCCTTAACCAGGCTCCACTAGCTCTTGTTGCCAACTCCTGGGCCGCACAGTTTGCGCTTCAGGTCCTCTCTCTGTTGTCTCTTCGCCCATTTACAGGTAGCTGTCATACGTCTGCAGGTTTGTACCTCATTTCTTAATGACGGATGACGCTTGTACTTCAGCCAAGCAACATACTTGGCCTCAGCAGCAACCCTGCAGCGGTAGCCAAATCAGGCTGGGTCATCTGACCTGGTGAGGTACACCCGGTTGGGAACATGGAGCTGTTGGTTTGCGAGGAGTATGGTGGTGAGGGCGTGTGCCTTGGCCTCAGCATTCCCCACCAGAAGGACCTCCCAGTCAATGTGCGCCATGTCGTGCTTTATGGATGGCCAGTCAGCTCTCTCCCAGAGCCAGATGGTGTGTGGGACAGCATCTTCCCTCGCTGCACTCAGCTCCACTTGTGTCAGTACAGCATAGTGGTCTGAGCTGCCCACTGGCCCTAGCTGCTGGCAACGGACACTGGTCTCAGGGAGGCCTGACAGGGTGTAGCAGCTCTCCTCGCTCATGAGTGGGGAACGTTATGTGATTTACCAGGTCCTCCACACTCAGTAAGCTGGTATAGGCTTCATTCTCTAGCTGGAAATCTTAAGTCCCCCACTATCATCACCTTGGAGCACTTGTGGCGCAGGAGCAGGGTGTCTAGCTCCTCTGTCAGGAAGTCAAGTGGAGCTCTTCCTTGCTGGGGGGCTGGTATATGACACAGAGGAGGAGTCCACTGCAATCATCCATCACAACTGCGCCTCTGTCAGATGTGGGAGTGCTACCTCCAATTTCTAGGTTTGGAGGCCGATTTTGAAGCAGGTGGCCACGCCTCCACCTGCTCTGCCGTCGCGATCCTTGCTTATCCACCGGGATTAACCTGGAATTTTTCCAAAAGTTGGTTCCACCTCACCGTTCAGCCACGTTTCTGTTACTGCGACAATGTCAGCACGGTGCCGCAGAACGAAGTTGTGGGTGAGGTCACCAACATTTGTTCGGAGTCCTCTTACGTTGGCAGTCAGCACGGTCAGGTAACAGCTGACACGCCTGCCCCCTCGCCGTCTTGCATTTGTTTGGTGGCCGGGTGTGCTGGCAGAGCGAGTCTTATTAGTGTCCTTCCTGCCAGGACGGGGGGCTCCAGCTGAAGTGCTGTCTGGGTTGTGGCTGCCAGTTGGGGGAATGAAGGGAGCCTGGAAAGGGGTGCTGAGGCATGGTAGGTTGCTGTGGGGGTTACTGCCCTCCCCATCCTTCAGTCAGGACCCTCCTAAGGATGGCTTCTTGTCGTTGGTCTGCAGCACGGATGTAGCAGGTCTCAGTCGTGTGGCCGGGCCGGAAGCAGTACTGACAGCGTGGCCTGTCCCACTCTCTCTGCTCCTGTTGGGGCCTCAGGGTGTGTGTGTGTGTGTGTGTGTGTGTGTGTGTGTGTGTGTGAGTCATAGTTATTCTTCTTGTTGTTCCTGTTGTGTCTGTTGTTGTAGTTGTTATTGTTGTTGCCGCTGCTGCTGTTGATGTTGTTGTTGTTGTTGTTGTTGCTGCTGCTACTGCTGGTGCTGTTGCTGTTGCTGCTGTTAGTGCTTGTGTTACTGTTGGTATTATTACCGTCTCTATCGCTGCTACTGCTGTTGTTTTTGCTGATAGCGGTGACAGCGGCGGTGCTGGTAGTTTTGTTATTGTTGTTGTTTCTGCTACTGTTGCTGCCGCTAGCACCGTCTAACGGGACAGCGGTGTCTGTTGCTGCACTGGTGGTGGTGATGTCCTCTCCATATCCGAGGGACTGGGGTCTCCCAGACTGCCACCACTGCATCCAGTGGTCTGAGGAGGCGCAGACTCTATTCCACGTCTATTCTATGGAAGTGGGTGTGGCTGTTGTCGCGATGGATCGGGTGGAGGCTTTCGTGTCAGACTCTCGAGCGTCCGTAAGAGCATCTATAAGCTCCAGGAGCTCCATCACGTGTACCTTTTTACTGATAATCCAGTCCCTCTGTAGTCTGAGGGATTGGATTATTTTGTTGCTTTTTACTACTTCTTCCTGGAGGCGTATGACCGATGAGTTCCTCCTTATCTGATTCCATCAGGTGTTGCCTGGCATTATCAGCGTCTTCATCTCCTCCTTCACCAAGGGTGGATGGGGAAGAGGCCTCCGCACTAGAGTGTCCTATTCTATGTGTTACTGCGTCCTCTATGCCGTGTTCCATGCGCAGCTCCTGTGTGTCACTGCACATGTATGTGTCACAGCCATTGAGGCAGGCTGGGTGGCAGAAGTTGGAACACTCACTCCCGCCTTCACACCTTACATACGCAGCATTTTTCTTCTTGCCCACCGCCTTACCACAGACGGCGCACCATTGCTGTGGAAAATAGCCAGAGAGATTCCGCCGTTCGATGGTCTTGTGCTCCGTCATCTTGGCTTGGGTGGGAGGGTGGCTTGGTAACCTCTTAGTCTATTACCCCGGTTCACTGAGTCACTCCTGGGCAATACACAACCACT